>NC_051064.1:57009023-57354023 GCF_004664715.2 Peromyscus leucopus | reverse complement strand
GTAAGGAAGCTGAGCCTCAGAGAGGTGGAGGGATTTGCCTGTGGCCACAAAGCTACTATGCTGCCGAGTTGGCAGGGTGGAAAGCCGGATTAGTATCGCCAAAGCAGGGGTAAAGTGTCTAGGTCCAAGTTCAAAATGCTTTTAAGCCGTACTTCCCCATCTGTGTTTCCATAGCAACTGTGTAGACCCCTTGCCTCTGGGCAGGGCTTGGTGAGTTTTGGTGTAGGACAGTGAATAAAGAAGTGAGGAAGGGCTTGATGGTGTGCATAGTGAGGACAAGAGAGCTCATATCCAGCCAGGAGGAAGACCTTTGAATCAAATAGTGTCACCACCCAGCACGTATCTGGGGTCTCGACTTTCGGTGCAGGGACTGTTCTGGGAGGAGGGGAATGAGGGGCTTTTGGGCACATCTGTAGCTGCAGCCCTTTTCTCCTTTTGGGAGATAGACCCTCTGGTTAGGGATGATTCACATTACCAAGTAGGTTCTGTTGCTGTCGCTTTACAATATATTGGTGTGAACACATTTCTTTATACCATGGGTAATGCTGATAGATTTGTAATGTTCACACATATCCATCTCTCCTTTATTTTTGGTTATTGAATGATGGACAGACTCTCCAGGCCACTTGGAGCAAAGTGTGGTCACGTGATTCTCTTTATCCCTTACTCTGATTAGAAGTGGTGTTTGGACCTCTGAATATCTGATGCTCAATTCTTCAGTTGTGCTCAGACCAGGGAAACTTCTACTCCAGAATGTTCCAGCTTTATTGGCCTGAGTTCCAGCACTGGTTGGAGGAGCAGCTAGTTTAGCTGAAATGGTTAGCTCAGAGTTTAGTGAGTGATGCTGTCTAAAAAAAAAAAAAAAATGAGGAAGACACCCTGACATCAACCTCTGGTATCCATCCATACATCTGACATGGGTATCCATACACATACAAGAACACAGGCATACACCACACACACACACACACACACACACACACACACACACACACACACGGTGGCGGGGGGAGAGAGAATATATGTTTTAATTTATAACATCTTCCTGAAACATTTTTTTTTCCCTTTTCAAGACAGGATTTCTTTTTGCAGTCCTGGCTGTCCTGGAACTCACTCTATAGGCCAGGGTGGCCTTGAACTTACAGAGCTCTGCCTGCCTCTGCCTCCAGAGTGCTGGGATCAAAGGTGTGTACCATTTTTGCCTGGCTCCCCTAAACATCTTTATCACAAACACTTTTAACTGTTTTTTACAACTTCGCATGTGTCAACCATACAGTTTGATGAAACGTGACGTGTGTGTGTGCGCGCGCAGTGGGCAGCAGTCAATGCAGAGGTACACAACTGAGAAGTTGTGGGAATGCTCAGCCTCAGATGGGGCATCAAGCCACCGCACTCTCTCCATCCCTGACCCAGCCAAGGCTCAGGGAACATCATGGAAGAGGAGGCAGAAAGAATTTTGGTAAGAAGCAAAGGATAGAGGAGAATGCTGAGAAAAGCTGTCTTTCTGGATAAGGCATGGCTATCACACTCATGAAACCATGACCTGCATAAGACCTGCTCAAGATCAAGCCCATCAAAATCCCTGCATAGATGGAGGAGATCTCCAGGCCCCGTCCCCTACACTGAGGTGTTGTTACTGGAAGGTAACAGCTACCGGGGGAGGGAGAAGCAGATTTTGGATGGTGTGGTCACTGGTAGGTTTCCCATGCTCCATTCGATGGCCCTATGCCCGTGCCCTTCGAGGCAGCACTGACTGGACTTAGAGGCTTATAAAAAATAAATAAAAGAAGACATAAGGTAGGGAGGGGACATGCTGGGGAGCTATGGGAGTGAGCTGAAGGGGGAAATGGGGTGTATCTGATCGTATGTATATACATGTATGAAATTCTCAATAACAAAAAAATTATAAAAACATTTATCATAGATAATTGCCACAATCATGCCAGTGATTATATTCATTGCCTACAGAAGTTTATTGTGTTCCCCCTGGTTTTCCAAGTAGGCTTTGGCTATGTGTTCCAGGATGGCCTCAAACTCATGGCAGTCCTCCTGCCCCAGCCTCCAGCATGCTGGAACTGGTAGGCATCGCCATCCATGACTTTGTGTCCCTTTAAAGGCCCTCTTTCCTTTCCACCCACCATGGGGACCAATGATTTGCTTTTGTCACCAAAGCTTAAATTATCTTTCCTAAATATTTACATAAATGGAATCTTCAGTGTTAAACACAGTATTGCCTGACTTCTTTTCAGACTGATTCAAAGCCATCCAGGCTGTGGAATATGTCAATAGTTCATTCGTTTTATATTGCTGGGAAGTAGTCCATCATATGGATATATTACCATTTCTTCATCCATTCCTGTGTTGACAAGTTTGGTATGTTTCCAGATTTTGGCCAGTCTAATGAAGTTGCTGTGAAAATTTGTATACAAGAGATTCATTTTTTTGTGAGGTTCCTAGGGCAGGAATGGCTGGATCATGTGTTAGGTTAACTCACTTTTTCAGAAGCTGGCAACTGTTTCTCCATGTGACTGTGATAGCATCTTTCCTATCAGTGATGTAAGGGGGAGGGTTCTGGTGTTGTCACATGCTTCTCAGCACTAGTAATGGTCAGGCAAACACCTACCCCCATTTTCCTTCCTTTCACTTTAATTTCCTTCCTTCCTTCCTTCCTTCCTTCCTTCCTTCCTTCCTTCCTTCCTTCCTTCCTTCCTTCCTTCCTTTCTTTCTTCCTTCCTTCCTTCCTTGTATCAGAACATTTGATCACACTGTGAACTCTGAGTTTGCATTACTTAAATAAAACCTGGGGTCAAGAGGTGGAGCCAGCCATTAGTTGATAGAAAGTACTCATAGAGAGGTAGAGGGAGTCCGGGGAAACAGATAGAGAAACACACAGGAAGTAGTAGGAAGGACTTGGTGTGTGGTGGTTTTTTTTGGTTTGAGATGACAGAAGAGAGTCATACTGGGTCACCAGCTAAGGAGGAAGGTCAGTGATTGCTCCTTGGCCTCTCTGAGCTAGCAGGTTTTCACCCCAGCATCTGACTCCCAAGTCTTTGTGGGGAAATAGAACAATAGAGACTTAGTTTAAGCCTAACAGGAAGTCCCTCCAGGCTGCAGCCTGGTTGGCCAGTTGGGGCACTGACTGCAGGGCCATGGGCCACAGATGGTGATTAAAATATCAGTAGATTCATGTGCAGCTGCTAAGCTGACAGAAAAACATCATTTGGTGTCCAGCCTGGGCATGGCCACATGAATGAACTCCACTGATAGCCACTCCAGAAAGTGGGCTCATGCTTGCACATTGTGGGAGGGGCTCCAGCCTGCCTCCTACTAGGCTGTTGCTGCAAACAAACTGAGAAGTCAGCAGATTTGGTGAGACACTTAGGAAGTCCATAAGGAGAGAGTTAAATAATATTAAAAGGAAAAAAATTTTCTCATGTTAAGAATGGGAAATACCACAATGCAGGGATTTAGGACTCTGTATGGTGCTACTATGGATGACTTGCAAATGAAAAAAAAATAAATGAGGGGATAAACCACCTAGCTGGGATTGACATGATGCTGATTGTAATTACTATCAGTTTGATAATTCAAAATTTATTGTTAAAAACGTGGTTTGGTAACTGTACCAAATATGAAAATTTGATTGATAAGATACAAGCCTTAGAAAGACCTACTAATGAAAATAAAAAAAATACTCAAATATGGACAGAGGAATTTAGACAAGAACCTACTGTACCACCCCATGATGAAACTGATGAGAGGCGGCCCAAGGTTATTAGAAAACCAACCTTAGGTAATGATGAAGTTAAATGGAATCCTATAGAAATATTAGATTTGAGGAGATTAAGAGGTTTTTTTCATATGGTATGCCCTCACCCTATGAGAAGTAGATAGTAAACTCATGGGCAACTCAGAATAGAATTATCCTCAAGACTGGAAAGATTTGGCTTCAGCAACATTGGAAGCTTATCCTCAGTTACAATGGTGAACATGGTGAAAAGAGGAAGCTGGGGCCATAGAAAAACAAGACAGGGCTAGAAGTATTAATATTTCCCAAGATCAGTTTCTAAGTGAAAGCCAGTATGCTGAATTTCAAAGACAGTTAGAATTTGATGATCACACCTTGGAACTATGCCATTTAGCACCCTTAAATGCTTGGGAGAAGGTTGAAGAATCAAGAAAGAGGTCTGAGTCATTTACTAAAATTAATGAAGGCCCAAAAGAAGCCTTCACTGATTTTTTTGCAAAGATTGACCTCAGTTGTAAATAGAATTATATCAGATTCAGAAGTCAGACAAATATTAATTGAATGTTTGGCTTTTAAAAATGCTAATTTAGGATGCAAAAAGGTGATCAGGCCTCTAAAGGCAAGATCAGCACCAATAATGAATGAATTAGAAATATGGCTGATATTAGATCTTATATTTATGATATAACTTTCATAGGAGAAATAGTCTCTAAAAATTTTTAAGAAAAATCAAAATGTCAAATGTCTTAGCTGTAGCAAGCAATGTCATTTCAAAAGGGATTGTAGACAAGGTATTCCTAGAAACAATTTTTTTAGAGATAATTAAAAAAGAAGGCTCCAGCCTTCTGGAGTATGCAGAAGGTATGGCAAAAGCCAACACTGGATTAAGGAACATAGATGAACAAGGGAAAATGAAATAAGTTTTTTTTTAATATATTGCAACATAAGGTATAATATATGTATATCACACAGTCCTACAGGAGAAGCAGTTATAGGAAGATCCAATCCTACTTTAAATGATATGCTTATTAAACAGAAAGAGTTAACAAAGACCCCCAGAGATAGATTACATAGTGCTTTATTAACTTTAAATTTTTAAAATGGTAGTGAGCAAAACACAATAGAGACTTTGGGTTGTGGGAAAAAAAACTGCTGAAGTAAACTAGCCTATATATTTTAAGGATGTCTTAACTTCAGAATGGAAGTCAGGAAATATGTTGCATTGGGGGAGAGGTTATGCCTTTGTTTCCACAGGAAACAAAAAGCTATGGATTTCCTCAAAATTAATACAAATCAGATTTGACTTTGAGAAATTGTCTGAAAATTTGTCTTGGCTACAGACATGAAGGAAGAAAAATTACAAGACAGGTGACATGTATGCTGATCCCTCTACATGGGAACAGCTCTGAAACTGGATGAGACATGATAAATCTTGTTGGCTATGGAGTCCTTAAGACTTCTTATTACATGCCATCATCCTTTTATATATCATGAATAGAGATTTATAATACAGTTTGGTTATGCAGTCCAAATAAAGTTGACAGATGCCTTTTACTGCTCTAACATAGAGCAGAGAATCACCTTTAGTTGATTTGTTCACATTACACATTCCATACTTGTGTTAATGCATATATGTTTGTTACCTTTAAACATTTGTGTGTTTTCAGAACAAAAGGACCAGATGCTAATGAAGACAAGACAAGTAGCCCAGATGATCCAGCCTCTCAGAATGCCTCCATTGCTGTTTCCTCAAAAATCTGCATCTGGGATAACTTCAAAGTGGCTAGCTAAGATGATCTAGCCTCACAGACTACTCTAGCCAGGACTTCAATTAAGCCTTGCACTTTCCCATCACACAGAGACTGAACAATAAATGATACAGCTAGCTCTTCTAGGACTTGACCATTACCCCAATTTTCTGAGGGTCCCCTAAAGATGGCATTGCCCCCAGACAGCAGGAAGTAATTTTAAGAACATGATGTTCACATTCCCAAGAAGTGGGAGTGGGTTATGATATTTGCCGTTGTTTAGGGGGGTTGATTGCAAGTTGTTATTGGTCACAGTCAGGGAAAAAACTAAGCAAAGGAGGTTAGATTCAGGGATCTCTTTCTGAAAAGAAAATGAGGGGGATATACGAATGATAGGATAAAAGGGTAGATTAATGAATATACTTTTAAACTAAACAAGCAACTACTAATATCAAATATTTTACATATGGTATGGATTTTTGTATATTGATGCAAATTGAAGGTTTTTTTTATAACATACTGTATATATATTTTTACTTTTGTTTAAGGTATCATTTAAAAATATAATGTAAAGTTCAAGTCCTTGAAAGCTTATATTACAAACTGTTTAGGATAGTTAAATGCAGGTTAGTAGTTAGTCACCTATAACAATCAAACTTGTAGCCGGGCGGTGGTGGCGCACGCCTTTAATCCCAGCACTCGGGAGGCAGAGCCAGGCGGATCTCTGTGAGTTCGAGGCCAGCCTGGGCTACCAAGTGAGCTCCAGGAAAGGCGCAAAGCTACGCAGAGAAACCCTGTCTTGAAAAACCAAAAAAAAAAAAACAAAAAACAAAAAAAAAAACAATCAAACTTGTAGTCATGTTAGGTATGTTTTCAAGGTTAAAGAGATATATTTCAGATAGATAGGTGGCATTCAAATACTTCATAGATCTACAGAAGATGTTTTATTAACATAAGGCTTGTCATGACAGTGAGATATGTCTGCTCCTGGCAGCACCAATCTACTTCAAAGAAAATGATGGGCATCAAAGAACTTCCATATGGAGTTTTCTTTAAATGTGGCAAAGCTAGCCACTGGATAAGAAACTGCCCTTGCCTTGACTGCTGACAGTCTGCTGTCCAAACTAGACAAGCAGGACACAAAGGAAGCCACTGCCAAACTTTGCCAAGACAAGGTAGGACAGTCCTTCAAAATTCCTGCTTCACAGAAAAGTCTGTCAGATATTCTAGGCCTGTAGGCCAATGGATGTTCCAATGTTGCAGAGGAATCTTAGGTGACTGTCCAGGTAGCCAGCTGTCTCTGTTGTTTGTACAGTTTTTAAAATTGCTTGCTCTGTACTTCTTGTTTACTCTGGTAGTATTTTATCCTTCTCAGGTCTCTGATGGGGTTGAAGGCTAGATATTTATTTATTTATTTATTTATTTGGTTTTTTGAGACAGGGTTTCTCTGTGTAGCTTTGAGCCTTTCCTGGAACTCACTTGGTAGCCCAGGCTGGCCTTGAACTCACAGAGATCCACCTGGCTCTGCCTCCTGAGTGCTGGGATTAAAGGCGTGTGCCACCACCACCCAGCAAAGGCTAGATAGTTATAATTCTACAGTTTTCCTTGTTACCAATTTCAAAAAAGAAACTCATAAATGAGATGTAAAGTTTATAAAGGTTGAGAGACATAAAAGCTTAAGTTGTTTATCTAAGAAAATGCTTTGAGGTCTAAAAATATATTTTTTGGCTGGTAATACAAGTTATGACAGAAAGTGATTTAGGTACAAAACTTTGGACTCACCAGGATAGGATAGTTAATAGAGTACTTTCTCCAAAGTTGCCAAACAAATGGACTTGACATTGTGAATGTAATTCTTACCTGATAATTGTTCTTATTGTATATAGTTTTACTGTGTTAGAGTTAATAAAAAAAAGTTTCCATTTTATTTAGACAAAAAGGAGGAAATTTTGTGGGATATTTGATCACACTCTGAACTCTGAGTTTGCATTAATTAAATGAAACCCTGGGTCAAGAGTTGGGGCCAACAACTAGTTGACAGGAAGTACTCATAGAGAGAGGAAGTCCAGAAAACAAATAGAGAAATGTACAGGAAGTAGTAGGGAGGGATTGGAGTGTGGTGATCTTTTTTGGTTTGGGGCAGTGGAAGATAGTCAGTCCTTCTTGCTGGGTTGCCAGCTAAGGAGGAAGGTCAGTGGTTGCTCCTTGGCCTCTCTGAGCTAGCAGGTTTTCACCCCAGCGTCTGACTCTCGAGTCTTTGATGATAAATAAAACAATAGAGACTTAGTTTAAACCTGACCAGAAGTCCCTCCAGGGCATGACCTGAGTGGCCAGCAGAGTGCTGATTAGGGAGCCATGGGGTGCAGAGGTAATAAAATATCAGTAGATTCATGTGCAGCTACTAAGCTGACAGAAAAACATCACTTCCTTTCTTTTCTCTCCCTTTCTTTTTCTTTTTCTCTTTTCCTTTCTTTCTTCATGTAGCCCAGACTGGCCTCAAGCTTACTTTGTAGCCCAGGCTGGCCACAAACTTGCCATCCTCTTGTCTCAGCCTCTCCAGTGCTAGGATTCCAGGCATACACGGCCATATCCATCCATTTAACCACTTTCATGAGATGTATCTCCTTGTAGTTTGGAAAGTTGTGATAAAATATACAAACCACAAAGTCTACCACTCTAACCTTTTAGATTGTCCAACTCAGCGACATCTAGTGCATTTGCAATACTGTACAATACTGCATTACCTCTGTAGTTCCACAGTGTTCTCACTTCGGTGTTTGGAAGCCCAACACTTGAGAAGTCTCACTGTTCCTGGCATCTGCTTTTCTTCCTGTGTCTGCAGATTGCTGTTCTGGGTATCCACGGTGTACTTGGAATCTGACTGGCTTCTTGCACTCAGCACACTTCTATCAAGGCTGCCCTGCTGTGTTCCCTGCCTCTCTCTGAATAGGGTTCTGTTGTACATACGTGCCACTTTTGCTCACCCACTCACCAGCTGATGGATATCGGGTTATTTCTACCCTTTGGCTGTAGTGGAGATGCTGTGATGGGCATCTGGATACAGGCTTTCATTGGAATTCTGTTTTCAGTTGAAGATGTATCAAGGGTGATTATCTGTTGTAATCTTATGGTTAACTCTTTGATGAGCCACCACACCATTCTGCACAGCGGGCACATCACTTCACCTTCTCAGTAGTGAGGCAAGGATTCCAGGTCCTCATGATCCTTACTAACACTTATTATTTTCCATTTTCTGGATAGCATCCATGTTAGTGGTGTGAAGTTGTAACCCATTGCACCGATTTTATTTTTATTACAGCTTTTCTTTATTCCTGAGAAAATAATATTGGTATGTAACAAAATACAGTCATTTCTCCTCTCCAATCCTCTAATTTCCCCTTGCAATTTCATAGTTGATTTTTTTAAAAAATAATCTGCTAAGTCCAGTTAGCGCTGTGCATGGGTGTGGGACCATCCGTCCACTAGAGCATGGGAAGCTACCAGCAGACACATCTACAATCAAGAACGATTCTCCCCACCCCCAGCCGCCATCGACTGCCAACAGCTCCTCACTAAGGGGTGGGGCCTGGACCCCCCATCTCTGTGGGAATTTTGACTGGTTCAGTCTTGTTCAGGCAACCACAGCTGCGGTGACCGCGTGAACACAACCGTCGTGTCATGTCCGGACATTGCCCCCTTTTCTGAGACGTTCCCTGAGCCCCGGGTCAGCTGGAGCCTCCTTTCTCAGCCGGTTTTAATTTTGAAGCTAATGTCATTGGGTGAAACGTTCTGCACTGACGTTCTTTCTCCTCCTGTCTTAAAGGATTTGCCCTGCTGTTTTCGGTCTTGCATTGCATCCAGCAGCAAATCTGCTGCCATCTTCTTCCCACTGTGTGTGCCAGGTGTCTTTCTCTCATTGGTCTTTTAGATTTTATGATTCATTTTGAGTAAGTTGGCTATGGTGTATGTAGTTTTATTACACTTTTAAGATTCATTGAGCCTGTTAGTGTTTTGCATTTATACTTTTCAATCTGACTGGGACTTCAGAAGGTATTAATTAAATCTATTTTCAATTAATAGATAAATAAAAATTAACCAGGCATGGAGGAAAACACCTTTAATCCCACCGCTTGGGAGGCAGAGGCATGTGGAACTCTGTAAATCTGAGGCCAGTCTGGTCTACAGAGTGAGTTTCAGGACAGCCAGGGCTACACAGTAAAACCCAATATCAGGAAACAAAGCAAAATAAAAATATATAAATTATACAGATTAATGAGGAGCCATGTGATGTTTCAATAAAATTAAGAAAAATTTGCCATCCATTTTTAGATAGATTTATTGAGATATAATCTATACATGATACTATTCACCAACTTAAAATGCATAATTAAGTGAATTATAATTGATCTCTATCTACTATCATAATTTTAGAAGACTTTCATTATCCCAAAGGGGAACTCTGCACCTAGCTGTCACCTCTCATACACCGTCAGCCCCCAGACAATTGCTGAGGAATGGTTCAGCAGCTAAGGGCCCTGGCTGCTCTTCCAGAGGACCCAGGTTCAATGTCCAGAATCTACATGGCTGTTCAAAGCTGTCTGTAACTCCAGTTCTAGGAATCTGATGTCCTTTTCTGGCCTCCATGGGCACTGTACACATATGACACACAGACATGTATACAGGCAAAAGACTCATGCACATAAAAATAAATAAATACAATTTTAAAAATGAAAACATCCTTTTAGGAGGATGTCCGTAGACATCCACAGGTAACTGAAGAGGTCTTTAGCACAAAAATGTTGGACAGTATATTCCTAGACTAGATTGCTTGTAGATCAGGATTTTCTCCTACCCAGGGTGATTCCTTTAGATATTGGAAGTTGCTCCAACTGAGGTGCTTTTGCTTATCTGGGCTTGGGGGGCACTGTGGAAACAACACCTGGTATCTCTTCTTGTTAGATTGCACAGAATCTGTTATTTACCTACATGCTCTGAACATATGTGTGCAGGGGGTGTAATGAATAATGTTTCTTAGATCTGATGCAGCACCAAGTATACACTTTCCCCAAATTTGGTACTTAAAAATCCTAATTGGATCCACTTTAATAAATTCTGCAAAAGAACTGCTCCAAAATAAACAAACAAAAATTTTAAGAGGTCAGATTATATTGTTACATCATGATGGATGTTTCTCAAACTATAATAAGAATTACCGGGTCTAGAGAGATGGCTCAGAGGTTAAGAGCACCCACTGCCCTCACAAAGGACCTGGGCACCTACAAGGCACATCAGAAGCATCTGTAACTCCAGTTCCTGGGGATCTGACACCCTCTTCTGGCCTCCTTGAGCACTAGGCATGCATGTGGTGCACAAATAAATCGTAGAAAAAGAATACTAAGACTGCGTGCCTCAGTATTGACTTAAGTATGTTTCATCTTCATGTTATTTAAGTAAGTGTAGATATAAAATGAGATACAACCTTTTTTATAACAAACAAACTTATGAAGTAAATGCTCACCTACACAGCCCACTGAGATCTGGTGCTGTGTGGCGAAGGCCGCAGATCTTCTGGTCTTGTTGGCATGGTGAAGCCATCTGCACTGTTGCAGAGAGCCGACCTGCTAAGCGGAAGGGTCTTTTGATTTTCATGAAAGCACCCCTCTCTCCGTGTGAATTTCCCCTTGCTTCTTGCAGGGTTGTGATGTCATCTTTAGTTAATGTCACCCTGCCACATTTTCAGGTTACTGGTTATGTTTTGGGCCAGAGAGATGGCTCAGTGTTCAAGAGCACTTGCCGCTGTTGTGTGATGAGAGAGATGCCGCATGCATGTCCACTGATCCCAGAAAGGGTACGGATACCACTGAAGTCCAACTTGGTGAAGCAGTGAGTTGTATTGGGATTACTAACAGGACTATGGGTGAGGGGTTTCTCACAGGAGCAGAAATGACTCACAGACAGTGCATCCCCAAAGCCCACCCCAGCATGGGTGACAGCTCACAGAGCTAGGAACCTGGAGCACACTGCACAGGCTGCAAGCAGCTCAACAGGTTGGAGAGTGTCCTTTCCAGGTGCCTCAGTTGGTCTAAACCTCTTCCAGGAAGCTGAGCTGGTTTCTGCTTCTGGGCAGCTGGTCTGGTCTCAGAGTCTTGCCAAACCTGAGTGTGGATCTCCTACTCACATAAAAGCCAGGTGTGGTGCTCTGCACCTGTAATCCCAGCACGGGGGAGGTGGAGACAGGCAGATCCCTGGAGCTCACTGGTCAGCTTGCCTAGCTGAATCAGTGAGCTCTAGATTCAGTGAGAAACTCTGCCTCAAAGAATAAGTAGTGGGCTAGCAAGAGGGTTTAGCTGGTAAAGGCATTTGTTACCAAACTCCAAACCTGAGTCTATCTCTGGAGCCCACACTGTGGAAGAGAATTGTCTCCTGCAAGTTGTCTTCCAGTCTCCACACGTGCACTGTGGGATGTGTGTTCCCTCCAAAATAAATACTTAAAATTAATTTAAAAAATTTAAACGTGGAAAGTGATTGAGGAAGACACCTAACATTGACCTCTCACCTACACACACATGCACACAAACATGCACACACATGATAAAATTATTTGGAAAAAAATGCACCCACCATTTCTGGATGGGTGTAGCAGGGAACTATGGTTAGCCTGCTACGTTCCCAGCAGTTAACATCTCCCTCATGGTTAGCTTCATCTCCTCCTCTACCCTCCACTCCATCCCAGAGATGGAGAACAAATGTGTAGAGGAACCCTGAAGCTTCTGCTGCATCACGGTGGGAAGGGCTGATGGGGACTAAAGACTAAAGTTGGAGCTTTCCGGTGGAGGAGGGTGCTGTGAAGCATCCCTGAAAAGGCTTGCTGCAGGGATGAGACCATGCCACGCCCAGCTGAGACCCCTTCCCAAGCGCAGGGATAGCCAGTCACTCAGCACTCCCCTGCCTATGGAACCGTGTCCATATCCACCCTCCTCAGCCTGTCTGTAGGCCTCCCACCACCTGCCTGGCTGAGCCCATCTGCCTCAACTTCCCCTGCAGCTAGCAGAGGACTGACCCATGGACAAGATTCTCCCTTGAGTCTCCTCATCTGGGGGTTTCCTTCCCTTTGACACTCAGATGTCCCCTGCCTTCCAAGAGAAGGGATGGGAGGCTGTTTTCTCGTCCTTCAGTCTTCCACAACCCACCCTTACGGTGGCCTGTCTGCCCCACTATAGTGTTGTTCCGGTCCACATCTGTACAGTCCTAAGAGGAAGCCATGTCTGACTGACTCCACCCTGCATGCTCAGCACGACATCTTGCTTTGCTGATTGATTGATTGATTGATTGATTGATTGATTATGGGGCTGGATAGAACCCAAAGCCTCACACAGCCTAAGCACGTGCTGGACCACAGCCCCAGCTCTTTGTTCTTGGCAAGTGTTTAAGACATTTGATAAGAAAAGATTGTGGGGGCCTGAGTACCCTGTGTGGGTGTGGATGGATAGCTTACCGAGGGAGGCAGCGTGAACTCGCCGGAAGGTGGCTGTTGAGGCTGCTCTTTATTTCCTCGTTCAGAACTGGGGCTGCAGGCTCAGAGGCAAGGAGGGCTCCCCCACTTTGCTCTGAACAGAGGACAATTTACAGATTCGCGTCAGGTCTTGAGGAGACAAGATGACACCCTGAAAGGACCCGCCACTTGGTCTCCGCCACTCATTACCTATCCCCCCCCACTCCAGCAGCACTTTTGAGTGATAAGCAGAAGGACATAGTCCAGCTGCTGGGGGAAGGATGCTCAGGAGTCATTTTGGAATGGTGAGTTTTTGCCCAATATGCTGACTTTAGTTCCTGACTCCAGCATCAGGCACATCTCCACCTTAGCATCAGGCTTGTTACGTACAGGGACGAGCTTTCCAGCATTAGAACTAGATGGACCTTTATCATTAGATACAATCTACGTTTTACGGAGAAATACTCACGGCAATGCTCAAGAACTGACTATGTTAGGTACCATGTTGAGCACTTTAAAATCATCCAGCTTTATCCTTCCCACGGCATAAGATGAGGGCTGCCATCCGTCCTTCACAAATGGGGACCACACAGAACTTGGGCCGTCTGAACCATCTTGCAGAGCTGGTAGGTGGCAAAGTCAGCTGTGCTCCAGGCCTGCTGGCTAACCCGGCTCTCCCCCACTTCCCATCACACATCACACCTGGAGGAAACAGACCCGCAGGAGGGCAGCATCTTGCCTGGGACCCCAGGCCCTCAAAGACAAGACTGCTGACCTTACCGGAGGCGCCTTCATTCCTGAGCCTTCCGAGACCATGAAAAGAATTTCAAGTGCATTCTAAGACCCGTGTCCACCCCCCTGTTGTGTGGAAGCGAGCCCGCTCTCAAGGACCCAGCCAGGGAGAAAGATTTCATCTCCAGGGCAGGCTCCACTTCCCATGGCGACGCCTGCTTGAGTCGCAGCTCTGGTATGAAGCAGGACTTGTTTAGGGCCCTGAGTGCTACAATCCCCATTGTGTCAAGTGGTGACAGTGTAATCCTCCCTAATAATTTCGTTCCTCTTCAAGCTCCCTTCCATTACGCATCCTTAAAGTGTGATTTCAAACATCTCTTTAGGTTTCCAGTCCCGTAAGCGTAGGGGGATTTGGTGATGGTTGGAGGTGGGGGCGTGGAGAGAATGTCTTCCACGCAATCAAATCACTCATGAGTGTGTGACTGAAAACTCCCCCATCCCATCTGAATTCCTCTCTGAGTTATTTGTGTTTATTCTTTAATTTGTGTATGTATGTGTGTATGTGTCCGTGTCCATGTGAGTGTGTGTGGTGTATGCACATCTGTGTGTGCAGGTTTGTGTACTCCTGGGCACACGTGTAGAGTACAGATGAGGACGTTGGGTGTCCTGCTGTCGCTCTCTGCCTTATATGCTAGCGACAAACTCTCCTGGAGCCTGGCGTTAGACTAGCAGTCACCAGCCCCAGGGAACCTCCTGTCTTCCTATATCCTAGATCGTACTGGAGTGTGTGACCACACCCTACTTCTTATGTGGGTGCTGGGGATTTGAACTCAGGTCCTCTCCTCCCTCAGTGATGTCCTCGGCAAGTGCTCTTCCTCACGGAGCCATCTCCCTATCCTTTGTTTTTGCTTTTACATAGAAATCTAAATTTGTAAAAGAAAAGATAATAGTACATTAAAACCCATTATCTTCATCACCCACTTCAACAATATCAACATATCATCAGTCTTATTTTAATATACCCTATCTACAACATATAATATTATTACAACAGAATACCCTTACCTCAGAATATTTTGTATATCTGCAGTATACACATCTTATATCACTAAATGATTATTTTATTTAAAATACCTAATATTCTATATGTATAGAGATTGAAAGTAATTTCTTATATCGGAGGAGGGGCTCACAAAGCCCCACCCCTAGCTGAGGCGCTGTTGGTCACTGGTGGCTGTTGAGGGAGGAAGAGTCACTTTTCTTTGGGGCTATGGTCCATTGTCCATGTTCCAATGGATGGCCCCACATTTGTGAGCAACAGGCAGACGAGGATGACTCTGGGTTATTAAAAAGTTGGGAAGACGTTAAGTTGGAGGGAAAGCAGTGGGGATGGATGTAATCAAAATACATTGTATATATGTATGAAATTCTAAATATGTATGACATTTAAGAGATTGGAAACAATTTCTTTGAAAAATATCTGTTTATTTTTTATATGTATGTGTGTGCCCTCACAAGTTTATATGCACCATGTGTGTGCAGACGCCCTTGGATGCCAGAGGTTGGTGGTGTTGAGTCCTCTGGAATAGAGTCATAGGCTGTTGTGAGTAATCTGACGTGGGTGCTGGGAGTCAAACCTGGATCCTCTGCAAAAGAAGTAAGTGCTCTTAACTACTGATTCATCTTTCCAGCTAGTGAAAATAGTTTCTTAGTATCATCAAATCCCTAGTCATTATTAAAGTATATGCATATCAGAATCCAGTCTGTACACTGAATGTGACTGATTACACACTCCTACCAACGGAGCCATCTCTCCTTCTCTGATTTTATATATATTAGTTTTTTGGAGACAAGCCCTAGCTGTCCTGGAATTTGCTCTGTAGACCAGGCTGGCCTCAAACTCACAGAGATCCACCTGCCTCTGCCTCCCGAGTGCTGGGATTAAAGGCATGTGCCACCACAGTCCTGCTCCCTACTATATTTTTTAAGGATGGAGTTTCACTATGTAGCCTAGGCTGATCTCAAACTCATAATTCTGCCTCAACCTCCTGAGTTCTGGGATTACAATACCACCAAGTCCAGATTTCTTTCTCTGCTTTTTTTTTTTTTTTTTTAGACAGGGTTTCTCTGTGTAGCTTTGCGCCTTTCCTGGAGCTCACTTGGTAGCCCAGGCTGGCCTCGAACTCATAGAGATCCACCTGGCTCTGCCTCCCGAGTGCTGGGATTAAAGGTGTGTGCTACCACCGCCCGGCTACATGCTAATGCTTTTAAAAACATTTATCTTTTGAAGAAGTTGGGCAGTCCTGGGGTGCCATTCTGTTCTGGATTTCACTGGTTGCATTCCCTAGGGATTATTTATTATACTCCCCTTGTCCCTGAAGTCCCTTTGTCTGAAGTGTGGTCAGACCCCAGGACACTAACTCAAGAGTAAGGTAGCTATGGAAGTGGCCCTACAGCTGTTGGTTCACAACAGGAGGTGGCTGCTGTCTGGTCTGCATTCTCTCTGGCTTGTTGAGATAGTAGTGAGGGTGAGTAGCGTTCACAGTCTGGTCCATTCATTGTGATGCTGGCTTTTTGCCTAATGATTTTAGCAGTTACTGGTGATCCTTGCCTAATGCTATTGTTTCATCTGAGAGGTGATAGTCTACTTCTGAGTTTCCTTATTTTATTAGTTATGATTAAGATATTACATTCATGTATCATTTGGTAACTCTGAAATATAATTCCTAATAAAAGGCAGGATAAATTATCATCTATCTATCTATCTATCTATCTATCTACCTACCTACCTACCTATCTATCATCTATCAATCATCTATCTTCTCCTCCCTCCCTCTCTCCATCCCCTCCCTTCCTCCTTCCCATCTTTTCCTGGAATTGAACATAGCACCTCCCACATGCTTGGTATGTCTTCTACCATTGAGCAACATCCCCAGCCCTTTCAACCTTTCTTGATCTGTTTTTGGAACAATGAGCTTACTTTTCTCCAAAGGGGATATGTTGGTTATGTACTGATGCCTAACTCTACCTGCAAACCTAGTGGCTTAAACATCAACTTTTATTATATCCCACTTAGCACATCAACTTTTATTATATCCCACTTTGAAGGGCAGGAACCCGGCCAGGGATCAGCTGGGTGGTTCTTCAGTTCTGTGTGGCACTCACCAGGATGCTATGGCTGGATTTGGCTCCTGCCTGGGCTGGGCTGAAGGAGCTGTGCCCACATGTGGATGCCTGAGTGGGGATGGTTGGCAGGTTGGGGTCTGCTGGAATGGTCCACAGGAGTGACTTTTGAGACTTCTCTTGCATGGTGGTTTCTTATGTAGGAGCTTAGGACTCCCAGAGAACATTCTAAGAGGCTCACATCAAAGCTGCCAGACCTTCCTGACGTAGCTTAGGCAATCATTCACTTCTGCTGCATTGATGACAAGTGAATGCTAGAATTGGCCCAGCATCAGGGAGGAAGGTGACATACAAACACATGAACTTGAGAGGCTGAGTTTTCTGGGACCCTTTTCTAGCTACATAGAAGATACAGTCAAAAGCTGCTGCCTCTTGGAATGTACCTGGCTCCTTCTCCCCTTTCATGGGGTCTGGCCAGCCTGGGAAGTTTGGCTGGGACCTGGCTTCAGAAGACCCAGCCAATGGTCTGTGTCTACAGTCTCCTCTGGGTCAGCAGAATATAGATGATCCTATTGTAAACAGGATCAATGATATGTCACCAAAGCTCTGCATGTTGGAGTGCCCATTGCTACCTCTCATCAACCCATTTCTGGATGATGTCTCAAGCTGAATACCTTTACTGGGAGCATTTTGGAGAACTTGACCTTGGCCTGCCTAAGCCTTTGAGGAGGAATCTGTTCTGGAAGCTTAGCCCTCCATGATCCTGAAGAAGCATTGGACCCAGGGGGCTTTTGTGGATGAGCCTCAGGGTCACAGCCATGCACCCACAATGACTGCTTTGGGTGGCTGTCCATGCATCTTGTTTTAGCAAACTGCTTCCCTACTCTGGAAGTGACTTGCAGCATTTGATCATTTACGAGTAGTACTCTGTGTTTTTCTGTGCCTAGGCTTTTTATTCTTTTGATTTTTTTTTCCCTGTAAGGTCAATTTTCAAGAGCTAAATGAACTTTTAGATCTTGACGCCTGTTACCAATTTGCTTTTCTAACCAAGTGAATAACTTGAGTTCCAACAGCACTGTCTCTCGGTGCTCCTGTCCGCCTCCCCCAGCACCGAGAGTCACCATTTGAATCGCCTTTGTTAAGTTTATCAGGTGTGAAGTTGAATTTACATTTCATCTGTCTTTCTTTCCCTACCGTTTGATCCTAGATTATCAGTTCTCTTCTCTTACACCACCTCTACTGATTGACTGATTGTGATACCGAGGATGAACTGAGGGTCTCACACATACTAGATGACACTCTATCACTGAATACATCCCCAGACACTTTGAAATAAAGCAATGCTAACATCTATCCAATAACCGACATGTTCTTTTTTTACTTGCTCAAGCAAGTTGGAATCAGGACCTTGTCACCTGAGCCAAAAGTCCAAGGTCTCTCAGTAGCAGCGCTACCGATGTTTGGAATCTTTCCGGGATGAGAGGGCTGCCCTGTGCCACACACCCATCCCAAGTGTGACAACCCAAATCCTTCCTGACACCACCAAATGTTTCCAAGGGGTAAGGGTTTGGAACCACTGGTCTAGTCTAAGACCCATAGTGACTCTTACTTTTGATTTTTAAAAGGGGGAGGGAGAAATCAAAGTATTGTGAGATGATAGCAAAGAGATCGAGGAGAAAAAGGGTCCAGGAAGTGATACTAGAAAGAGATGTTGGTGCTGGCTTTATTACAGCTGTTGGAACAATGAGAAATTCTACAAAATGAGCTGGGATTTCACCCATGTCACAAGCCGTAATTCTCCACCTAAGAATCCCCAGGCATTTCACGGGATGATAGGCAAAGCAATGCCAGCTAGCTTGACTTCTGTTGCTTTAGATCTTGCTGGTGAGTGACTTGGAACTTTGGGTTCCGTGAATGTTGACGGTGTTGTCAAAAGGCTCCCACCCACCCTTCTGAAGAGATCCAAGAGGCCCAAACTTGCTCAGATGAACAGATCCCTTGCATAATGGTATCTGTATGAGATCATAAAAACATCACAAAGAGTCAGCTTCATTTTTGTTAGAATTGTGTGTGTGCGCCAGGTGGGTGCACTCATGTGGGTGTGTGCACAAAGATACAGGGGAGGGATCTACACCTCTTCCAAATCTGCCACTGAACCCAGCTCAGCATTCAGCTAGGCTGACTGGCCAATGGGCTCCAGGAATGTGCCTCTCTCCACACCCATCCCATACCCCAGTGCTGGCGTTAGACATATGTGTCTTTTTATGTGGGTGCTGGGATGCAAACTTGGGCCTTCAAGCCTATGAAGCAGAGGCTTGGTCAACTGAATCTTCTCCCCAAACTCTATCAGAACTACGTTTAGGCATGAGCTCCTTTAAAAGATAGGACCAAAGGCACAGGAGTCCAGAGGTCTGGCCTGCTTGAGCCTCAGTCAGCTCTCTGTGTGATGAGAGAGAATCACATGAACTTTCCAAAGCCATCCTGTGGTAATTCCAGGAAGCAGAACCTGTGTCTATTTATCTCAATCATCTTCAAGCCAGAACTGAATGCAGTTCCAGAAACAAAGTAGGTGTTAGAAAATGCTTATGAAACACACCAATAAATTAGCCTGGATGCACAGAACAGAATGGCAAGGCAAGGCTCATCAGGGCTAAACCCCCACCAAATCGGGAGTTTTCCACCATGTTTGTGATGGGTCAGACTGATAGTTTGTTTTGCAAGATAGTGAGTGAACTCATTATTTGTAGGACCAGACAGCTCCATTGTTAGGTAGACCTGGATACTACAACATTTTCCTATATCTGAAATCTCAGCCTCTGTGCAGATTGTGTGTTAGATGAATCTTCATTTAAATCCAAAGTACATGCCCAGGATTGGAAAAGTCAAGCAATGCCCAAAGCTTTCATAATGACAAGCTCTTCTGTTGTGGAATATTAGTTTAAGATGTGTTACATTTGTTCATGCTATCGAATATTTGTTTATGATGCAAAGATGTGTTGCATTCCTTTTTGTTGCATTTTTTTTTAACTCTGTGAAGCTCTGTTACTGTGCCTGTCTAAATCACCTGATTGGTCTAATGAAGAACTGAACGGCCAATAGCTAGGCAGGAGAGAGAAATAAATGGGGCTGGCAGGTGGAGAGAATAAATGGGAGGAGAAATCTAGGCTCGAGAGAGAAGAGTGAGGGAGGAGCAAGAAAAGGAGAAGGAGAGAGGACACCAGGGGCCACCCTGCCACACAGCCAGCCACAGAGTAAGAAGAAAAGAATAATATGTAGAATAAAGAAAGTAAAAAGCACAGAGGCAAAACAGTTAAAGAGAAATGGGATAATTTAAGTTAAGAAAAGCTGGCTAGAAACAAGCCAAGCTAAAGCTGGGCATTCATTAAGAAAGAATAAGCCTCCATTATTTATTTGGGAGCTGGGTGGCAGGCCCCAAAAGAGCAACAAGTAAAAGAATAAACAACAACAACAAAAGACAACCACACTCTTCCCAGCCTTTTCCCTCCTCAGTAATGCCCCCCCCCCCACATTCTTCTCTTTAGATGCCTTCTCTGTGTTTCTAAATGATATGCTTACACAATTGTTTCCTGAGTTATCACTTTGGAAATCATCTACTGTTTCCCTGTCTTTATAGAAGAGGGCTTAGCGCTCTCAATGGACAGTCTGCAACTTTCTCTCCCTCTGTTCTCTCACACCGGTTACAAGTTTTGGCTTAACTGGCACCCAGTGTTGGGAGTATTAATGTAGCTGTTTAAATATTGTTCAGGAATAAGACAAGTGAAATGCACCATGTCTCTTTTGGTTTTCCCTGGAGTGAATACTTGCTTTGATGTATTTTTTTAAATTTACTTTTCTCTAATTTTTCTCAAGTATTTCAACTAAGCTGAAAAATACCCATCAAGACATCCCTCTCTCTCTTCTTTCCTCTCTCTGTATGTATGTGCACATGCGTGTGTGTGTGTGTGTGTGTGTGTGTGTGTTGACGCTGGGTGTCTTCCTCAGTTACTATCCACCCTACTTTTAAGACAGGGTCTCTCACTGAATCTAGAGCTCATTGATTGGCTAGGTTGGCCCACCAATGAGCTCCAGAGACCGTCCTGTTCCTGCCCCACACAGAGTCTAAAGGCTGGGGATCTGGACTCAGGGACTTTCCTGCCTGAGCCATCTTCTCAGCTCTGCCCCTTCTAACTGTAAATGTTACCAGCTGTGTGTCTGCATAGACAAAAAAGTCAAATAAAAATGCCAGGGTTGAGAGCGAATGAGCTGAACGGAAGCAGCCTGCTCCTCCCTTTCCCGTTGCCTGACTCCTGAAGCAGTTTCCACTTAGCTCTTCTGACTGAGTCCTTCGATGTGTTTCTTCCACAGCTCTACATAGCAGGGTCAAATTGCTGCTATTTGATTTAAATATGTTCATTCACACATATTCATTACACACAATATGTTTTATAATGACATTTTCCTACATGTACATAATGTGTTTCAATCATACTCTTGATTTTAAAATTGAGATTGACTGACAAAAATTAAACTGTAGGGCATGCAATGTGCTGCTTTGATATGTGTGTACACTGTAAAATGATTGACATGCTCAGGCTAATTAAAATACCCAGCAGCCTCACAGCCACCTTGGTGTGTATGTACATAGGGGTGTGCAGAACACTTGAGACGTACCTCTCTTGAAAATGTAAGTTACACAATACATTATCAACTACAGTACAACGCTACCCATTAGGCGTCCAGAACTTAATGATGGTATAACTTAAAGTTTGTACCTTTGACCAGTTCTCTCTTTTTACATCCACCTCCCAGTCCCTGGTAACTACCTCTCTATTCTCTGTCACTGTAAGTTCAGCTCTTTCTGGATTCCACATAGAAGGAGGCCATGCAGATGAATCTTTCTGGGTTTATCTTATTTCACTGAGCATGCTTTCCAAGTTGCTCCAAGCAGCAGAAACTTGTTCCCTTTTTTCAAGTCTGCATAAGAGTCATGTTATATTCTTTGACTCATCTATGGGCTGAAAGCTCCTAGGTTGCTTCTGCATGTTTAACCTGGGGTACTCTGACATACTGATTTCATTTCTGTTGAGTGATGAAGCCAACGACAGCCTAGTTTTAAATTGGGAGGAAACTCCAAATTGCTTCCTAAAGTTGCTATGCCTAGTTATATCTGCCAACCCTGAAAAAGGTTGCTTTTCTATATCTTCAGCAAAATTGGCTAGGCTTTGACTTTTTTTGTTGTTGTTTTTTGTTTTTTATTTTTTTCGAGACAGGGTTTCTCTGTGTAGTTTGGTACCTGTTCTGGATCTCGCTCTGTAGACCAGGCTGGCCTCGAACTCACAGAGATCCGCCTGCCTCTGCTTCCTGAGTGCTGGGATTAAAGGTGTGTGCCACCACCACCCAGTGACAGAGAACACCCTAATGGGTTTTCCTGTTACAGCTGATCCGTTCATCAGTTCACATTGGCTTTTCCCACTCAAGAGCCTGACCTCTCCATTGTAAATCACACTGAGTTATGATGTTTTAGGTGAGTTTATGTGTGAGGTGGTGGTGGTATGGAGGGGGCAGGCATACCATGGAGTGTGTGTATATGTGGTAGAGGGCAGGCATGCCATAGAGAGTGTGTGTGGTGGTGGTATGGGGGGCAGGCATGCCATGGAGTGTGTGTATGTGGTGGTGGTGGGGTGGGCATGCCATGGAGTGGGTGTATATATGGTGGTGGGGATGGGCATGCCATGGAGTGTGTGTGTATGTGGTAGTGGGGAGGATGGGCATGCCATGGAGTGTGTATGTAGGTTAGAGGTCAACTCTGTGGAGTTGGTTTCTCTCTTTCTACCTTTATCTGGGAACTCAGGTTCCCAAGCACGCACAGTAAGCATCATTACCCACTAGCCATCTTGCTGGTCTGGAAGTCAACAAATTCCACACTCCACGCTCCCCAGACTATATTTGTTTTATGTGTATGGGTATTTGCCTGCATGTGTATCTGTGTAGCATGTATGTGCCTGGTGCCCATGGGGGTCAGTGGAGGACATTGATCTCTGGAACTGGAGTTAGAGATGGCTGTGAGCTGCCATGTGGGTGCTGGTCAGGTTCTCTGGAAGATCAGCTGGTGCTCTTAACCACTGAGCCATCTCTCCAGCCCTGTCAACAAGTCCTTTAAAATAGGTTTCTGCTTTTTGCTTTTTCTTGTCTGTATTTTTAGTCAACCCTCCTGTGCTTTACATGGCTTAGATTATATGATCTCAACAACTCTGTTCTGTTTTTAGTCTCTCCATCTTCCAGGTGAGAGAACTCAGCTCCGAAAAGGACAATAGGTAGTAAATGGCGGAACCAGACCTGAGTGGCAGGACTCTGGAATGAGTCCAAGTACATTTCATTTTAATGTGTTTAATCCACTTTATTTTTTGTGCACAGTTTTGGTCCTCTACACCAGTGTTTCACAGACCTCTGGACTGACTAATATTTCAAGCAGAAGAAGTGTGGCAGAGGGATTTGAGTGGAATATTGAATTTGTTTTTTTCTTGAGTCAGAACAACGAAGAACTTCTAACCCTTCTACAACGAAGGACTAACATCGTCACTTCAAACAAGAACAGGAAGCGTGGGGTTGGGATATAACCAGACACCCAGTCTCCAGCCTGTGTCACTATTGGGAGGTGGAATCTAGTGGACAGAAGTTAGGTTGGGGGGCGGCGTGCCCTTGAGGGGGGTTGTGGGACTCTAGAACCTTCCATCCTCTCTCTCTCCTTCCTGATTGTGAGGAAGTGAGTAACTGTCTCCACCACAGACTCCCACCATGATCAGCTGCCTCCTCACAGGTCCCAGAGCAGCCATGGGCTGAAAGCTTTGAAACCGTGAACTGCAATATGGTTTTCTCCTTTAAGCTGATCATGCTGGGTAGTTTTATATCACCTTGACACAGGCTAGAGCCATGAAAGGAGGGAACCTCAATTAAGTAGATGCCTCCATAAGATCCGGTGGTAAAGCTTTTTCTTAATTAGTGATTAATGGGGAAGGACCCAGCCCATTGTAGGTGGGGCCATCCCTGGGCTGGTGGTCCTGGGAAAGCAGGCTGAGTAAGCAATGGGGAGCAAGCCAGTAGGCAGCATCCTTCATGGCCTCTTCATCAGCTCCTGCCTCTAGGTCCCTGCCCTGTGTGAGTTCCTGTCCTGACTTTCTTCAATGTTGGAGTATGATATGGAAGTGTAAATCAAATACACCCCTTCTTCCCCAAGTTGCTTTTGGTCCTGGTGTTCCGTCACAGCAATAGAGTCCCTGACTAGGACACTGGTTTTCTGAAGCTCCTGAGAACAGTTACAAAAGCCACCAGCATGGGAAGACTCACCTGTACCTTTCCAAGTTATTTTCTTTTTGTGACTTAAAACGTCCTTTGGGGCCAATGAGGTGACATCAGATAGAACCACTTGCTATATAAACATGATTACCTGAGTCGTACACACACACACACACACACACACACACACACACACGCACGCACGCACGCACGCACGCACACGCACACGCACACGCACACGCACACGCACGCACACACGGTAAATTAAAGAGATTATAGTTTTAAAAATGTCATTTTCTTTAGTGCTGAAGATTAAACCCAGGACCTCATGAACAATAAGCAGGAATTACTCCAACATGTCAGCTGTAGTCTGATGTTTGAAGACATTGCTCTGTGCATTTTGTTTTCTTTTCTAGAAGACAACGAGATGCCTTTGGATTTGGATTTGTAGCACAGTATACCTTCAGAAAACCCCTTCTTCTAGCCGTGAACAATGATGTGGGTGGAGGTTAATGTGGACTACAGCAGGTTAGGACATGGAAGTCCAGAGAGAAAAAAAAAATGACCTGCCTAAGACCACACAGCAAGCCTGGGAGGGCCAAAGCTTTTTAAACACAAACTCAGCATTTCCCTAACAGCACTGCTTAGAACATTGCTTGGAGTTAGTACTGGTCAACAGCAGAAGGTACTCTAAAGATAAGGGGCTTCTGGGATGTTAGTCTGTCATTCTAGACACACTTGAGTAAATCACTTGGTGCAAAGTTGGTCTCAGCTACTGGCACTGAGTGGGGTGGTAGCCACCCGAGCCTCTACATGCAAGGTGAGATGGGGCTCATACTCTCTGCTCCATGCAGAGGGGGTCACACAAATCCCTCCATAGCCTTAAACTGAAGCATAGAGAAGTGAGCAGGATGGGTAAGTGATCTCTTATACATCTCGTTATGTCTCTCTGGCTGGCAGAGACCAGTCCCGCCTTAATCCTTCCCAGGCAGATCTCTTCTTGTTCCTGTTGGGAACCTGGAGGCAAGAAGTGAGATGTGGCATGGCTTCTGGCTCAAAGACAAATCATTTTCAAGCATGCACACACACACACACACACACACAAAATGTCTGTATCTATATGTGTCCACATATGACATTATCTTTATCTCTCTGTTAATGAACACCTAGGCTGGTTCTAACTTAGCTGTTGTGAACCATGCCTCAATAAACACTAAATGATGCTCAGGAGCCCCAGAAGGAATCCTTTTGACATCTCATTTAAGAGAGAAGTCTTAGTGAGCCCGAGGACCTCACTCAGCCAGCTGCTGCTGGGGTGGCTGATAGCCGCAGCTTTCTGGGTGCTCACTTCGTGCTAAGCCAGAGTAAATGCTTAGTGCTCTTTGGCACGGGTCCAAGCTGCTTTTCTCATGGTTACTAGAAAATACCTGAGAAAACAGCAATGCTTAGTGAAGGGTGTCCTTATTTCACCCACTTCAGAGACAAGCAAACCGAGGCTCAGAACGGTGACACAACTTCCCCAAACTGTGAGGCTCTAAAAAGGCAGGAGCCATCCTGGGCCAAGGCTTCAGCTTGTGTGTGTCAGTGAGACACTGGGTGGGAGCGCTTTGGCTAGAAATGAAGGCACAGGAGTTCCCTATATGCACAGTTCGCTCTCCATAGTTCCAGCTACCCGTGGTCAACCATGTTCTAAAGTACTGAATGGACAATTCTAGAAATCAGTGATGCATTAGGTTGGGTGTCATTCTGGGTGGCATGAAGAAATTGTACATTGGATGTACGCATCCATGCTGTGTATGTCTGCTACCCCCTCATCTGTCGCTTACCAGGCAGCCGAGTTACTGCAAGGACTGCCACAGTGTTGCAGTACTGTGGCAGAGTCACTTTTCTGAGTCCCCTGGTGACCCCAATGCCCAGGAGCAGCAATGTTGGTGGTTCAGACTGTCAGCTTGACAAGACCTAGGACCACCTAGGAGACAGAGCTCTGGGCGCGTCTGTGAGGGGGATTGGGTCTTTGGTGGTAGAATCCTCCACCCTAACTGCGGCTGGCACCACTCCACGGGCTGGCATTCCAGGCTGGACCAAAAAGAAAACTGTGCTGAGCAGAATCATGCATTTCTCTGCTTCCTGACGGTGAGTCCAACATGACCGTGGCCTCAAACGTCCGCTGTCATGATGGTCCTGTCACGATGGACCCTGGGACTCTGAGCCAAAGTAAGTCCCTCCAGCGAGCTGTTTTTCTCAGGTATTTTCTAGTAACCGTGAGAAAAGCAGCTTGGGCCCGTGCCAAAGAGGAGCCATAGGGCCGTCCTCTAAGCAAAAAGTGCTCCATTTCATGAGAAAAGAAAAACTAGTTTCCTGAGGGTCCTAAGATGTACAGGGCAATAAGATGCCTTGAGAGACAACATCACGTAACTTCAACTAGAGGGCATTGCTGTTCTTGTTCTATACATTATCATTGTTAATTTCTTACTGCACCTACTTAGAAGCTAGACTCTGCCATATACACACACATAGGAAAAAGTGTACTGTGTATTCGGTTTGGTATATCTGTGGTTCCAGGCATCCCTGAGAGCCTCTCATCCCCACCCCATGCACCTAAGAGAAGATGCTGAGCCCATCTCCTATTCTGTTGACTGCAGGGCACGTGATCCAAACTGAAGGAAGACTTCGGGGGCCTTGGTGAAGTGGGAATCAGGGGGTCTTGGGTCCCAAGGTCCTGCTCGTGATTCAGGACAAGCATCTTCCCCTTCTCTCTGAGGGCCGATTTCCTCCTCCGGAGGCCTGGGGTTGGAGGTGTGCTCCATGAGAGCAAGCTGGGGCGGCCACCGTGAAAACTGTTTTGCTTTGGTCTGACCCTCGGTGCTGAGAGGGGGAAAAAGCCGTCAGAGGAGATTCTAGGACGAGATGAGAGCCTGGCCTCCCAAGAGGCTGGGCCACTCCTGTTGGCTGGGCCAGCCCAAAAACCTCCGCTTTGTTTGACTGGCCCCTTGAGCCTTGTTTAGTCTGCAGCCGGGCTGAGCTTATCCGGCTGCCTTTGTCACAGGCCATTAGTGCCCTCGTAATCCCCGGGGGGCTCAAAGCTGCTTGCTTTCCCTAGGAATTCAGGTAGGGTGGCAGAGGATTCAGCTTTTAGGAACCAGCAGGGCAGCTCAGTAGAGAACCTCTGGCCTGTAATTCCAGCTGTGTGACTCTTGGCCTATCCATTCCCTCTTGGAGGCCTCAGCCTAACCGGCTGTGCAGAGGGCTGCCTCAGATGCTCTCAAAGGCTCCAGTTTTATGATGAGCAGGTTTCTGCTCGCTCCTCCCCTCTTGGGCCTCCCCGGCCCCTTGGCTATCCCTCCCTCAATCTGTAAGCAATTTGTTGCGTCTGCTGGGTGTCCACTGATCCTTTCCCTGCCCTGAGCCTGGGGCCAATCCCTCTCTCCTCTAACTTGCTGCTTGCAAACTGGGGCTAATGAAAGCTTGTAACTTGCTCTGCTGCTCTGGGGATTAACTAGTCGGTGGTTATTAAGCGAAGGAGGAAGGCACATTCTCTTCCCATTGAAGATGATTTCTTCTCCTCTGATTCTCTGTTGCTGCTGCACCATCTCAGGGTGAGAATCTGATTTCCAGCACCCCCACTGCACAGATGGAGAAACTGAGGCCAAGGAGGGAAAGGAGAAACTGAAGATTGAGCTAGGCGTCAGGGACAGGGCTGGCTTCTTGGTTGACCCTGGGGGTCCTGTCTATCACCCTGCTTCCTAGTGATTTGTCTGTCTGCAAATAGGATGATGGCCTCTTTTAAAGGTTGCTGCCCGGTGTCGGCATCAGGGAAACAGTAGACTTTATGTTGTATGTTTTGTTGAGTCCTCTGCCCTGCGTCCCCTCTCTTCCCTCCCCTCCCCTCCAGTTTTCTACAACGACGGAAATGCATATCTGTATTGTCCAGTCAGTAGCCAGCAGCCGTGTGTGGGCTACTGGGCCCTTGCATGTAAAAGTGGACTGAAGGACCTGAATTTTAATTCTATTTATTTACATAGCCATGGGGCTGCTGCTGGGGTCCACTTGGCTGTGGAGAAGTCTACAGAAATCTCTTCTGCCCCACCTGTTTTTGATTCTTAGGCAGCTGATGTGGCTGCACCCTGTGCTGGACACACCACAGAGGTCACCGAGATGAAAAACACACAGTCACAGATTCCGTAGAACTCACATCTTGCCGGTGAGAGACCAGGCAGACAGGAATTACAGCCCAAGGGGGAAGGCTTACCACCCTGCAGCTGGGTGGAGCGGACCAGGAAGATCTCCACTTAGCTGGGGTTCCTGAACCTGTGCCGTGAGGAGAAAGGGGGTAAGCTCCGGGCAGGAAAAGCCTTCCTGAGGCGGGAACAGCATAGACAAAGGCTTGAGGACCCAGAAGAATGTGGACTATGGAGCGTGCAGGTAGGAAGCTGAACATGGTGATGGACGCCTGTGATTCTAATGTCTGGGGCGCTGAAGCAGGACTGTTGTGTCTGAGACCAGCCTGGACTACAGAGAGTTCCAGTCCAACCTGGGTTATAGAGTGAGACCTTGTCTTAAAAAAAACAAAAACAGAAACATGCTTGGTGGTACTTGTCTCTAATCCCAGCACTCCAGAACTAGAGGCAGAAAGATCAGGAGTTCAAGGTCATCTTTGGCTACAAAGAGAGTCTGAGGTTAACCTGTACATTATAAGACACTGCTTAAAATGATGATGATGATGATGATAAAGTAAAATAAAATAAAAACAATAGCATTCATAGAAAGAACACAAATTGGATTGTGACTGGATCCCCTGGTCCAACCACCAAGGAACATAGCTGAACTGATGTCATGGGCATCAGGGGATTCTGGTGAGGAACTTGTGCTATGTGCCAGGTGCTAGGGTAGACAAGAATGGCTTTGGGGTCTCCTTCTGCCCCTTACTCACAGAGCTTCATCTCCTTGCCTTGCCTATCTAGAAGGGCTCAGGGCTCTGATGTCCTTCTGGGGCAGGATCCCCAAGAGTTTGTCCTCTGAGAGTATTCCCTTGTGTCCTCAGCCCTCCGGTGAGCCGCATCTTCATGGAGGTAGTCTAGGCTTCCCCTGGTTTTGCAGAGCTGGGGCCAACAGTGGGCCCGACTTACTCCCTGATACTCCACTCAGCAGCACTTCACTCCAACCCCACCCCCACAGCAGTCAAGAGCACGTCCTTAATGCGGCCCTAATGGTGTGTGCTGGACCCAAAGGCTTCTTCTCGACAAGGCCTTGAGGCCTCGATGGCTCGGCAGTTTCTACAAACTGACATGCTCAGGTGTAAGGAGTGCCCCAGCCAGGGCGCCATCGAATGTGGTACTGGGCACATGCTGACTCCTGTCCTTTTGTTCTTACCTGAACCCTAATGGACCAGCTGCACCATACACTTGCAGCTACAACCATCTCCTCAGGGCTCTGCTGTCCCTGCTTCACCCCTGAGAATGCCCTAATTGGTCTAGGGGAAATTCCTTAGGGGCTGCCACTTCCTGCCCCAGCTCACTGGATGGCGGGGGACTTCCTGTCCCAGCTCACTGGATGGCGGGAGGCATGCGATCCAGTGCTTGTTGGGGGCCTTGAGAGAAGGTGCCTTGCCTTAACTCTGGGAAGAAGGCACTTCTCAAGAAGGAGGCACAGCCTGTACTCCCTTGGGCTGACATCATGGTGACAATACCATATAAGTATCCAGAATCACTGTGGCTAGATCAATTCTGGACAGATTGGGAACTTGAAAGAATCTCAAAGATATCCTTTGAACTTTGAACACTTAAGTTAACCTACCCTGAAAGCTATCTGTTTTAGTTAGTTTTCTATTGCTGGGATAAAACCCCATGACTGCTTGGTGGTGGTGGTACACACCTCTAATCCCAGCATTTAGGAGGCAGAGGCAGGTGAATCTCTGAGTTCCAGGCCAGCCTGGCCAGCAAGCTCCAGGATGGTCAGGGTTACACAGAGAAACCTTTTCTTGAAAAGCCATAAAAAACAAACAAGAAAAAAAATCCAAAAAAAACCAAAAAGGCCAGGTGGAGGTGGCACACACCTTTAATCCCAGCACTCGGGAGGCAGAGCCAAGAGGATCTCTGTGAATTCCAGGCTAGCCTGGTCTACAGAACAAGATCCAGGACAGGCATCAGAACTACACAGAGAAATCCTATCTCAAAACAAAACAAAACAAAAAAAAAAAAAAAAAAAAAACAACAACAAAAAATCAAAACCAAAACCAAAAACACAAAAAACAAAAAAAATAAATAAAAAATCTGACTGTCTTAGTTTGGGTTTTTATTGCTATGAAGAGACACTATGACCATGAACACTCTTATAGAGAAAAACATTCTGTTGAGGGGGCTTGCTCACAGCTTCAGAGGTTCATTCAAGTATCATGGCGGGGAGCAGGGCAGCATGCAGGCAGAGGTGGTGCTGGAGCTGAGACTGCGGCATCTTGCAGGCAACAGGAAGTCGACTGACACACTGGGCGGTATCCTGAGTATGTGAGACCTCAAAGCCCGCCCCCACAGTGACGCACTTCCTGCAACAAGGCCACACCCACTCCAACAAAGCCACACCTCCTAATAGTGCCACTCCCTGTGAGATGATGGAATTATGGGGGCCAATTACATTCAAACTACCACAATGACCAAAGCAACTTATAAAAGGGAGCTTTTTTTTTAAAAATTAATTTATTTTTATTATGTATACTGTGTTCTGCCTGCATGTGTCCCTGCAGGCCAGAAGAGGGTGCCAGATCTCATTACAGGTGGTTGTGAGCCACCATGTGGGTGCTGGGAATTGAACTCAGGACCTCTGGAGGAGCAACCTTAACCTCTGAGTGCTCTTAACCTCTGAGCCATCTCTCTAGCCCCAAAAGGGAGCTTTTAATCTGGCTTATGTTTCCAGAGGGTTTTCTTCAAGGTGGGGCAAAGGCACACCTGAGAGCTCACATCTTGATCCACAACCAGAAGGCAGAAAGGGAGAGAGCTCTGGGAACTGCATGAATCTTTTGAAGCCTCACAGCCCCCAGTGATAACATTTCATCCAACAAAGCCGCACCTCCAAATCCTTCTCAAACAGTTCCACCAACTGGGGATCGCGTAGTCAAACATGTGAGCCTGTGAGGGGCTTTCTCATTCAAATCACCACGTTCTATTACCCACCCCCTCCCATAGGCTTGTAGCCATATCATAATGCAAATGTGTGTAATTCAACTTCAAAAGTCTCATAGTTGTCTCAACACAGTTAAAAAGTTCAAAGTCTCTTCTGAGATTCAAAGAAGTCTCTTAATTGTAACCCCCTGTAAAATTTTAAAAAATTAATTTACATACTGCCAACCTACAATGGCACAGAATATACATTACCATTCTAAAGGGGAAGAATGGGGGCATAGTGAGGACGTATTGGACCAAAACAAGACCAAGACCAAACAGGGAAAACTCCAAATCCAAATCCTGTAGCTCCATGCTTGGTGTCAAAGGGCTTAGATGGCCCCATTCTAAATAGTTCCCATTTGGGTCCTATTGTGGTTTGAGTGTGAACTGCCCCTCAGAAGGAAGGCTTATGTGTTTAAACACTGGGTCCCAGGCTGGTAGTGTTGTGTGAAGGGTTGTGGAATCTTTGGGAGGTGGCACCTCATTAAGGAAGTGGGTCACTGGGGGAGGGCCTTGAAGCTCTAGCTGGCCCTGCTTCTGTCCACTCTCGTTCTGACTGGATGGAATGTGACCTACTGTTCATACAGCTGCTGTCCTGTCCTCCCCACACCATGGGGACTGTGCCCCTCTTAACTAAGCCCAAATAAACCATTCCTTTTTCAAGTAGACTTTGTCAGGTATCTTGTCCCAGGCCCCCCAAAAGTAACTAATACCACCCCCCCAATGTTAAGGTTACAGTGGGATTTGGTGGGGGGTGGGCCCAAGGTCTAAGACATTCCGTTCACCATTCTCCAAAGCCTCCTCCTCCTCCTGGGGATGGGCTTCACTTCTCCTGTGGGGTCTGAATTGGGATCAAGATGCCTGCAGACTGGGGTGTCTGTCCTCTCAGAGGGGCACTGTTTCCCTCCTCCTGTGTGCGGGAGGCTTAGGGACTTAGTGTGCTTGGAGAAATAAAGCTATTTAAGTGGTAAGCATTATATTTTGATCCGCAAGCCTGTGTGTTTCCAAAACCCCCTTGAAGACAGCAGCAAGCAAAGCCTGGCAGATTTTGTGTTTTTCTTTTTTTTTTTTAATCTGCTAAAATCATGTGGTTCCAGAAACCATCATCCCCTGTGCTGTGGATTCTGTTCTCTCCTTTCCACTGAGGCAGCAGCTTGGAAGCTTTCTGGGGTCAAGGGCAAGGGGCTGCTCCAGGTTTTTTTTCCTGAGAACTGGTTATAATGGGCCTTCTCATACTTAGCTCTGGCTATGAAGTTTATTTTATCCTCCTCCCCCTCCTCTTCCTCCCCCCCCTCCTCCTCCTCATCATCATTTGTTTTTTGAGACGAGGTTTCTCTGTGTAACATCCTAATTGTCCTGGAATTCACTCTGTAGACCAGGCTGACCTCGAACTCACAGAGATCCACCTGCCTCTGCCTCCCGAGTACTGGGATTAAAGGTACGAGCCACCACACCCAGCATATGAAGTTTATTTTTTTTTAAATCTAAGTGACCATTTTTTTTAAATCTAGGGACCATGATTTTCCCTATACCTACTATCTGCCTGGCTGTTTACCTTCCCATCCCAACCTTCCCTCCGTATGTCCAAAGTCTGCCTGGATTTAAAACCCGGGGAACATGCCAGAGCATGGGCAGGTGTCATCAGAGACCAGGACGCAAATTTCAGCGTCACCACCAACAACTGTGGCTTCAGAGAAATAACTCAGTCTCCCTGAACCTCACTCCCCGTGGCTGCAAGGCAGAGGCTGCAGTATTCCCACCTCAGTGCAGAGCTGAGAGCAGGTACCCCGCAGCTCATGAGCAGACCTGTCCTCCCTTCCCCTTCCCAGGACAGGGGCAGCTCAAAGACACTCGTGGTGACAGTCAGGAAGGGCTCCCTCTGCATTCTGCCTCTGATGACCACGGCCTAAGCCCTGACAGCCCTCCCTCCTTTCCATACCCAGCACCTAACTTAGCATCCTGTTGGGTGACTTACAGTGTTTGCTTTCTGTCTTCCGTTAGCAGGCAGCCCCCAGAAGGACGGGGGATTTTGTCTGTTCAGTTTTCTCTGGTGCCTAAGGCAGTGTCTGGAACTTGGCAAGCACTCAATAAGTATTTGTAGTGTGGCCTTGGATGGACGTCTCTCTGACTTGTTTCGGCATCCTAGGAGCCCCTGAGAACTGTCCCAGGAGCCCCTGAGAGCTGTCCCAGGAGCCCCTGAGGGCTGTCCCAGGAGCCCCTGAGGGCTGTCCCAGGAGCCCCTGAGAACTGTCCCAGAAGCCCCTGAGGGCTGTCCCAGGAGCCCCTGAGAACTGTCCCAGGAGCCCCTGAGAGCTGTCCCAGGTGCTGTCTCTCTCCCACCTGACTCTCCTGGAGAAGCTTGTGCTCACCTCCAGCTACAAGCTGCTGTCAGATCCTCTGTACTCTGTCCCTCCTCAGTCCTCAGCTGCTGAGTCACCCAGTCAGTGGATAATGAGGAGCCACTAAGACAGAGGTGAAGGACATGGAGACCTTAGGAAGCCAACTCCCAAGGTTCATCGGGAATAAGACAAATTCCTTGACTACTCCGACCATCCTCCATCCCACGCCGCTTCCTCCTGATGTGTATGCCCAGCTTCTGGTCCTCCAATGATGCATTCCATTCCATCCCATCCCCTGAACACTTCTTTGTTGTCTGTTGTTTGAGACAGGATCTTACCACATAGGCCAGGCTAACTTTGAACTTGCAGTCTTCCTGCCTTGGCCCCCCAAGTGCTGGGGTTACAGATGAGGGCCACCACACGTGGCCCTTGAACACTTTTGACTCCAGGACCCAGGCTGTCCTTGCCTCCTGACTCCTTGCTTGGGCAACTGACTGTCAACTTTCAATTTGATCTCAAGCACCAGTGTCTCTGGAAGGCCTTGCTGGGTCCAGATGAGTCCCTGGCCTCCCCTTGGGCAAGAGTTGCTGAGTGTATTATTAATCCTCACCACTAGTTCTTCCCACTAGACTGCAGCAAGTTCAGAGGTCGGGGTTCCAGAGCCATGGTCCTCGCCTCTTCATGGATGGAGCTTAGTTAAGCACAGCACTCTGCAGAGAGAACAAGTTTAGTTAGTCACTGTAGAGTGAAGGAGGAAAAAGGAAGCGTGGGCAGAAGCCCAGGAAGAGCACCTGCTCTGGCTCCAGCTGTCCGACAGCTGTGTAAGTCACATCTCTCCCCAGTCTCCATTTTTCACCTCTCAAGTACCGGTGGTAACAGGGCTGCCCTGGGCTACTGTTGCATTGTGGCTGCATCTGACACTAACTGGATGCTTGGCACTTGGCCAGGTGATGAGTACACGGTACCCGTGTTAATGATAGCATGAAGGACATGGAGACCTTAGGAAGCCAACTCCCAAGGTTCATCAGGAATAAGACAAATTCCTGACTACTCCAACCATCCTCCATCCCACACCGCTTCCTCCTGATGTGTATGCCCAGCTTCTGGTCCTCCATCGTAATCTCCCCTCATTCAGCTTTTGATGTCCAAGCTTCTGTCTGGTTTCATTTGGTGATAGTTTTTGGGGTGGGAGAAGGCTGAGAAGAGACTAAGCCGTGTGACCAGGTCACTCTGCCTCGAAGGAGTAGGCTGACACACAGTAACAGTTCCAGAGTTCCTCTTCTGTGGGTACAGTGTGAGCATGCACATATGTGTGCAAATGCCCATGCTCATGTGTGTGCATGTCATATGTGTGAAAATGCCCATGCTCATGTGTGTGCATGTACATGGAGGCCAGAGATCAATCTCAGATTCATTTGCTTGTTTTTCAAGACAGGTTTCTCTGTGTATCCCTGGCTGTCCTGGAACTCCCTCTGTAGACCAGGCTAGCCTTGAATTTAGGGATCTGCCTGTCTCTGCCTCTTGAGTGCACCATCATATCCAGCTTAGGTCTTATTATTTTTGAGGTAGGATCCAATGAAGCTCAGACTGGTCTCAAACTCACTACATAGGTGTGGAGGACCTTAAACTTCTGTTCTTCTGCCTTACGGCCAAGTGCTAGGGTTCTGGGTGTGCTTCATTTTATGTGGTGCTGGGGATTGAACCCAGGGCCTTGTACATGCCGGGCGAGGACTGCCAATTGAACTATATCCTCAGATCTCCATTCTCTAACCTGGAGCTCGCTGGCTAGCTAGTCCACCCAGGAGATCTCCAGGCGCTGGGGTTGCAGACCTAGACCACCACATGCTGCTTTTCTAACAGGTGTTGGGGAGCAAAAGTTGGCACCTCATGCTTGCTCAGCAAGCCCCTTCCTGACTGGATCTTCTCCCCAGACCCCTTCAGAGGGCCTTTTTGTCGTGATCTGCTTTGCATTTTGCCTCAATGGGCTCAAATTTTAGAAAACTGTGAAGGTCAGTTCAGTACCTAACCCACAGGTCCTGGTATAGACTAATAGAAAGCAGGCAGCTAGAAGTGTCCATTGAGTTGTGTAGATGGGGCCATCAGTCTGTCCGCAATTCCCAACTCGCCCTACCTCCAGCGGCTGCTCAGTTCAGTGAGACCCTGACTGCTTCCCATTGGCTCCTCTTGGCAGGGCCAAAGGCAGGCTCCAGAGAGGCGGGGTAACCTACAGGGAAGCAGTGTGCACTTAACTGGAGTGGATCCCTGACCTCATCGAGAGACAAGCCAAGTGTGCCCTGGAGCCCTGGCCCCTCTTAGCTGCCTGCCCACCTCTTACTCTGGGTCCTGCTTGAGTGTTTAGTGACCTGTGGCCTGAGTAGACGGCACTACTGGAGAGGGTCAGGATCCCTGGGGCCCCCAAGCTTGGCTCCCCACAGCAGCTCTGGGGTTTGATTGCCGTCTCAGCCCTTTGGCAGCAGCTAGGTGGCCAGGCCCAGAGTCCTGGGACATAGCCAGCTTTGTGTCCTCTGAATGGTCCTCTTGGAGTCCCTCTGGGAGGATTTGATTGACTGGGTGTCTGAGGACCTTTGATAATTCTCATTTTGTTAGTCCAGAACACTGTTTGCTTTACAGCTATTCCCTTCTAAGGTGAGGAGTCTGGTGGAAAGTGCTGGAAAGCCTGAGGTTTTGTTCTAGTTTGGTTTCCACTGTGGGGTCCCCAATCCAAGTGCTTTTCACAGGGAGAACCCCGAGGTTTAGAGAAGCATCTCTGGGAGTCGAGTAGAATGAGGTCCCTTCCTTCCCCTCAAAGCTACACAGCCAGCTCGCTAAGGAAGACCACTGTATCAGGAGAGCTCTGGGACCCTCAGCAACACATCCAACCCTGTCGTCTCAGGTGGTTTCTGTTTGTTTACTCGTTTACTTGTTTTTTGTTTTCTTCCTATAATGGGGACAAAAAACACTTTCCTGACCAGCTTGGTCTGTTAGGAGATCCAGAGTTCTCATAAATGTCCAGTGTGTAGGAATTTCTGCTGAATAGAAGGAACTGACCAGCATCGGAACCTCAGCCACTTACCCTCAATGTCTTAAGCGCTGACCATGTACACACTACTGGGGACCACAGAGGTGTGCAGATGTGTGTTCAAAGAGTTAGAGCTCCGGGCCTTTTGATGCCTACCAATCCCAAACATGACTGCTTGATGCCATTACTATCCTTACCTGGGAACCTCAAACCAAGAAAATGGGTTTCTTGGTGGCTGAGAAAGGTCAAAGGTTGTGATAGGTGGAGAAGCCACTGTCACTGAGAGTGTGCTGGGGGTTGGCTGCCATGCACATGTGAAGACAACTCCCAAGAGGCAGGTGGCGGCAGCCCATTCTACACAGGAGGTGCCTGAGGCTCAACAAGGGGAAGCAGGAGAGATGGTCCAGATGCCAGAGGAACCCGGTTCCGATGCTCCAACTCACTCATTGCTTCCTTCTGTGACTCTGCAAAGCGTTCACTAAGTTCATGTGCAGGTAGAAGGATTTGATTTTAGTATTTGCCTCTTCTGCTTCCTCCTCTCTGGGTCTTTCTCCTCTCATAGGCGACACGTCAGAGAGAATGAAATGGAGCTGGGTGTGGCTGGGGAGACTGGCTGGCATCAGGAAGTGAGGGAGTAGGCTGTTTGTTGGAACATGGAGAGGAAGGAGGTGGTCACCCCTCAACAATATCACTTTACATTTCCTAAGAGCTTCACTTACTTTATTAGGGAATGCATACAGCTGAGTGATGCTTCTCTTTAGACGTGGGAAGGTGTTTTGTGGTGAGGTGAACTTCGTGGGTATTGATGTGTCAAAGCCCCTGTCAAAGAAAGGGCAGGGCAAATACTGGGAAGTGCATTAGGCGTGGGACCAGGAGAATGGATTTAGTTCCTGTGGAAAAAACCTGTTGACGGCGTGGTCTAAGCCTTTCTGCTGTCATTCTGTCTTATGGGTAGAAACGTACAGTATTGAACAATGGTGTGGATAAAGTTGCACAGTTGCTATAGAGACAGCAGTCCATAAATCTTACCTGAACAGAGGGAGGGAAGTCCCACGCAGCCACCATCACGTGGGAAACGTGGCGATCACAACCCTCCTTTTGAAAACGCCTCTTGTTTATAATGATGACTGCAGCTGCTATCGCCAGAGCCTCAACTCTACTTTGAGATCAAGAGATTACAATGATCCCAGCAGATATACTGGTGACCTCTTTTGTGTTCTGAATTTCTAAACTTTATTCTCTCTACATTGAAGGACACAGGGAGATCATACGGCTGTAGAGTCACGAATTCCAATGATAATAATGTTTTAAATGGACGTTCATGGAGCCCTCCCAGGTGCCAGGCACCGGGCTTGCCCCTACACTGGCATGTCCTCACTTAATTTTCACTCTGAAGTGGCCATTAGCATGTGGCTCATTTCTACACAGGAAGCTGAGGTGGAGGGAACCTGTAGCTTGCTTCCTGGGTCTCATAACCCCCTGGCAATGCATGTGTGGGCTTTAATGAGCCATAGAGGAGTGGGAGGGGTGAGGGAGGAGATGGTACTGAGACTCAGAGGCTGGCTGCAGAGGGAAGGGAGGGTGGGAGGCAGGGGTTTCCCGTGTTGTTGGAGACTGAGGATCCTGTGGGAGCCGTGGTTCAAGAGCTGTCGGCACTGCCAGACTGCAGGTATCCATGAAAAGAGGGAGTGTGGTAGGAACATACCTCTCCCTCACCCTCTCAGCTCTTGCTGCTACTTTCCGGAGCTTGTCATGTGGCAGCCAGCCCCAGGGGAGTCTGGGAGATGTCCTCTGCAGGCTTGGTCTCTCAGGGAAGAAAGGGCAAGGCTGGGACTGGGGTCTTTGAAGTGGTGCACATAGAAAATGCTCACTAGCCTGGAATCCCTGTGCTAAGAAGATGCCAAGCTTGTCTCAGGTCCATCAGAGCCTGTGAAGGTATGGCATTATGGAAAGGGCAAAGTCATAGACACAGTAAAGAGCAAGGGCCGCCAGAGGCCAGTGGGGAAGAAAGGCAGCTGTGCTGGTTGGTTTGTGTTGACTTGACACAGCCCTAGACACATCTGGGAATAGAGATCTCAATTGAGGAAATGCCGCCATAGGATTGGCCTGTGGGCAAGCCTGTGATGAGTTTTCTTGATTGATAATTAACATGGGTGGGTCCAGCTCACTGTGGGCAGTGCCATGCCTGGGCTTGTAGTCCTGGGTTATAACACAGATTGAGCAAGCCATGAGGAGCAAGCCAGTAAACCATGTTCCTTCATGGCCTCTGATTCAGTTCCTGCCTCCAGATTCCTGCCTTTGAGTTCCTGTCCTGACTTCCCTCCATGGTGGAGAGCAACCAGAGAGTTGTACGTCAAAATAAACCCCTTTCTGCTCAAGTTGCTTCTGGTCATGGTGTTTTATCACAGCAATCGAAACCTAACCCAGACGGCAGTGTAACAGACGGAGCACAAGGGTGTTGAGGACGGCCCTTCTCATTCGCACATTGCCTGTGACAGTGAGCACACGGCATCCGTGCCTATCATAACCACAGATCTCTCCACGCTCAAAACATGAACCCTCGGGGCTGGGGTTTGCACAAGGATAGAGCACTTGCCTAGCAAAGCCAGGCTCTGGGTTGGATCCTTGACACCATCAAAATACGAAAAGCCAACCTTAATTTGAACGAATTGTGGGGTTTTGTTAAAAGCGTATCGGTGTTGGTTCATGAGTTGTAACAGGCATACCAAACAATTCAAAGGTGTTAAGAATAAGAGAAGCTTGGGGGGGGGGGGAGGAGGAAAGGACCTGGAATAGTCTGTTCAATTTTTTTACAAACCTAAAGGTGTTGTAAATGGAAAATATTTAATTTATTGGTTGATATTGAAAGTTATATACAAAGTGCTGGGGTCTAATTGGGGCATTTTCATATTATAGGTCCATGGGGACATTGAAGGGGTGGTGGGGCACTTCTGTTATATACATCTCAATATCACACTGAAGTTGGGCGTGGTGGTGCACACTTACAATCCCAGCACTTGGGAGGTGGAGGCAGGAGGATCTGAACTTCATGGCCAGCCTTAGCTCGATCATGAGTTTGAGACTAGCCTGGGCCATATGAGACCCTGACCTAAAATTTTAAAAACAAAACCCAAATAAAACTGGGCAGGCAAGATGGCTCAGGGTGTAAAGGTCCCTGCCGCCAAGTGTGACAATCTGAGATCGGTCACCGGGACCCGTGTGGTAGATTGAGAGAACGAACTGGGCAGGCTGTCTCCTGACCGCCACAGAGGTGCCACAGCATGAACACTGCTGTGTGTCTTTGTCTCTCGGTCTACGTCTCTCTGTCTTTCCTGTAAAGCAAATAAGTGAAAAACAAACCCCAAACCAACAAAACCCCGAACACACAAGCCAAACAAAAGGCCAAGGCTTACTAGGTCCAGCAGCCAGTCTGTGATGCATCCCTTATTTTACAGTTAGGGAAACTGAGACCCCGGGAAGGGTGGGGTACTACTATTCTGAGCAGAGTATCGGGACAGCTTCCCAAGTCAGAGTGTGGGGTGGCACGGGGTATCTTCTCAGTGAAGGGAGACCCCTCTCCAGGAGGCCTGCTGTTGATGGAAGAGGAGCCGGTGAGGACAGAGGGGCACTGCAGTGACCCTTGCCTCCCGCCAGCCTGGGTGGGCTCTCCTGAGACACCCTGGTGGGTACCGAGAGCCTCTAAGAGCCCCAGTGCTCTGACATCTGTGTTTGTTTAGTGGGAGAGCGGTTGCCCCCCACACACACACACACAGCGGGTGGGTTCCGACTCACTGAGCTGGATGCAGACAGGAGTGGACACCTGTTCCCTTGCTTCAGGATAGAAGACTGAGTGGGGAGGGGCCGCCATCGGCAAAGCCCAAACTGGAGCCAGAGAACTGTGACTGTAGGATCTCACCAGACACTGAAAGAGTGTGGGGACGCTTCTCTGAGCCCTTTCTGCCTCCTCTCACGGTTCCTGTCAGGGGTAGAAGCAGCAGAACAGAGCCTGTCAGGGTCGGTTCTCACAGGAGGACACTGAGATGGGGAGGGCGCCAGGCATGTGCCTCACACCAGCACATCCCGGGAGGGACAGAGAGAGGCTTTGTGCCCAAGCCTCCTTTTACCTGTTAAAGTGATGTTTGGGGAAAGGCCAAAGGGACTGGAATATTTACAAACACCGAACTCGTGACAGGAATTTCCTTGGAGGAGCACAGGTTAGCCCTAGGACACTGCTTTGCATGGGTCTGAGGACCAAACAAACAGATAAGTAAAGTGAGGACTGTAGGACCCTGCCTCCTCTCTGTGAGACGCCCTGGAAGCGAGCACAGGGCTAGGCTGAGGGGGTCTCTGCAGCTAGAGTTGGAGTTACAGTTTCAGTTGTGGTTATCTTACTATACACAGACTGACACAGAGATACATGCACGTTACCTGCATGTGGGAATATGAACACATGTGCAGGCTGAGCATCTGTTTTCCCCAATGCTCAGGACCAGAAGTGGTTTAGATTTTGTAGTTTTAAAATTCTTTTTGAACATGTACAGAGGTAATTAATTTAGTGACTCTAAAAATTGCAACTCTAAAATGCTCAAAAATCTGATTTTTTTTTTGCATCTTCTTGGTGCTGAAAACAATTTGAATTTTGGAGTGATTGAGATTTGGCCTTTGAGGTTAGGGACTTGCATATGCCCTTGCTCTGTCTACCAGGAGGGCCAAGAGCAGTGTGGAAGAAACCAGAGCTCTCGGAGAATTAGCTGGTTTTAGGACTGAATCAAAGAAATGGGTGATCTTAAAGACTAAGGAAGCATTATAAAAACTCAAAGATGGCAGCCTGTTAGAACCGAAAGCTGACCAACAATGGTGTTCTTTACAGGATGGGACTGTGATCCTGAGAAAAGGGAAGACTGATAAAATAACAAAATGGGTAAAGAAACAAAGATAAATGTGCGTGCGTGCGTGCATGTGCACATGTGTGTTTATGTATTTGTATATGTGTGGACATATGTAAGCAGGTACACATGTCTATACGTGTGTGTGTATGGTGTGCATGCATTTGTATGTGTGTGCTTGCATGTGGGCAAGTACACGTTTTGTGTGTGTGTGTGTGTGTGTGTGTGTGTGTGTGTGTGCCAGAAATATCCTCTTTTATTTCTCTCGACTTCGTTTTTTGGAGACAGGGCCTTTTACTGAATGGAGCACACACATCTGGCTAGAGTTGCTCACCGGCGATCGGGAGGATCCTCCTGTCAGCCTCCGTGGCACTGAGGCTGAATGACACATGCCACTGCACCGCTTTTTACCTGGCGGTGGAGAGTGAGCTTGGGTTCCCATGCATGTGTGGCAAACCCCTTCCCTGCTGAGCCTCTTCCCCAGCCCAGAAAAACCTTTCCACAGAACTGAGAACGCAAAGGTAGAATAATGAAGGGCAGAGAGTTGCCGTGAGAACATGACCACAACAATCACACAAGCCCTGCTTAGGGTAAAATTGGTGGGTAAAACTTTAAGAAGAAACAGGACATTGGTATAGCATCAAAGAAGCTCCCCGTAATGTTGATTAGTCACTGTGGTGATTCAGCAGGTCCATGTGCTCGCGGATATTCCTCCCTCCTTGAACTTGGTGTGTGTTTTCTGCTGACCTTGGTGATTCTCTTCTCTGACTGGAAAGTGGGAAGGGAGAAGCACCCGACAGTGGAGAAGCTGACGGACACCACCTCAACCAAATGACCACCAGTGACAATGTCATCCCCACACCACGGACACAGCCATGAGACGGGAACTCTGGGACATCCTGCGTTCCAATCCATCAGCTTCTCCAGATCGTGAGAGAAGATCAGACAGATCCAGTTGAGGACATTTCACAAAACACCTCACAGACCTCTTCTGAAGTGGCGGGGTCCTGAGAAACTGCCAGGGACCAAGGGGTGGCCAGGTGAATCCCCTGGTCAGGTCTGTGAAACAGGAAGGATTTTAGCAGGAACGCTGGCAGAACCGGAATAAAGCCCGCACTCCATTGTTAACACCATGCAATCAATGCACGACATCAGGAGCTGGGCAAAGGCTGCACGGGAATGTCTGACCTAACTTTGCAACTCTCCCAGCAAGTGAAGAAGTCTTTCAAGATAAAAAAATGTTTTTTGCTTTTTGTTTTTTAAATAGCTTTTGTTGTACAATCTGATGGGAGTCACCAGCAAAAAGTCCATGTTGTTTGGTTCTAAGACAAACAACATCAAAATAAGACCTTTGGTTCAAATCTCATTACCTTAATGACTCCATTGGTGATTTTTCTAATGATTGAGGGTGAACTCAGATAATGCCCATTGCACAGATGAGAAAACTGAGACACCGGTCCTAGAATTACATTTCATGCTGTAGATGGGGTGGCTAAAGTGTAGAGAGCAGAAAGGCTTTGCCCATAGTCATGAAAGCAAGTTGAAAGGCCAGTCTAGGACCAGAACTCCCAAGTCCTGAGTCCTCATTCTTAAAACCCTGGCTGCTGATTCAAGACAGCCACAGACAAAGCTTGAATGTGGACTGTTTGAGGTCAAGACCAGCCATTCTCTTCTCACCCCACCTTCTTCTCACCTTCCAGTCAAGCAATAAAGCTGAAAAGATTCTTCAACAAACAAATCCCTCCTCATTGTGGAAGCCACGGGCACAGGGTTCTTCAGAAACCTGAAAGGCAGGCTCCCTAGGAGAAGGGCTGTTGGGACACGCCTGTCTGCCTGTCCGCCTGTCCGCCTGTCCAGACGCCCACTTCCAGCTCCTTCTAAGAGGGCTGAATGCCTGCCTTGGGGCAGCAGAGCAGTGGACATGCCAGGACTCTCCGCCTCTGAGGTAGGACTGAGGTGGGAGCAGCCAGGACAGCGGGAGCCCCTTCCAGGAAGGCTCCTGGACCAATGAGTACCCGCATTCCCCTTTCAAGGTTGACTTCATCTGGATGTTGGAAAGTGCTCCAAAGAGCTAGCTCACTGTTGATGGGGGAAGGCATCCATGGGGTCAGGCCCAGGGTGTGACAGCGCCCTATTGCCAGGCCAGAGGACGAAACTGGAAAACATGGGCCTTTTTCTCTGTGAGTGAAAAGTGAAGGCCATTGTGTTTTATAAACGAAGAATCAACAGGGCTAGGGGAAGATGGTTATGCTATTAAAACTTGGGAGCAGAGACTCGGGGTGAGGTTTAGCTATGCCAAGAGGTAACAGTGCCTTGGAGAAGCAAAATGTTCCTTTGTATCCTTGAAAGGCAGAGTGAGGACCCCACTTGGGCCTCTTGCTTGAGAGAGGTTGGGGACTAGGCCCTCTATTTGCATTTGTGGAAGAGTAGAGCTTTTTGTTCAAGAACCCTGCATCTCGGGGGGCAAAAGGGGGGGAGGTCATGAGTCATTTCCTTTGAGAAGCCTGGTGTGGTCCTGACCTAGATCTCCTGAGTTCGATCCCCTGGGTTCTCAGAAAATACCATCTTCTTCTCCAGGGCCTGTGAAAGAGAGATCAGCGCTGACAAGAGGACTCTGGCTGGCTTACATGTCAGAGGAGCTCTGAAGATCAGAAGCTCAGACTGGGGAGACGGCTCCATGGATTAAATGCTTGCCACGCAAGCGTCCTGACCTGAGTTCAAATCCCTGGAACCTACATAAAAGTAAGGTATGGGGGGCACCATCTCTGAGTCCAATGAAATGGGAGGTGGAGGTAGGAAAAGGCTCCAGGAACTCAGGCCAGCTAGCCTGGAGTACACAGCAGTGGACAACAAAAACCCTGTCTCAAACAGTGTGTACCATGACACACGCTTGTAAGTACACATACTCACACATATTAAAACATTTAGAAGCTACAATGTGTCTCAAGGAAAATTTCTAAAGGGCGCTGTCAATCATGCCAGCCTGGGCTCGGATCAGGTTTTGTCTTCCAGGAATGGGTATTGATCAAGGGCACCTCACTTTTATCCTTCAGATAAGCAAGAACCCCTCCCTGCCTGTCCTCTTTTTATAATTGCTGCAGGGAACTACTGAATCTTGTTTTAACGCCCGCTCTCTAAACAGCTGACGGACTAGCGAGCACTTTCCACTGGGCCGCCAAGCTAATCACCTCTCTCTGTAGCAATTACCACCTTTTTAATTGGCTAATTAATTGTAGGATGAATTGTTTAAGGAGGATCCTATTTCCCAGAATGCAAGCTTTCTGAAGGCAGGGGCAGTAAGGACAGCAGGGACAGTGTCTGTTCTGTCCACTGCGGTGTCCTTCATACCAGGCTGTGTGTGCATGAGTGTGTGCACATGTGCATCTGTGCATGCGTGTACTCACACATGTACACATCTCAGGCAGTTTACCTATTATTCTTTGCCATCAAATGCATCCTTTGAGGCCATTTTCAGGTGTGAGCCAACAGTTACGTGCATCCTCTAAATAAATGATCAAGAGAAGAAATAGTGTTTTTGGTAAAGACTGAGGAGGGCTGTGTTTATTAAATCACACCATCATTTGTCCTCAGCGCTCACGTCAGGTCAGGTGGAGGCTGGGTGCTCTCTTGAGGGGCCTCTGTCCAGGAGAGGAGCCATAGTCACACCCTGGCCCTGCAGGGATGGCTGGGCGGACCTTTAGAGTGGGAGCTGGGCTCTGGTGCCCGCTGAGAGTTGAGTTTGCTGTGTGGCTTTGGACAACTCCTTCCCCTCTCTGGACCTTTGTGTCCAAGCAGGTCCATTTGCATGATCTGTGGGTGGCTTTGTGATCTTTGCATTATATAATTGTCCCTTCTAGTAGTTTCCATCTCCTGAGGCCTGGGCGGCCTCTACAGGAGGGTGTGTGAATTCCACCCACCCGCTTCTTGGAGTGAAGGCTTTCTGTGCGGCTCTGGAGAGGGAGGCCAGACCTGTTTCTTCCCCTAGCTGGCTGTGCAGCCTGAGGAGAGTACTGGCCTCGGACCCCTGTATGTAACACGGGGGCGCTGGGATCCCCTACACGTCCATCCTCCTTACACGTCCATCCTCCTCACACCTCCATCCTCCTTACACCTCCATCCTTACACCTCCATCCTTACACCTCCATCCTTACACCTCCATCCTCACACCTCCATCCTCCTTACACCTCCATCCTCACACCTCCATCCTCACACCTCCATCCTTACACCTCCATCCTTACACCTCCATCCTCACACCTCCATCCTTACACCTCCATCCTCACACCTCCATACTCACACCTCCATCCTCACACCTCCATCCTCACACCTCCATCCTCACACCTCCATCCTCACACCTCAATCCTTACACCTCCATCCTTACACCTCCATCCTCACACCTCCATCCTCACACCTCCATCCTTACACCTCCATCCTTACACCTCCATCCTTACACCTCCATCCTTACACCTCCATCCTTACACCTCCATCCTTACACCTCCATCCTTACACCTCCATCCTTACACCTCCATCCTTACACCTCCATCCTCCTTACACCTCCATCCTCACACCTCCATCCTCACACCTCCATCCTCACACCTCCATCCTTACACCTCCATCCTCCTTACACCTCCATCCTTACACCTCCATCCTCCTTACACCTCCATCCTTACACCTCCATCCTCACACCTCCATCCTCACACCTCCATCCTTACACCTCCATCCTTACACCTCCATCCTTACACCTCCATCCTCCTTACACCTCCATCCTCACACCTCCATCCTTACACCTCCATCCTCCTTACACCTCCATCCTTACACCCCCATCCTCCTTACACCTCCATCCTTACACCTCCATCCTCACACCTCCATCCTCACACCTCCATCCTCACACCTCCATCCTCACACCTCCATCCTCACACCTCCATCCTCACACCTCCATCCTCACACCTCCATCCTCACCCTCCATCCCCTTACACCTCCATCCTTACACCTCCATCCTTACACCTCCATCCTTACACCTCCATCCTTACACCTCCATCCTTACACCTCCATCCTTACACCTCCATCCTCACACCTCCATCCTCCTTACACCTCCATCCTCCTTACACCTCCATCCTTACACCTCCATCCTTACACCTCCATCCTTACACCTCCATCCTCACACCTCCATCCTCCTTACACCTCCATCCTCACACCTCCATCCTCACACCTCCATCCTCACACCTCCATCCTCCTTACACCTCCATCCTCCTTACACCTCCATCCTCCTTACACCTCCATCCTTACACCTCCATCCTTACACCTCCATCCTTACACCTCCATCCTTACACCTCCATCCTTACACCTCCATCCTTACACCTCCATCCTTACACCTCCATCCTTACACCTCCATCCTTACACCTACATCCTCACACCTACATCCTCCTTACACCTCCATCCTTACACCTCCATCCTTACACCTCCATCCTTACACCTCCATCCTTACACCTCCATCCTTACACCTCCATCCTCACACCTCCATCCTCCTTACACCTCCATCCTCCTTACACCCCCATCCTTACACCTCCATCCTTACACCTCCATCCTTACACCTCCATCCTTACACCTCCATCCTCACACCTCCATCCTTACACCTCCATCCTCACACCTCCATCCTCACACCTCCATCCTTACACCTCCATCCTCCTTACACCTCCATCCTTACACCTCCATCCTTACACCTCCATCCTTACACCTCCATCCTCCTTACACCTCCATCCTCACACCTCCATCCTTACACCTCCATCCTTACACCTCCATCCTCCTTACACCTCCACCTTACACCTCCATCCTTACACCTCCATCCTCCTTACACCTCCATCCTCACACCTCCATCCTTACACCTCCATCCTCACACCTCCATCCTCACACCTCCATCCTTACACCTCCATCCTCCTTACACCTCCATCCTCACACCTCCATCCTTACACCTCCATCCTTACACCTCCATCCTTACACCTCCATCCTCACACCTCCATCCTTACACCTCCATCCTCACACCTCCATCCTTACACCTCCATCCTCACACCTCCATCCTCACACCTCCATCCTTACACCTCCATCCTCACACCTCCATCCTTACACCTCCATCCTCCTTACACCTCCATCCTTACACCTCCATCCTCCTTACACCTCCATCCTTACACCCCCATCCTCCTTACACCTCCATCCTTACACCTCCATCCTCACACCTCCATCCTCACACCTCCATCCTCACACCTCCATCCTCACACCTCCATCCTTACACCTCCATCCTTACACCTCCATCCTCACACCTCCATCCTCACACCTCCATCCTTACACCTCCATCCTTACACCTCCATCCTTACACCTCCATCCTTACACCTCCATCCTCCTTACACCTCCATCCTCCTTACACCTCCATCCTTACACCTCCATCCTCACACCTCCATCCTCCTTACACCTCCATCCTCACACCTCCATCCTTACACCTCCATCCCACCCTCCATCCTTACTTACACCTCCATCCTCCTTACACCTCCATCCTCCTTACACCTCCATCCTCACACCTCCATCCTTACACCTCCATCCTCACACCTCCATCCTCCTTACACCTCCATCCTCACACCTCCATCCTTACACCTCCATCCTCCTTACACCTCCATCCTTACACCTCCATCCTTACACCTCCATCCTTACACCTCCATCCTTACACCTCCATCCTTACACCTCCATCCTTACACCTCCATCCTTACACCTCCATCCTTACACCTCCATCCTCACACCTCCATCCTCCTTACACCTCCATCCTTACACCTCCATCCTTACACCTCCATCCTCACACCTCCATCCTCCTTACACCTCCATCCTCCTTACACCCCCATCCTTACACCTCCATCCTTACACCTCCATCCTTACACCTCCATCCTTACACCTCCATCCTCACACCTCCATCCTTACACCTCCATCCTCACACCTCCATCCTCACACCTCCATCCTTACACCTCCATCCTTACACCTCCATCCTTACACCTCCATCCTCACACCTCCATCCTTACACCTCCATCCTCACACCTCCATCCTTACACCTCCATCCTTACACCTCCATCCTCCTTACACCTCCATCCTCACACCTCCATCCTTACACCTCCATCCTTACACCTCCATCCTCCTTACACCTCCATCCTTACACCTCCATCCTTACACCTCCATCCTCCTTACACCTCCATCCTCACACCTCCATCCTTACACCTCCATCCTTACACCTCCATCCTTACACCTCCATCCTCACACCTCCATCCTCACACCTCCATCCTTACACCTCCATCCTTACACCTCCATCCTCCTTACACCTCCATCCTTACACCTCCATCCTTACACCTCCATCCTCCTTACACCTCCATCCTTACACCTCCATCCTTACACCTCCATCCTTACACCTCCATCCTCCTTACACCTCCATCCTTACACCTCCATCCTTACACCTCCATCCTCACACCTCCATCCTTACACCTCCATCCTTACACCTCCATCCTCCTTACACCTCCATCCTTACACCTCCATCCTTACACCTCCATCCTTACACCTCCATCCTTACACCTCCATCCTTACACCTCCATCCTTACACCTCCATCCTTACACCTCCATCCTCACACCTCCATCCTCACACCTCCATCCTTACACCTCCATCCTCCTTACACCTCCATCCTCACACCTCCATCCTTACACCTCCATCCTCCTTACACCTCCATCCTCACACCTCCATCCTTACACCTCCATCCTCACACCTCCATCCTTACACCTCCATCCTCCTTTACACCTCCATCCTCACACCTCCATCCTTACACCTCCATCCTTACACCTCCATCCTTACACCTCCATCCTCACACCTCCATCCTTACACCTCCATCCTTACACCTCCATCCTCACACCTCCATCCTTACACCTCCATCCTTACACCTCCATCCTCCTTACACCTCCATCCTTACACCTCCATCCTTACACCTCCATCCTTACACCTCCATCCTTACACCTCCATCCTTACACCTCCATCCTTACACCTCCATCCTCCTTACACCTCCATCCTCACACCTCCATCCTTACACCTCCATCCTCCTTACACCTCCATCCTCACACCTCCATCCTTACACCTCCATCCTCCTTACACCTCCATCCTCACACCTCCATCCTTACACCTCCATCCTCACACCTCCATCCTTACACCTCCATCCTCACACCTCCATCCTTACACCTCCATCCTTACACCTCCATCCTCACACCTCCATCCTTACACCTCCATCCTCCTTACACCTCCATCCTCCTCACACCTCCATCCTCCTTACACCCCGCCCTGTTCTTAGGTGACTGGCCTTTCATAACTGTGTCCAGCAATGTTCTGTGGGGTGGCAATGGGATTCACAAGCATAGAGTGAGGAGGAATGCTCCCGTCTGGCGGATGCTAAGGTTCACTCATATGCGGATCTTGGATGTGTAATATAGTAATGAATATTTAATCGCACTCAAGGGACACTGCTGTGGAAGGAAAGATAGACTCACAGAGTGGCCATGGAGGTTCCCTGGAGCCCTGCTTCAACTGCTTTCTAGCTGTGGGACCATCCTGGAGTTTACTACAGTTTCTGGGCTGCATTTTTCTCATTTGCAAGTCAGAGAAACATGGACCTCACTTTCTAGGGATCTGGTGGATACTGTGCACAGGGCCTGTGCTGTTATTTTGGGAAGAGACGGCTAAGTCCCGCCAGCCACACAGCTCGGGAGTGGCCACCCAGCTGTTCATTCTGACTACTTTGCTCTTTTGTCAGCTGGACACTAGAAGACCCCAAGAGCATCAGCTCCACCTCTTTCTTCATCCAGCTGCTTGGACCTTGGGGTGCTGGGACTTGAAGCTGCAGATTGACGGGCCAGCGTGTTGAGTCCCTGATGCCTAGCAGTTGGTACTTCGGGAGGTTGGGAACCTTTGGCCATGGGGTCTGACTGGCAGATGGAGGGTTAGAGGCAGGGCTGGAAGGTGATACCCTGGCCCTTTTCTACTTCCTGGTCTGTCAAGAGGCGACAAGCTGCTTCATATTCCTGCTGTCACAGCCCTGAGCTGCTGTGGCCAATTTGCCTTCCCAGGAGGATGGACTGTATCCTTCAAACCACGGGTCAAATGGTCTTCCCTTTAGTTCTTTCTTCTGGGTGTTGGGTGAGAATGATACAGTAGTAACCGCGATACAGGTGCTGAGCTCAGATAGTTCTCCACGTGACTCAGCAGGGACACTCGGGAAGGGGTGAGGCTGGAGAAGGTGAAAGGAGGTCAGGGAGGCCCTGGTCCAGGACAGAGGATTCTAGCCTCATCCCAGGACAACCAGAGTCACACTGGAGGTATCTGTGCCCCCCAAATGCCCTGAGATGCTGTCTCCCATTCTATCTTGCCAAAGCTGCTCTGGCCTGGGCATCCAGGGCCAGCCCAGAAGGGCAGCAGCAGTGGCATCAGGGCCAGGAGACAGAAGATGTGGCTATGGGATTGGCTTCCCATAAATAAGCACTCCTGTAACTGCTGAGAACCCGATTCATTGGCAGCAGTGAGGATACAGGGGCCAAAGTGCTGGGGTGGACACATTAAGGTGAGGTCCTACTGTGTGCCACATTCACATGCCCTCTCTCTCTCCCCTCTCTCCCTCCCTCCCTCCCTCCCTTCCTCTCTCCCTCCCTCCCTCCTTCCCTCCCTTCCTGCATTCTGCACTGAACTATATTCACATCTGTTATAAGGACCTTGAATCCGAGCTAGGTGCAGAAGACCTGATGTCACAGCTGGCCGGAATGGTGCTGGGGTTTAAACAGAGGCCACACTGCAAAGCTGGAGCTGTGAAGCTCCAAGCGCAGAATCCCAGGAATTGGCTGGCAGGAAGCTTTTTTGTGTCCCCTGACAGGGCAGTCCCTTTGGTGTCTGTGATGCAGCAATGGCGGAGGGCAGACGGCAGTCCCTACCCTGTGCACCAGACTGAAGGGTTTGCTCTGTCATCTGCAGACTAATGGGAGTCTCAGCCAGGAAAGCTAGGGATTTAGAATGGAATCCATGGCATGCCCCACTTGTAGGGGACTGGCTGAGTGATGAGGCTTCCAGAAGAAACCCAGAGAGCCTTTTGCCCTCCTTCTGCACTTAGGCGAAAGGCAGCATTAGCATAAGGTCCCCTGAGTGATCCAGCTATTGTGGCTTTGCGCCAGGCTTCAGGATCCAATCTGCCACAGTGCACGGGCTTAAGGCATGCAGCCCTGGAAGCCAGGCTGTAAGCCTCGGCCACCACGGAGGCTTTGGGGAGCTCCTACATGAATCAAGCCTGCATGGTTTCCTCGTTACCAAAAGAAAGGGACAGCTGGGATCAGACACCCCCCAGCCTGTAGGGGATGTCTCTCAGCTTCCCGCTCCTGTCACTCTGCAGACTGAGCTTGGCAGGGAAAGCATCCCCCCCCCCACACACACTAGTTGTCCTCTGAGCTGCACACACAACACTAAATAAAGATGCAATAAAATAAAATGAAAATAGTTTTATCTTCTAAAGGGACATACTAAAATATTTGTGGACAAAGTGACATAGTGTCTGAGATCTGATTCTATGTAAGGAATAGGTGACTCAGACACGCAGAGAGATGATCATGCATGCTTAGAGGTCCACTCTTCCGCATGTTTACATTTTCCTGGAGTGGGAAGATGAATCGTTGGGCATGCATTAGAGTACGACTTCCCTGTCTTCACCTCATGTCTGTGGACGAGTCATCTCTGAACCTTGAGTGTGACGTGTGACGTTAAGGATGGCACCTAAGGGTTCGCCATGGTCCCTGATGGCCATGGATGATGATACTCAGTTCACGCTGGCTCATACAATCACGCTTGCCCATCACCTTAGGGTCAGTCATCAGTTGTCACCTGTCACCCCATGGCTTTGCTGGATGTAGCTGGGCTGTGGCTCGCCTCTTCAGGTGGGGAGGAGGCAGATCAGGGGTTAGGCTTTGCACAGCTCTGACGAGCAGGTAGCCCAGTGGACTCAGCTGGTGGAGGTGAAGGGGAGGAGAGCACTGGCCTCCTCCATCTGGGAGGGTTGGGCGAACAGAAGCCCTTGGACTGAATATTTTCTCAACAGCAAACGTTAAGTCTTAAAGCACTGGGAGGGCAGAACTCTCTCTCAGAAAGGCTAAGAAATGTCCAAGGGGAAAGTGGAGCTGGAGATGTGGAGAGAAACCGAGGAATAAAGGAAAGAGGCCCCAAGGGCATGGCGTGGGGAGAACCTGTGGGCGGAAGTGGCCAGCCTTTTCTTATCCCCTCTTCCCTCTCCCTGAGCTGAGGCATTGTTTCTGCCCTTCTTGGTTAGTCAGGAAGGGTGATGCGAAGAGCAATCATGGCCGCGTGCGGGTCTGCCTTTTCCCAGCAGCACTTGCTGCGCCTAGCCTGGGGTGTCGACCCCACTCCTGGGTCATTCTTCCTTTTCAACTGCTAAAAATGTCTTAATTGGCATGTACTAATTTTACACCACAGTGAGCTCCATGATGATGCTTTCAAGCACGTACAAAATATACTGTTCCCCCTCCGACTTCCGTTAATCATTTTCCTGTTCCCAACAACCCCCTCTCCTATTTCCACGCCTGTGCATGCGTGGGTTTCATCAGGGTTGTTCACAGGAGCATGGCTTACCAGGGGCTACACCACTGAAGAAAACATCTCTCCCTTCCACATCAACCGTTAGCTGAGGAGGGTTCTCATGAGCACCTCCTGCTTTTGCGATTGAGTGTTGACAGGGCCAATCTTGGGCGGTTCTTGGCCTCACAATCCCAGCTGCTGTGAGTTCAAGCACATCAGAGCCATGCCATGCCGGAAATGTGATGTTCAACACTGCTCCCTCTCCTTTCCTTTGGCGCTTACATTCTTTCTGCCTCTTCTGTAGAGGCATCTGCCCCTGAGATGGAGAGGGGATTATACAGATGCCCCACTTACGGCTGGGCATTCAACAATTATTTATTCTCAATTTTTTGACTAGTTATGAGTCTCTGCAGTCGCCACGACTTGTGGTGCATATAAAATACACTCAGGCGCGCGCGCGCGCGCACACACACACACACACACACACACACACACACACACACAAGCACACAGAGAGAGAGAGATTAAATAAATCAGTAAATGTTAAAAACAAAACAAAACCAGAACCGATGGCTTTTGGGAGCATATTCATTGACTCACACAGGAGTGCACAATACCCTGGACATGCCCTTATGGAGGGTCTGTTAGTCTCACTTTCTGGGTCCTTTTGCAGTATTGAGCCTGGGCTCCTGTCCCCGGCCCTTTCTCCTTACATGCATGACGGCCTTCAGCAAGCTTGAGGCCTGATTTACAAGACCAGATATGGGATGTTTGAAGCAAGGTAAGAGTAGGACACCTTTCAGCCACCAGCCCCAGGCAGGTAGCCCAGCTTCTTAAAATATGAAGTGAGACCTTTCCCACAAGGATGCATGGTATTTGCAGAGAGATTAAAGCAGACATGTGGAAAATCCTTGTACAAAATCATAAGGTACTAAAAAACAAACTGGGAGATCCGTTCTTGGAGCCTTGTGAGGCCAGCCCTGCCTCTCATGGATGTGTAACCTTGGGACAACTCTATCAGCCTTGGTTTTGACACTTGCCTTTATTATGCTGACGTGTGTTACAGACGCTGTCTTGCAGGGCTGTTAGAAGCTGTTTGAGTGTCTGTAGGGTGATGGATGCTATGGCATGTTCTGTCCCTGTGAGGACTTGTTTTGGGGTAGTCAGGATGATGGGCTGTGTTTCTTTGCGGGGCTGTGGTTTTTATCCAGGTATGGCAAGAAAGCTGCACGGGCGGATAGGTTTAGATCTTCTCTAAGTCACTGGTTGGTGGGCATCGTCTCCTGTCTTGTTCCGTGTCCACTGTGTGAAGACATAATCTTGTTCACAGTAGGAGGAAAAGATGGGCCTTTCTTTCTCTTTAAAAAAATTTTTAAGTTAAAAAGCAAAGTAATGGGCATCATCATGGCGTTTCACACACACACACACACACACACACACACACACACACACACACACGCCATTATTCTTTGTGTTCGTCTTCTGTCTTCCTCAGATTCCCTGCCCATGTCTTATTAGCCCCCTCCTCTTCCCAAGTGCTGCCTTCTGTTTACACAGCACGAGGATTCGTTATTGTCTCTTTTCTCCCCTAGCCTCCCCTCAGGTATCTTCTTCCCCTTTCATGACACACACACACACACACACACACACACACACACACACACCCGGCAAAAACAAGCAAACACACACATGCACACACACGGACACACACACATGCTCTCTCTCCCTCTCTTAAATCTAATCTTCACCTTTGAGAGAAAAATGTGCAGTATTTCTCTTTCTGAGTCTGCCTTATTTTGCTTAGCATAGTGATACCCAGTTCTACCCATTTTTCCTGCATATTTTATGATTTCATATTTCTTTGTGGCTGAGTAAAATTCCATTATGCATATGGGACACATCTTTTTTTTTTAAATCTATTCATCTATTGCCAGCATCCAGACTGATTCTGTTTCTTACCTGTTGTGAACAGTGGAGGAATAAACACAAATGGACAAGTCCATCCATGGTTCGTGCCTACAGACCTCTGGGTAGATGCCCAGGAGTGGAATGCCTGGGCCATATCTTCTTTCTACTTTGAGCTTTTGAGGACCCTCCACACTGATCTCCACAGTGGCTGCAGTGGTTTGCATCCCCACCAGCAGCTTATAGGGCTCCTCTTCTCCCATATCCTCACCAGTGGTTTTCTTGACAACAGCCATTCAGATTGGGCTGAGCTGGACTCTCAAAGGAGATGGAATTTTCTCAGATGGCTAAGGATGTCTAACACCTTTTCAAGAACATACTAGCCAATTGTGTTTCTTCCACACCTCCTAAGTGAATGACTTATCTACAGCCATCCTCCAAGGAGATGCTTTGTTTTGTTGAGGGTAGCCTTGAGCTGATTCTTCATTTTAACTTTTTACATCTGTGTATTATTGTATGCATGTCTGTGTATATATGCGTGTGTGTGCATACACCATGCTGCACATGTGGGCGCCACAGGACAATCTGTGGAAGTCAGTCCTCTCCTTCCACCATGTGGGTTCCAGGGATGTCAGGCTTGACCACAAGTGCCTTTACCACTGACCTATTTTGCTGGCCTGACCTTGAACTCCTGGCTCTCCTGCTCCCGTCTCTCTCTAGAGTGACAGGCATTTGTCATGTCACTACGTGACTTTATGTGGTGCAGGGGGGGCGGGGGGGGGGGTTGAACTCAGGACTTTGTGTAAGCTGAGCAAGCGCTTTACAATGGGAGGCACAGCCTCAGACCCAGAACCCAGCATGTTTTTAGGCTACTTTCTCACTGAATCTGGGACTCAGCAATTTGGATAGACTGATGGATTGGTGAACAAGCCCCAGGGACCCTTCTGCCTGCACCTCTCCAAAACTGGGGATACAGGCGCTCACTGGTTTTTATGTGGGTACTGGGGACCAGAGTTGGGCCCTCAAGCAAAGGTTTTACTGACTGAGCGATGACTGGGAGATGTCCCCAGCCCAAAGTGACTGATTGTTATATCCTGCTACTCTGTTGAAGGTGTTTATCAGGCCTCAGAGCTTTCTGCGGGTCTGTGAGGTCTTTTGTATATAGAATCACGGCATCCATAAATAGGAGTTGCTTGACTTTTTTTCCTTCCCTGTTTGTAACCCTCTTGTGTTCTTTCTTTTCTCACAGCTCTGATGAAGACATTGAGCAGTTTATTTAATGTTAAGGGGGCATCCTTTCCTCGTCCCAGACTTTAGGGAAATACTCTCAGTTTTTGCCAGTTAGTATAATGTTGGCTATGTATTTATCATGCAAAGCCTTTACCATGTTGACCGGTGTCCCTTCTCCTAGTATTTCCAGGGCTTTTATCATGAGAGGATACTGTCGTCAAAGGCGTTTTCTAGATTGGTTGAGATGATCATGTGAGTTCCTCAAGCCTCTTTATATGTGGTGTTACACCTCCTGATCTGCATATGCTGGACCAACCTTGCATTCCCAGAGTGAAAACCACCTTATTGTGGCATGAAAACCACCTGGTTGTGGTGTATGATCTTCTCGTGTTCTTGAATTCAATTCCCCAGAACATTTTTTAATGATTTATTTTTATTTTATGTGCTTTTTTTGCCTGAATGTATGTATGTCTGTGTGAGGGTGTTGGATCCTTCTCCTCCATTCCTGAGGTGGAGTTACAGGTGTGAGCTGCCATGTGGGTGCTATGAATTGAACCCAGGTCCTTTGGAAGAGCAGCTAGTGCTCTTAACCACTGAGCCATCTCCCTAGCCCAGTTTGCCAGAATTTTATTGAAAATTTTTATGTATATGTTCATCAAGGAAATTGGCTTATAACTTTCTTTTTTGTTGTGTCTTTATTGGGTTTTTTAAAAACCAGGATATACTGTTTTTGTAGGATGGGCTTGTTAGGGTTCTGTCTTTTTTTTTTTTTTTTTTTTTTTATGGGACGGTTTGGGAGTTTGGGGAGTATTGGTGTGAGCTCTTTTCAAGGTTTAGTAGGATTCAGCATTGGGTCCATCTGGACCTGGGTATTTCTTTGTTGGGAGACTTTTTAAATTATTGCTTCAATCTCATTGATCATTGTGGATCTTTTAAACATGAACCTTCTTGATTTAATTTTAGTAGAACATATATATCTAGGAATTTTTCCATTTTTGTCTAGATTGTCCAGATTTTGGAAGTGTAAGTTTTCCAAATATTTTCTAATGATTTTAAATTACATTGGAATATGTAGTAACTTTTCTTTTTTCATTTCTGCTTTTATTAATCTGGGTCTTCTCTCTCTTTTTGTTATTTTGGTTAGTGGTTTGTAAATTTTTGTTTTGTTTTGTTTTTTTGAGACAGGGTTTCTCTGTGTAGTTTTGGGTGCCTATCCTGAAACACTCTGTAGACCAGGCTGGCCTCAAACTCACAGAGATCCATCTGGCTCTGCCTCCTGAGTCCTAGGATTAAAGGCGTGTGCCACCACTGCCTGGCCATAATTTTTTTCATATTATTTTTTCAAAGAGCCAGTTCTTTGATTGGGTCTATATATTGCTCTTTTAATCTCCATTTCATTCATTTGTGTTCTTTACCATTTCTTTCTTTCTTCTTCTTCTTTTTTTTTTGTTTTTTGTTTTTTGCTTTTCAAGAGGGTTTCTTTGTGTAGCTTTGCGCCTTTCCTGGAACTCCCTTTGGAGACCAGGCTGGCCTCGAACTCACAGAGATCCACCTGCCTCTGCCTCCCGAGTGCTGGGATTAAAGGCGTGCGACACCACTGCCCGGCTAATTTCTTGTTGTCTACTGCTTTGGGGTATGGATTATTCTTGTTTTTCTGGGTCCTCAAGTTGCATTATTAGGTTGTTAACATGAGATGTCTCTGATTTTTAGACGTAGCACTCACAGCTATTGTCCTCCACCCTAGAACTGCCTTAGCTACATCCCCAAGATCCTACTGGCCTGTGGTTTTGCTTTTATCTCATTCCAGGAATTTAAAAATGTCTTTCCTAACTTCTTCAAAGACCGACCCATTGGTTATTCAAGAGGGTAGTGTGCAGTCTCAATATATTTGTGTGGTATCAATAATACATCTTATTGATTTCTAGTTTCATTGCACTACAAACTGATAAGATAAAAGGAATCATTTTGATTTTTTTTTGTATTTTACAAGGCTTGATTTGTGACCTAGAATGTGGTCTATAGAAGGTTCCAGAGACTGCTGAGAAAATGTATATTCTGTGTCTACTGGATAGAATATTCTGGTGGATTTCATCTTATTTCTTCTTTGTTCATTTATTTCCCTCACTAAACTTTTTTTTCCACTGTGCTCTGTGATTGAGACTGTGATTATCTGACTAAGTATGGCCCCCATAGACAGACTCATGTGTTTTAACTTGACCTATAGGGAGGGGTGCACACTTAGTCACCTGTGCCAGTCCCTTAGTCCCAACCATCACATCTGTGGTGGCTTCAGACTGCAGACCTTAATTCTATCACTGTCATCATGGGGGTCGAAGGTCCCAGGCAAGATGGCGGCGGGGCTGCAGTTCTGGGGGGGGGGGCTCCAGGGAGAGTCCAGCCCCTGCCTCTTCTGCATGGGACCAGAGAAGGCAAGGTGGACGGGGCCCCTTGGTTGACCAGAGAGTGAAATTCTAACCAGCTTAACCCAGCAGTGTTTTACAGGTTCCTGCAGGCCCCCTGGGAGGTGGATGAGAGAAGATGGTTGGTTAAGGTGGTGGCCTCGTGACGGCTGGCCAGTTCTGGGCTCGCTCTCCTAATGTGGTCTACAGGGAACACAGGGTTCTCTACTCTCAGCTCTCATTTAAAATTCCAACAAAGGCTGGAAGGAAAAGTATGGGCTCAGGACCCCCAAGGCCAAGTTCTCAGCACAAAGGAGATTTATTTGCCTCAGAGGGACAAAGGGGCAGGGATAAGGGACAAAGACAGGAGATAGAAGAAGAGGGGGACGGGAACAAGGGAGAAGGGGAATTTGTCCCAGAGGGACGAAGGACTGCCTCTGGATAGAGGGGAGACAGATGTGGCAAGTAAGAAAATGGTGGTGTGGTAGTTTGAATGTAATTGGCTTCTATAAGCTCATAGGGAGTGGCACTATTAGAAAGTGTGACCTTGTTGGAGGAAGTGTATCACTGTGGGGGGCGGGCTTTGAGGTCTTCTTTGCTCAAGCGACGCTCAGTGTGACAGTCAGCTGACTTCCTGTTGCCTGCTGATCAAGACGTAGAACTCTCAGCTCCTTCTCCAGCACCACGTCTGCCCACATGCAGCCATGTCCCGCTGTGATGATAACGGACTGAACCTCTGAAACTGTAAGCAAGCCCAAACTATATGCTTTCTTTTGTAAGAGTTGCTGGGGTCATGGTCTCTCTTCATAAAAACCCAAACTACGACAGGCAGGTTATAAAGGTAAAGGGGAAAACCCCATGTTAGGATGAGGTGTTTAATTTTAGTTGGTCGTGTTAATCAGGTGAGCCAAAGGGGGCTTTTGATTGCTGGACTTCAATACTTTGATAGCTGGACCTTGGTAGTCAGCCTCGGGAGGAGGAAGTGGCCATATAAGGGACTAGACCTTGGTGGCTAGCTTTAGGGATGTAATCTAATGGTTTTTAGAAGACAGAGGGAATTGGGGAGATGGGCAAGGCCTGCCAGGGTCACATGCTAGAGTGGGCTAGAGTCCCTTCAAAAACTCTGATTGGCCTATTTTGGGTCACATGACTGATTTTTGGACCAATCATCTTGGCCCAGGAGATGTGACACCTTGACCCAGTTTACTCCATTCCTGTGCCTGGAAGAAGGATTTAAGTTGAAGTGAGGAAAGGGTAGTTTTTCAGAAGAAAGAAGGGCGACATTCCTGGAGAAGAAGCACTCTCAGGAAGACAAAATGGGTTTTCCAACACAGGAACGACCAGATGGTCCCTGGCTGAAGGGCTACAGAGACTGTGCATCCAACACTGGCTGCCTCTGCATCAGCCGGATGCTCTCCTCAGCTGCCCTGGAGTCTGGGCTTGGTCATGTGACTTGCTGTGGTGGGTGGACATTTGCCGGTGTGACGTAAGCAGAGAGCTGGCAAACGCAGGGTGCTTGGGTAAACACTTGCCTTCGCTCTTGCTGCTGGCACCCCTGAGTCCACTTCAGAAGCCCAAGCTAGCCCACTGGAGGATTCAATCATGCCAAGACAGATTACAGCTGCCCAGAGTATCTCACTGGAGGCCCAGGTGTGAGCGAGGCCAGTCCAGACAGAAGAAGCATTCACCAGCTATCAGAATTGTGAAGATCCTTCTTCTGAACCATGATTTTTGACACAGTTGAGTAGCATCTTGATTTGGAGGACACTGGAGGAAAGGGTAGTAGTTGGGGCAGGAGAAGCAAGGCCAGCAGAAGAGACAGAATCAGACATGAAACTGTGTGGCACACGTGGATACCCCAGGGTTTGGCAGCACAGAGAGCATTGGAAAAATTACAGAAAATACAGTCAAAGGAGGAGACAAGAGCTGGGTCAGAAAGAGCATTTCATGTCAGACTAAAGAAATACGTTTTGGAGTTGGAGAGATGGCTCAGGGTTTAGGAGAACAATGGTTCATTTCCCAATACTCACATGGTGGCTTATAACCGGCTGTAACTCGTTTCCAGTTCCAGGGATGTGATGCCCTCTTCTGGCTGCTGTGTGGCAAAACACTTCCAGGGAGACACAACACTCTACTCACCCCAGATAGGGAACCCACAACAGACCAAAGTACAGATGCCACCAAAGTCCAACTTGGTGAGCCAATGAGTTTTATTGACGTTACTCGCAGGAGTATGGGTGAGGGGTTTCTCACAGGAGCAGAAATGACTCACAGACATCTGCATCACCAAAGCCCACCCCAGCCTGGGTGACAGCTTACACAGCTGGGAACCTGGAGCACACTGCACAGTCTGCAGGCAGCTCAACAGGTTGGAGAGTGTCCTTTCCAAGTGACTCTGGCCAAATGACCAGGCAGATCAGCTGGTTTCTGCTTCTTCCAGGCAGCTGGTGTGGTCTCAGAATCTTCTGTGCAGCTTTTCTCCTCAGAGAGTCTTCTTTACGGCTCACCTCTGCTAATCTGAGAGGGACCCTCAGCTTTTATTACTCACTCTGACAGGGAGGGGCCTAGTGAATCCAGTCAGTTTCAGGGACTTCCTGAAGCTGTTTTGAGTTGTGTTCACCTTCCTATTTAAGGAATTTCCTGCAGGATGAACTGTTTCAATCTCAGAGGAAACTGTTATACAACAGGTACACAATCACACACACAGGCAAAACATCCCTACACGTAAAGTAACTGTAATAATTAAAAGAAAAGCATTTTATCTCATGGTCTGTAGGGAGCCGCCATTCTAAGATGGCGCTGGCTTCCTGGTAGCCCAGCTGTAAACAACTCCATATATGGCTATGCTCCTAGGACTACGTGTCCTAAGGTCCGCGCATACGCGAGTATGGTAATTGACTCCATGTCCTCAGCCTATACTGTGGCTCCCCGTGCTTGCATTCTGGCAGGACCCAATCACAGTACGGCATGTTTGCCTGATTCCCTATATAAGCAGCTGCAGTTTAGTCCTCGGGGCCCCTCACCTCCTGCTCTCCCTTAACCAAGAGGTGCTCCAATAAAGTGTGGTCTGAGAAGAATCCTCGAATGGTGGTCGTTCTTCCTCGCTGGCCGAGGAGCTCGCTGCAATGGTCCACAAGAGAAACTGTAGAAAGATTTGATGTAGTGAGGAGACATGATTGAACTTGTGTCTTAAAAACCCCGCAGCTATCATTAACGTTCACCAGAGACTTGAGATATGCTTGTCAGAAAGGCCGTCCTGATTGCAGCACTGAGGGTGGGCAGACAGGCCAGAGAGGAGGTCATCATAGGGACTCCGGGGAACTGGATGAAAGCCTGAGCCAGTGGCCACTGGTACTGCTGTGGGATGTCTTTCTGTACACTGTGAATATGTTTCATTATCATTGGTTAATAAAGAAGCTGCTTTGGCCTATAGCAAGGCAAGATATAGCCAGGTAGGATATCCAAGCAGAGACACGGTGAGAAGAGGACAGAGTCGAGAAGACACTTAGCCAGCCAGCAGCCAAAGGAGCACGATGTATTAGAACACAGGTAAAACCACAAGACACGTGGCAAAACATAGATTAATAGAAATGGGTTGATTTAAGTTGCAAGAGCAAGTTAGTAATGAGCCTGAGCAATAGGCCAAACTGTTTGTAATTAACATTAAGCCTCTGGGTGATTATTTCATAAGCTGCTGAGGGACCACGAGACTGGGCAGAACAGAAAACCTCCGTCTACAGGTACAGCAGAGCAGGGGACAGATGGGTGATAAGGGTCAGTGGGCAGACTGCCTGGTAAGCTCACACCAGAGGGGAGGAAGAACAAGCTGGAGTTCTTGAGAATCACAATCTTGTTCTTGAGAACAAGACTTAGATGATTCTAGAAGGTTTGACTAAGATGAATGTGGAGAATTTTGGAACCAACACTGTTGATTCTCAGCATTGCAGAAACCCAGCTCCCAAGACTGGAAGGGAGCTAAAGGCTCTGCAACTCCATCCGTCAACTTCACTTGCCACCAATCACTCCCAAGCTGGTTTTAAGGGGAATGGGGTTGGAAGGGTGAGTTGTGCCTGACTGTAATCCCAGCACACAGAAGCAAGAGGATCGTGAGTCCCAGGCCAGCCTGAACAACACAGTGACTTCTGGGCCAGCATGGACTACAGAGCAAGACCCTGTCTCAAAAGCCTGTTAAGTTGTCTAGGGAAACTTTTTATGATTGGACCACATTTTCACTCAAATTTTACTTCTTATCTTTGAAGAGCAAGACTGAAAGACAGTTTTGGGGCTGTTGGCAGACTGGTTCCTCCTGGAACCCTTTGTCCTATTCCAAGGACTGTTTTTGGCCAGAGTTGGTCAAAGGTCACAAGCCAGAAGCTGAGGATGGAGAACTTTCAGGTCCTAACCCCCAGACTGCAAGTACCCTCAGGGACTCCACTCTCTGTCATTCAACAAATGGGGACATTGATACAAACATCAGGAACACTTACAAGACCACACTATAAGTAAACAACAGTATAAAATAAAGAGCCAAGGGCTCCTGACTTTAGTCAGGTGGCCTTTCTGTCCCCAGACATCCCTTGCTACTACCAAGATTTCAGTGCTTCTATAATCAGCATGCTCTCAGGCAGGCTGAGACCTGCACATTAGGAGCAAAGGCCCTTTGAAGTCCTGCAGTACACCAGCTTGCTGCTCAACGGCCTTTCCCAAAAGAGCAGTGTGGTGGTATTGTGTTCCCTAAAATATTGTACACCCTAATAAACTTATCTGGGGTCAGAGACAGAACAGCCACTAGATACAGAGGCCAGAAAATGGTGGCACACATGCCTTTAGTCCTAGCATTCCAGAGGCAGAGATTTGCCCGGATCTCTGAGTTCACGTCCACACTGGAAACAGCCAGGCATGGTGACAAGAGCCTTTAATTCCAGGAAGTGATGGCAGGAAGGTATATAAGGTGTGAGGACCAGGAATTAGAGCTGGTTAAGCTTTCAGGCTTTCGAGAAGCAGTTCAGCTGAAATCCCTTTGGATATGGGGACACAGAGGCTTCCAGTCTGAAGAAACAGGATCAGCTGAGGAATTGGCGAGGTGAGGTGGCTGTGGCTTGTTCTGCTTCTCTGATCTTCCAGCATTCACCCCAATACCTGGCTCCAGGTTTTTCTTTATTGATAAGACCTTCTAACAATTCATGCTACAGAGCAGTGGGCAGTGAGGAGCCATAAAGGCCTCCTGTACTTTTAAAAAACTGTTGGTCATTCATTAGCCCCCCACCACCCCTTTGTGGTCCTGAGGATGGAAGCGAAGGCCATGCACACACCAGATAAATGTTCTACTACCGAGCGACCTTCCCAGCCCTTGGTTTACTGAGACAAGGTCCCGCTATGTAGCTCAGGCTGGAGCTGAACTTGTGAATTTCCTGCCCCGCCCCCGACACACCTCCTGAGCTGCTGTAATGACAGGCCTGCCTGTCCACTGTTTTGTTGTTGTTCATCTGTTTGTTTTATTTTGTTTCTAAGAAGGCAGTTGCCTTCCTTGGGGTTTTCCTACAAACAGACGCTAACTCAAAGGTCGGAAGCGGAAGTCTCTCTGAGAGGGATCCCAGGAAACCCGTGTGTAGCTAGAGTTTTCCTGCCTTGCCCACAGTCAGGACAAATCTTTGTCACCCACCAGTCCCACAGCCGCTCAGACCCAACCAAGTAAACACAGAGACTTATATTGCATACAAACTGTATGGCCGTGGCAGGCTTCTTGCTAACTGTTCTTATAGCTTAAATTAATCCATTTCCATAAATCTATACCTTGCCACGTGGCTGGTGGCTTACCGGCGTCTTCACATGCTGCTGGTCATGGCGGTGGCTGGCAGTGTCTCTCTGCCTCAGCCTTCCGCTTCCCAGAATTCTCCTCTCTCCTTGTCCCACCTACTTCCTGCCTGGCCACTGGCCAATCAGTGTTTTATTTATTGACCAATCAGAGCAATTTGACATATAGAACATCCCACAGCACCTGTGTGAGGGGAGTAAAAAGGGACGAACCAAAAGGGGGTTGTTAGGAAGCAAGTGTCTGTGGACAGTTAAGCTCCGCCCTGCTGGGGGTGTGTAGTGAGCAGATGTCTGAGCAGCCTTAGAACGATCCTGTTGTGGGGTGAGGTGGTAAGACATGGCAGCCACCACCTCAGGTCACTCACTGGGGGTGGGTGGGTGTGCTGTGGGATGGTCTGTATGTCTGTATTGCTCTGATTGGTCAATAAATAAAACACTGATTGGCCAGTGGCCAGGCAGGAAGTAGGTGGGACAAGGAGAGAGGAGAATTCTGGGAAGCGGAAGGCTGGGCAGAGAGACACTGCCAGCCACCGCCATGACCAGCAGCATGTGAAGACGCCGGTAAGCCACCAGCCATGTGGCAAGGTATAGATTTATGGAAATGGATTAATTTAAGCTATAAGCACAGTTAGCAAGAAGCCTGCCACGGCCATACAGTTTGTAAGCAATATAAGTCTCTGTGTTTACTTGGTTGGGTCTGAGCAGCTGTGGGACTGGCGGGTGGCAAAGATTTGTCCTGACTGTGGGGAAGGCACGATAACCCTAGCTACATGGGGGTGGGGCTCTGTGAATTCCCTAGCAACAGTGCTGGGGACCGCCCTCAGGGAGATGCCCCAGGCAGAGCAACAGGTGCTGAAGGCATGAATTGTCTGCCACAGGGACAGACCACTCTGGAGAGACAGAAGGGGGTCAACGCCCACCCCAGTCACTAGTGACGAGCTGCAGGTCCCCTGCTTTCTCTGAGCGTGAGGAAACTCAGAAACTCTCTGTCTATCAAATGTGAATGGGTGCCACCCTGTCCCCAAAGGAGACCACACTGAACTAAGGAAAGGGGACGCAGTTGCAGGTCCTAACACTCCCCTCTCCAAGCCACTCACCCTGCCTGCCTCAGCGCCCTGTGAACTCATCAGCCACAGCAACAGCCTCGGGACCATCGATGCCTCCCCAGCCCCTGGTCTCTGTGGCCCCCGACGCAATTCCTAGAATGGAAAAGGACTTTCCGTCTAGGATGATGTAAGATGTCTAGGTTCAAGGGAGCAGAATGACATGGCAGACGTAGTGTGGGCCTGGACATCAGGAGGCCTGCATTCAAAGCTTTGTTCTCTCTCTCTCTCTCTCTCTCTCTCTCTAGCTGGAGTTTAACCCTGAGCCTTGTGCATCCTAGACAAGTGCTCTTCCACTGGGCCACACTCCTGGTCCCTTGTTTAACCCTCCGTTTACTGCAGATGTAGCAAATACACCGAGCTGATGGTGCTTCATGGAGTGTTTGCCCTCTCTTGGGCTGGGTGGTTCCAGAGGGCCCTTCCAACACCGTCACTCATGGCTTCAGGCTCATGCCTACCTCCTTGAGCTCTGCCTTGAGCGGAGGAAGTGGGTGCCAGGGTCTTGTTGAAGCTGAGGAGATGCACGGGGTAGGGAAGACTCATGCTGGTTCCTCCAGGGAGCTGACCCGGATGCCGGGGCCTTGTACACCGTGAGCAGTGTAAACTCAGCCAACAGCGGCTGAGGAAGCTGGATTTAGTCAGCATTAAACTGTATTAAGCTGTGCTGTTCCTACAAAGAGTGTGTTTTAGGATAAACCTGATGCCAAAGGCACCCGAGAGCGAGTGGTTTTGTGCCGTCCCGGCCCTTAGTGCAGAGAGCCGGTCTCCTGCACACGCACATGCGCTTGGAACAGGAAATCCAGCTTCAGCCTCTTCCTGTTTCTTCCAGCAGAACACCACCCAGGGCTAAGCATTTGACTCAGGCTGGGCCAATGGAGACACTCCAGCCTCCAGGCTACGGTGATCCTTCCGGATTTGTTCATGTCACACAAACAAGGCACAGCGCTTTCTTGGGATCCTTTCCATTGGTGGAAGCTCCTGGTTGCAAGGCTGTTGGAAGTCACGTGACCACCCCACAGAACACCTGTGTGGCAGGACAGAAAGGAGGTAGCTGTTAGAGATGAGAAGTCGGGCTGGTGTCTGAGTTCCCGACTTCAGACCTCCCAAGGCCAGCTCCACTCCTGGGCTTCTTGTCCTTAATAAAATGCTTTGTTCACTTAAACTCGCATTTGATTTTTATCACTCCAAATCAAGGTAATTCTGCTTGGGATTGATCACCCCTTAGTTCAGAGCATGAAAGCAGCTCGCCTAGGCTTGCCCAGCACATCTGGTGCAGAGCAGAACTCAGGACCCAATTCTTCACCTCGTGTAGTCCCTTTTCTGATGAATGTCCTTGCAACTCTCAGGGTTCCAAGGCCTCTGCCGCAGGGCCTGGGCTCAGAGGACAGTGGCATACAGTATAAAAAGCACCTACTTCGTGCTCACCGAAGCCTCCAGTGGGGTCTGTAACAAGGCTGTGGGCAGAGTACATGCACTTGGCTCCAACAAGAGACCACCTCATGCCCCTGTTGGCCCTGGCAGCCCCTCCCTTGACTGCCACCTGCTCTCCTTCCATGAAAAAGACAACCGTCACCTTTACGGAACAGTTTGTAGACGGAGGCCTGGACACTGCCCAGCAAGAGGTACTGTTGTCCCTTCTCATAACAGATGGCAAACCTAAGCTGTGGAACAATTACAGTGAATGCCTAAAACGAGAAACACAACCCACAACACAGAGCGGGGATGTGAACTCAGCTGTCTGTCCCTAGGCTTTCTCAACCGTTGTATTCTGTTATAGAGATGGTGCCTTGTGTTGCACACGATGGTCTCACACACACACGCGGGCTCAAGCTATCATGCTCAGCTTCCTGAGTGGCTGACCCTACAGATGGAGCCACTGCACGGCCATGCGTAGACATCCCCTAGGTGTGGTATCTTCTTTAGGAATTGTGCATCAGGGTATTCTCTGACAACAAGACGATCTGGTTTTGGGAGGGAGAGGGCACGGCAGGTGTTTTGAGGTTGAAACCGGCAAGTTTGGATTCTGGTTCTAGAGTACTCCCTGTGGGTTAGAGCACGCATATCTACCAGCTGTTTCAAGGCCGTCTATGCGGCTTACACTATCACGGAAGAAAGGGGAGACAGTTCTCTTCTTTGCCATTCTTGGGGGCTGGCTGGGTGAGCATTATTTCAGTAGGGTCTCCCCAGTCCTGTACAGGTTGCAAAGCAAACTCTAGTGCCCCTGGATTGTAAAAATCCTCTGAGAAGGCAAGACTAGTCGAAGCCTGAGAGGGGGCTATGCTGGGCTGCGTGAGTGTGCAGGTGTGTTTTCACATGCGTGTGTTTTTGTGTACGAGAAGGGCTGTGATTGTTCCTGTGAGAACGCATTCCAGCTGTGAGGAGCTGCCAGCTCGGAGGGGAGCGTTCCGGCCCACTGCCCATGTTTGGAGTCACTCAGACTTAGCTGAGTACACAGCAGCCGGGAGCCTAATTTCGGCAGCTGACATCAGCAAGCAGCAGAAAAATGTAGGTGCAGCCCCCCTCCTCCCCTCTCCCCCTTCCCTTCCAGGGGCGAAACAGGCCCGGCCCGGACAACAGGTCTGCACATGAAGTATCCAGGGACCCAGTGTCGGGCAGCTCCGGGCACATGTGTGCACCGCATGTACATGCAATTGGCTTTCGGGGGTGCATGTGTGGGAAGGTGTGGGCTGTGGCTTCTGGACCGGCTCAGCTCTAATCAACTCTCCCCTCTGAGCTCTGACTGTCCATCTGTGTAATCGGGCAGAAGGATGCCTGCCTCCCAGGACTGCTGATCCCTGCAGAGAGTGAGGTTTGAGAACTCTGGTCTAGGAGAGCCCTGTGAGACAATGACCAGGCCCTGCTTTCATTCCATGAACAGGGATGATGAGCCCAAGACGGGGACAGGGAAGTGCGTGGGTCATGGAGCAAATCCAGCACAGTCTGAGGAGAATGTGGACCTCCTGCCTCCTAGGAACGATGTGCTAAAGCTCAAGCCAATCCTGGAAAAACAAGAGCAAGATGCTGTCAAAGGCGAACTCTTACTGGCTTCCCCGACCTTCCACGCTGGTGTCATTTCGAGGGCAACACACTCTGCAAACATTACTTATGAGCACAGACTCACATGGATTCTGCTGGAGGGGGTCTCTCGCATGGAATATTAGCTCAGAGAGACATACAAAGGACGGCATGACTCTGGGTTTGCTGAGCCGGTTGATTTACTTCATGACTACAAGTTCATACGGAGTTCTCGAGGATCCTCTGGCCCCTTTATTGACTCTGCATGAATCCAGCTTTTCCTAAAAGATAAATTACAGAGTAGATGGAGATATGGAGGCCAGGGTTTAGGACCACTCACCATAAACTGCCAGGCTGGTCCTCTTCCGTGTGCCAGCTCTGCCCACATCTGCCCACATCTGCCCACCTCAGCTCAGCACTTCTCTTGGACTGTCCTCTGGCCCTCTGCACTGTGCTGCCCACATGGGCATCCATCCATCAGCTCAGATCACTCCTTAAAGCCCCCATCCCACTTCAGGACCCAGCCCAGGGCAGCTATGGTAGGAATGGGTGTCCAGTGGGATGGCTCCCAGGAGAACCTGGAGTTAAGACATGCAGGTCCTCAGCTGCCATTCAACCTATATGACATTTCAGGTAACATGCTGATACTTTCTGGCTGATCTAGACCCTCCACATACAAATCACACGCATTTTTTTTTTTTTTTGGTCACACACTACACACCAGGCTCTTCGTGAGCATTAGTGTGAATCCTGATTCACATCCATACTCCTATGTTCATGGTGAGGCACCCACAGCTCAGAAACCCTATCACTTTTAGCATGGGAAGCTACCTTTGACCTCAAGGCTGATCCCCTGGTCCATGTTCAAACAATAATAGCGTAGGGCTTCTCTCAGCGTGCTGTGTTCCCTGGAGATTAGAATCAAGGTCCTTCCCCAAGCAGGACCTCTTCTCTTAGTGTGTGGGGTGGCTTTTCCCTGACCTGGACTCCTTATGTCCTTGCCTACATTAGCCTTCATTTTTCATATGAGCAGGCGGTGAGTAAGGGGACCATATGGACCCCCAACTAATCTGTGACTCTGGTAAACTGTCCAGTTTCTGCTGTGGCTTTTTACTGGCAGAGGTAAGTATCCCCAAATCTGTCCTATAATACATGCGTGTATATCAGAAGACATTTACAAAGTGTTCATAGCTGCACTGTTTACAGCTGTCACGGGTGTTTATCAATCTAAGTGTCTTGCAATGGAATGATATGCTGAATGACTGAACTGTATTGAATTTGTCTCTTTAAAAATGTTTTCATTATTTTATTATTTATGTATATGGATATGTATCTGTGTGGGGCTTGTGCACATAAGCACGGGACCTAAAGAGGCCAGAGGAGTAAATCAGAGCCTCAGGAGCTGGAGTTACAGGTGGCTGTGAGCTGCTGGACATTGGTGCTGCGAACTGACCTTGGTTTCTCTGCAAGACCTGTGTGTGCTCCTAACTGCTGAGCTATCACCCAGATTCCACAGTTTTGTAAGTGTGTGTGTGTGTGTATGTGTGTGTGTGTGTGTGTGTGTGTGTCTCAGAGTATATGCCACATGTGTGTGTGTGTGAGTACCTGCAAAGGCCAAAGAGGGTATTGGATACCCTGGAGGTGGAATTATTGGCAGTTATGAGCCACCAGACCTGGGTGCTGAGAACCAATCCCAGGTCCAGAAGGGCAGTATAAACTCTTAACTGCTGAGCCATCTCTCCAGCTCCTAAAGTATACTACATTTGTACTTCTGTACCTCCGTGAAAATAAAACAGGCCATTGTTTTCTGCAAAAGTATGAATGAATCCTCTAACAGTGTAGAGTGAGAGAATCTTGGCACTAAAGAGTAAATATCATAAGACCCCCTTTATAAGAATTTCCAACTCTTCTAAATGAAAAAATTAATCAAGATGGTTGATTTCTGTGCTGTGGGAATGTTCTGTGACCCATGTGGCAGGGATATTGGTATCTGCATTGGTGGAAACTTATCAACCTGTACACATGGTATGTACCTTACTATGTAGGCATTATATTTCAAGGTTTTGTTTTTTTTTTTTTTTAAAAAAAAACCTAAGAAAAATAGTAAGCAGTGGAAATCTCAATGAATTCCAAAACATCAGCCACAGCCACTGACCAGGTAACAAAGCAATTGAACCACTGAGTGGTAGCTCCCCTTGCAAATGCATGCACCTGGCCACAGGAGCACACCTGTGAATAAACAACTGGGTACCAGAAAGCACACTAATTAGAACCGGAGGACAAGAGCATCATCAGTCCCGATACACCGTAAGTACTCAGAGGTTTGTTGAGTCACATGATCTCACTCACATGTGGAAAGCACAAACACTGTGCAATCCTCTCACTAATCCCGCACACCTCCGGGCTTCAGTGCTCTCGCCTCAATCCTGCTCTCCAGTTTTGATCTTCTATTGCCAGCTGAGACATGCCTGCTCGCTATTGGTCAGGTCAGAGAGACCCTCCTGCCACGGTTGTCTCATGGAGGATGACGGACATCTTCATTTATACTCAGTGGGATGGAAGTGAGATCAGGGCCACATGTGACAGAACCTGATTTAGTTATCAGGGACAGAAATAAGGTTTTGCTAAATCAGACGATGGTTTTAAATGCTATGAGTTTATCTTCTATACTACTTGACAAACATAAAAAGCTATAAACATGACAAAGATTTTTCTCCTCCTTTAAGAGATAGTATCTTGCATGCCAGGTTCATGCCTATGATCGGTGCACATGGGAGGCCGAGGCAGAAGGATTACTGTGAGTTCTGAGCTAAGGACAGTATGAGACTCTGTCTCAACAATGCAAAAAAAACAAAACAAAACAAAACAAAAATAGAGGAGGAGAGAGGGAGGAGGAAGTGGGTGAGGGGGAAGAGGCTGGACTTGAACTCCTGGGCTCAGCCTTCTGAGAAACTGTGATTACACCTATCTTGAGACCTTTAAAACTGTAATCTGCATTATGAGTGTTTTCTGTTCTGTTCTGGAGTCCTAGACTGTAGATGGTCAATGAAACAGTAAATCAAGTCCTGATATGTGGGCTTTGTGGTCACAATGGCCACCATTTCACTGAGTACAGAGGGGGAGGAGACACAGGAGTGTGTCCTTCTGTGATCTCCCTACAGCACAGAGGCAAGAGGTGTGTCAAGAACAGAGACAACAATAAAATGTAGAAAAGATAGTCAGGCCCGATGTGTTTTCAGTATTGCCATTGTTTCAAATAGCATTTAATGAGTTGTAAATGTGGGTTTTTTAGTATTATTATTTTTGAGACAGGGTCTCATGCAGCCCTGGTTGGCCTCGAACTCACTCAGTAGCCTAGGATCTCACTTTTGTTTATTAATTTATTCATGTAAGTATTTATTTAGAGCAAGTGTGTGTGTGTGTGTGTGTGTGTGTGTGTGTGTGTGTGTGTGTGTGTACACTAACACTCATGCAGCCCACAGTGCACAGGATGAGAGCCATTCTCTGGATTGGGTTCTCTCTGGCCACCTTGTGGGATCCAGGGATCCAACTCGGGTCTTCAGGCCTGTGTGCAAGTGTGTCTACTCACTGAACCACATTATTTTAAATACCAGAATCTAAGCACTGAAAACATAGCAATCGACTTTCTAAGCTCTCAAACCCTCGGGAGAAGGTTGTATCTTTGCCCCGTCTCAAGATCCCAGGCCACATAGTCCTTGCTCACTCTAGCCATTGACTCCTACTTCCCTTCATGTTCCTGTGAGAGGCTCCGGGTCTGAGCCGCCTCCGTGTCTCGACGCCTGGTACTGAGCAGATTCCCTTGTATAGGTGTGTGCTGAAACCAGGTCTTGGACCAGCCCTCTCCACCCTGGACCCAGGCATCTTCATGACCCCATCCTTTGGGGCAGGGACAGATTCTCAACAGAGAGGGCAGCCATTTGGCCTCAGTTTCCCCATCATCAAAGTGCTAAGGAAATAGAGGCTAGGACGGGAGCCAAACTCAGATGTTCCCACTGGTCTCTTTTTCTTAGGCATGTGGATGTAGGCTCTTGCATCTGCCCTATATGTGTCTCTTGGCTTCTCATGGAATATACCAGAAGAAATTTTCTACATTCCCCTAGCTTTTTTGTTTTTATAATATAGATGGTTTCTACTCTGACTAACTCAAATTCTCTGTATCTTTCCTTTGGCACATACAGTTTTTGGTTTTCCAGGCTCACCAATGCCATGTCACCGCCAATAGCCTTTTCAGTTCAGAAATTATGCACTCATTTAAACAGCATGGGCTTTCTTGTGATTTTATGGTTTCTGTCTCAGTGACTAGTGCTGTTGGACATTTTGCTATCAAATTTCTCTCCTGCATGTCCTCTTAAGCAGGGAGTAAGGTCATGAGTTGCTACCAGCCCAGGGCCCCCTGGAATGCAAAGGCCTTTGGCCTTGCATTATGGCTTTGAGTGAGGACAGCTGCCATGTTTACTCTTTGGGGAGCATTTCCTGTCAGCTTGTTAAATACTTCTCTTTGCTGAGGTCAGCGGACCAGCTTCTGAGCCTTCATTTGTTTCTACTCAGAAGACAGAAACTATCACTATGCTTGTTAGATGGCCTAGACAACCCCCCACTCTCCAACCCCCAATATCCAACCCCCACACCCTCACATAACCCACAGACCCCTACACCCCCACCCCTACATTGACCCCCCCAACACACACATACACATGCACACACACACATTGGGCTTCATTGTAAGGGGGATATGTGGATTCATAGCATAGTGCACAGATTCCCAAAGGCCTTATACCATTCAGCTCTTGGCTGAACTTGGAATGGCCCAAGATGTTGGATCAAGAAACAAGGACAACCACATTTGGTTTCATTAAAATCACGTACCAATGTGGATGACACTACACTTACACGTACATCAAACTTGACCTTGTGCCATGCCCTTTAGACACATTGCTAACCCCCACAGCCACTATGGGACAGGCATGGTGTGACAGTTTTACTGGTGAGGATGTGTAGATCTTAGAGAAATCTGGGTCTCACCCAAACCCCACAGCCAGCCCGGAGCAGCCATTGCCTGGGCTCGGGACACGGCTGCTGAGCTGCATGTGAGGTCTGCGTGACTCGGGCTCCCGTGTTCAGCTCCCTCACATGTTTGCTCATGTTCAAGATTCAGGATGTGGGGAAATTTCCTTGAAGAACAATTAAGGAGCAGATGAGCTCACAAGGCCTTTTGTTTGGGATGTACCTGTTTATCTAAGGCACTCTCCTCAGATCATTCATACTGCCTTTGTAGGCAGCAGATGGGCCACCCTGCATCTGAGACAGAGGCGTTTCTCACTGGAGTTCATAAGGTCATGGTTCAGTCTATCGGGTGCCTTGGTACGGGCAAATTCAAGAGGAAGGCACCATTATTGCCATTCCGATGACACCCAAAGGCCTCTGAGATTTCTGAAGGCAGATGGGCTTCATAGGATGCTATGGTGCTTGAAGGATTCTCCATGGGTGGCCCTTCACGGACGAGGCAGCTAGTCCCACGTAGTACAATAGCACTGTGAAGGGAGTGTGGGTTTGAGTCAGACAGACCAGCGCTGGAAAACCGACTCTGCCACTAGTGTGGCCCTGGGTGGGTCACTGGACCGCCCATTAGCACAGTCTCCATGGGGCTTGCTGTGGTACCTGCTCTATGTCAACCCCGGGTCTCACTTTACTCCAGCCTCAGGAATCAGCCCCTTCCTTCTTTGGGCGGACTCACTGCTTGCCCATGTCCCCTTCAGATTCCTTAGCATTTGGGGGCTTGTGTGCAGCCATACCTGCCTTGTCAGAGGACAGAGCTCAGGACTGCTGGGACACAGGGTACTGAAGAACCTGGAAGGTTCCTCCGGCCCCTCCAGTGACTGACTAGCCTCCTTACTCCTGACATGGACAACCTAAGAATGTGACTCCTCAGAGCTCCCAGGTGGGACTTGCCCACAGCTGCTCCTGGGTGGCCGAACAGTTTGCTAAGGTAACGTCAAGGGCCTCCTTACCTTCCCATCCTGCTCAGCCACCTCCAGGTTCCCGGGATCACTGCCAAATACGCCACTTTTACAAGACTTCTTCTCCCTAGGGACCCTTAGGGACCTGGACTCAACATGCAGCTGTGGAGTGGCACCTTAAGACGGACCTCCATATGAGCTTGCTCAGACCCCTGGGGACATCTCTGCTCAGACTCACAAGCTATCCCAACTGGCCACTCGCTTAAAAAAATAAACCCTAGCTGGGTGTGGTGGTACACACCTGTAATCCCAGTACTCAGGAGGTGGAGGCAGGAGGATCAGAAGTTCAAGCTCATTCTCAGCTACATATAGAGTTTGAGGCCAGCCTGGACTACCCCAATCGAACATGAAACAGCCATGTTTTTAGAAGAAAATCACTTATGGGCCAGCAGGATGGTTCAGTGGGTAACGATGCTTGCCACCAAACCCAATGACTTGAGTTTAATCCCTGGGACCCACATGGTGGAAGGAGAGAACCCACGTCTGCAAATTGCCCTCTGACCTTCACACACGCATCATGGCACAGGCATACCCACCTACAAGCATGTCGCCCACCCACAAAATAAACAAAATAATCAGGCATTTTAATAATAAAAATAACAACAACAACAGAAATCATTTCCCTTTGCTTGTAAAGTTAAAGCATTTCCACACACGTGGCTTCTTTTGAGCTTTGTTGCCCCATCAGTTCAGGAAGAGAGTATTAGACCCTTCTTAGAGGAGCACAGAGACCAGCCACTCCACTATTCCGTTAAAAACAAAACCTGGGGCTGGAGAGATGGCTCAGCGGTTAAGAGCGCTGGCTGATCTTACAGAGGTCCTGAGTTCAATTCCCAGCACCCACTGGGACCCCTCCCTCCTACTGAGTAGCCTTGCCCAGCCCTGTTAGGAGGGTTTGTGCCTGGTCTTACTGTAACTTGTTACACCTGTTCCTTGAGAAGCCTGCTCTTTTCTGAAGGGAAACAGAGGAGGAATGGATCTGGGGGAGAGGGGAGCTGATGGGGGAACTGGGAGGATTTAAGCGAGGGGAAGCTACAGTCAGAGAGAAGAATAAAATAATATTCTTATAATAATACATAGAGAATAAAGAGTTATATTAGAAAAAAATAAACCAGAAATATTTGTGGAGGTAAATATGTTTAGCCTAATTTGAACATGATACAATGTATATGTACATAATACATTTATGCTACCTCATTAATATGCATTATGTTGTGTTTATGTGTTAATTAAAATCAAAATTGAATTAAAAATTAAAAATGAGCCAGATTAAAAAAAATTCCCAACAACCACATGGTGGCTCACAACCATCTCTAGTGGGATCTGACGCCCTCTTCTGGCATAAAGGTGTACATGCAGATAGCGCTCATGCAAAAAATAAAACTTTTTTTAAAAAAGAAAACCTGTTTTAAGTAATTTTCACCATTATAAAAATATATTCATGGTACATTAAATTTTGGGGTAAACAGAAGAAAGAGCAATATGTATTTTTCCTCATAGTTTCAAGGCTAGCTTTTAGTCTGCTAACCATTTCTTTCATTAATCTGCTTGGCTATTAGTTCCTGGGCTGTAAACCCAGAGTTATTACTCTTCACTGATTCTCCTAACTGCCGGCACACAGCCACCCTCACTGATCTGCAAGGCCTGTTTCCTTTCATGTTTGTCTTTTACAAGATGAGCTTGGCAGGACGCTCATATGACCTGAGAGTGTCTGTCCACAGATTACTTGTGATGGAAAAAAAGATGATAGCTGGGCAGTGCTGAGGCTGGATCTCACTGATGCTGGATGGGCACCATGTCCCTAGGGATGGACATTAGTATGTCCTGGAGGACACAGCCTCACTAACGTGCTGACTTAGGAATGTAAAACCTGAATCTAATGGATAAGGAGATGACAGAGGCCAGGAGAGGTGTCTCAGGTCTGTAATCCCAGCACGCATGCGTTCTAGGTCAGTCTGGGCTGTATAGTAAGATTTTGTGTCAAATCGTCTCATCCTAAAAATGACCTGTATTGTCTAAAAATGTCAATGCCGAAGAAAGATGAACGTCTGAAAGAATTGCTTTAGATTAAAGGGGAGTAAAACATGACACAGCAGAGTACAATTTTTGATTCTAGATTTGTGGACTGAGGGCAAGTGGCTAGAAAGGATGTTGTTAGGGAGCATGCAACATTTGAAATATGCACAGTGGGTTGATTAGAATTGTTTTTTCTGTTGCTACTACTTTTTGAATTTTAAAATTAGACTTATTTATCTATGGCAGGGGCATGCTGCCACAATGCACATGTGGAGCAGTTCCTTCCTTCCAGATGTGGGTTCCAGGCATCAAGCTCAGGTCACAAGGCAAGCCCCTTTACCCCTGAGACATCTTACGGGCCCCAGTGGTTACTTCCCTTGATGTTGGCCTCTATATTGTATTTATATCATGCAGGTGTGTGTATGTGTGTCGGGGTATGTGTGTGTGCGCGCGCGTGTGTGTGAAAGACACTGGGAGGCCAGATGTTATAGCTTCCCCTTGGATGTTCACTGCTCAAGTGGTTTTTGTGTAGCATAGAGAAAAATGAAGAGGAAAGGTCAAAGGTTAGGAATTGGTGAATCTAAGCAGAGTCTACAAAGAAGTCCATGTTCTAGCCCTTTCTATAAGCCTAAAATTATTTCCAGATAAAAAGCTAACTATTGTACATGTTTGATGTCATCAGGGGATGCTATGTGCAACCTTATGCCCACATTTCACCATAGGGACAACTGGGTAGCTGGCTGTTTAAGTCCAGAAGAAACTGGCATTTCCCTGGCCCAGGTTGGGAAAAGTGGGGGCAGCCTCGGCCGTGCCACTGTGTCCCAGAAACAGGCACAGCCATGGCTACAAGCTCAGCAGGCTGAGTGCAGCCTCAAAGAGAAAGCCTGGAGAGACGGCTCAGAGAACCTGGGTTCAATTCCCAGCACCCACATGACATCTCACAACTGTCTGTACCTCCATTCCATGAGATCTGATGCCCTCTTCTGCTATCCATGGGCACCAGGCACACACAGGCACGGGCAATACACTCACATAAATAAATAAATAAATAAATAAATAAATAAATAAATAAATAAATAAATAAATAAGCAAATGAATGAGAGAAAGAAGGAGGGGAAGAAAGAAAGATGGAAAGAGGGGAAAAAAGAAGGGAGGAGAGAAAGAGCAAGCGGGTAAGCTGGAAGAGTGTCAATGCTGCTGGAAGGGAAGAACCGCACCCAGGACAGGAGGACCCTTTCCCGTTGGAGGAAGTGAGTGCTTCTTTGTGATCAAGGGTGTGCCCTTTGATCCCATCAGTCAGCTAGGACAGGCAAATAGTCCAGGAGGCGGCAGAGTGCTGGCCCAGACCCAGGGCGGTGGCTGCACACACTGCCTGAGGACTGGCTCGCTTTCTGGAGTCAGACAGGGGCAGCTCACTCCCCAGGACTCAGGTGAGGGACCTTTCTGGCTGTCCCTCTCTGCTCAAATGGCTGCACACCTGTCCTGGCCCAGTGCTGTGCTAAGTGCTTTGTTTGTGCTTTTTCATTTTGTCTCTCAAAACCCTTTAGCTGACTACTGCCACCCACCCCTTGTTTTACAAAGAGTCTCAGACTCAGACAGTCCCTGAGTGCCCGCTGGTCTTGGGAGCTGCGATACCTTCTGGTTGGTCTAACAGTGCTGTCCCGTGGCCAGCTCTGCAGAGTCACAGCTAAGGCCCACTTGGGGAGAGATGAGTTCTCCCTTCCGCCCCCTGCTTCACCTCCCCTCCAATTCCTCTACCGCTTACAAGCCTGAGCACCCCCAATCCTAGCTCTGGTCTATTGTCCCCAAACCCATCAGGTCTTTTCCTAAAAGTCTTGTCATTATGTCTCTTCTCTCTAACAATGTCACACAACTCTAAGGGCTCCCCTCTCCCTGATGACATCATTCCCTCTGATGATGCCATTTTCTCCGATGACATCACTCTCTGCTAAGATACTTTCAAGGATCTCAACACTTACACAATGAAGACGATCTTCCAAGCCTGGTACCCTAGGTCCACAGGGTATGACGCAGCTAAGTGTTTTCTTCTCCATTCTGCTCTATTCCTCAATGCTTATACTTACATGTTTCTCCAAATGAAAGTGTCTTACTGGTTCTCCACTCCTCAGAACCTTCCTGACCCAGCTCTGTCTTCTCCATGAAGCTTTCTTTATTTCCTTCCAATCAGAGCTACTGTTTCTATTCAATGTCATCCTTGTCTTTTTTTCTTTCCCTTCTTTTCTTCCCTTCCTTCCTTCCTTCCTTCCTTCCTTCCTTCCTTTCTTTTTGAGACAGGTTATCTCTGTGTAGCTTTGGAGATCATCCTGGATCTCACTCTGTAGACCAGGCTGGCCTCAAACTCACAGAGATCTGCCTTTGTCTGCTTCCTGAGTGCTGGGATTAAAGACATTCGCCACCACCACCTGGAGTCATCCTTGTCATCTTAATACTGACTGTGCTGTACCTTGATTGGAATGAAGTCGATGCATTTCTTCTTCTCTTACAGAGTACTTCAGAAGCCATGTGCTGGTTCCAGGACACAGGGCACTCCAGGACACAGGGCACTCCAGGACACATGGCACTCCAGGACACACGGCACTCCAGGACACATAACACTCTAGGACACAGGGCACTCCAGGACACACAACACTCCAGGACACAGGGCACTCCAGGACACAGGGCACTCCAGGACACATGGCACTCCAGGACACACGGCACTCCAGGACACACAATACTCTAGGACACAGGGCACTCCAGGATACAGGGCACTCCAGGACACACAGCACTCCAGGACACAGGGCACTCCAGGACACAGGGCACTCAACTGAGGTCGAAGCAGGAACAGTGTGCTTTTGAGGTTAGCCTGGGCTACCCACAGAGTTTGAAGCCGGCCTGAGTTAACTATAGAGTTCGAACCTGGCCCAGAACCCAAACCCAACCCAAAACAGCAGAAAGAAAGAGAAGGCAGTAAAACTTCATCCCACACTCCGAGGAGAGCAGTTTCTCAGTGACTGTTACTGCAAGAACTAGAAGGGAGGAGGCAGGAATTTTCCCACGGATCAAGACTCCTGTCTGGAGCCTGTATTCCAGCACCTGCGGCACTGACCTCCTTGTAAGCCTCGGCTGTTATCATTTGGTGGGGAGCAGCCAGGGACTTCGGCTGCAACCAAGCCAGGCTGGCTTAGCTACTGCGTGGAAGCGGTTAGCTACTGGCCTGGACTGATGTCCCTTTGGCACGCTGTCACCTGGGCTGAGAACACTGTGGGTGGAAGAACAGTACACACGGCCACATCTGGGAGCATCTGAGTACCCGGGAGACCTCTCTGAAGTTAGCGTTTCAGCCTCCACCACCTCACCGGTGCGGGGTGAGCGCTGTTTGATTCCTTTAGCTTGACCGAGTTTCATTATTTTTATTTTATTTTAATTTTTAAAAAATCATATATTTGGCCAGGTATGGTAGTGCACGCCTTTAATCTCAGCACTCAGGAAGCAGAGGCAGGCAGATCTCAGTGAGTTCGAACCTAGCCTGGTCTGCAAAGTGAGTCCCAGGACAGCCAGGACTGTTACACAGAGAAACCCTGTCTCGAAAAACCACACACACACACACACACACACACACACACACACACACACACACACTCATATATTTGATGTGTGCGTGTGCTTGTGTGTATGCGTGCAGGCACGTGTGTGCTACAGTGTGTGTACAGAGGAAGAGAGGGGATAGCCTTGGCTATTGGTCTCAGCCCTCCACCTTGTTTGAGGCAGGCTTTTGTTAGGTGTACCGTGCACCAGGCTAGCTGGCCCTCCAGCCTGCCTGCTCTCCTCCTCTCCTGTCTCGGCCCCCCATTTCCCTGAAGGAGTTAGGAAGACCGCTGCTCAGGCTGCCACACTGAGCCACACTTGGACTCTGGAGTTTTGGACTCAGGTCTTTAGGCTTTCATGGCGAGTGCTTTGCTCCCTGAGCCTCGGCTTTATTATGTTTAATGATTCTTTTAAAAATGATTTCCCCCTTTGCTTCTCTAGGTGTGAGAGAAGGGCCGGAGGGGGTCAGGTAGCTTTACGCATCTTAGAGTAAGGCTTTGGGCTTTCTTTCAGCCGTTCAAAGCGTATTCTGTTGTCTTGGTTTTTGTGATAGGACAAAGAAGAAAAAGGCTTTTCATTCCAGATCATAGCAAACGTGGGTGGGAAGCCTCCTGAGCTGCTTTCTAGTTCTCCACAACCTGGCAAGAATGAAGCCAGGGAGACAAACATTTGAGAGTGATGTGTAGCTTAAAGAATGTTTACCCAACCCAGGTAAGAATCATTTGCCAATAAAGGGAACCCCCCAGCCCGTCCCCACCGCCATGTCACCCTGAAGAAGGTCAAGTGGCCTTACGCACTCACTAATTCCCTGCATTCCTGATTAAGAGGCACAGGGGTGGGCAAAGTCACTGCTGTCACAGCAGCTGGTGGCCAGGAGATTAGGACCAGAGGCCACCAGGGATAATTCAAACACTCCAGTCCTCCATTTAAAGGCTGAGAAACAGAGCCTTAAGACGTCGTCCCTTCTGGATACAATTTTAAAAATGAGGCTGTCAGGTAGATTAAAGCCTAGTGCCATTTAAGACGTGGGATTTCCACAGCATGTTCTGGTCCGTCACACCTGTCTCACTAGCCTGGTGGGCCTTCTCTTCCAAAGGCAGACCCCCTGCTCCAGAGCAGCCTCTGATTGCCAGAGACTCCTGGGCCTGCAGCCCACCTTCTCGGCCACAACTTTCCTCATGTGTGAAGTATGGGTCAGAGCTTGGGAGCTGGTCCCTGGTTCTTCCCTGACCACCTCCTGGAGAACGCTGAGCAGGTAAGAAAAATAGTGTGACCCCCATTTTTACAATTTTGCAGCTGAGGCTCACTGAGGAGAAGAATCTTGGAGTTTCTGAGTGAGTCTGAATGCCGTAACTCTTCAATTCCTCCATACATGTTCATACTCCAGACAAAATGTGCGCCTGTCAAAGGTTCACCGTGGGAAAGGGCCATGGGTCCTGAATTGACAGCCCAGGGACATGTGCCGATCCCTTGCCCCCACCCCCACTCCCCACCCATAATGCTCAGGTGCTCTCTGGCAGTGTTTTGAAAGGCTGCTTTATTGATGCGGTGTAAATACGGGTCCCACAGCACTTAGACAAGATACCACCAGCAGACAGAAATGAGCTTGAAGGGCAAGGATGCACATCTCTCCTAGGCACTGCAGCAAAGATCCAGCTGACAGAGTCCACCGTGAAAGGCCTGAGCTGAGAAGAACCCTCACGGGACATGTCAACCACAGTGTCATCGGTGTGAAAGATGAGAGGCCCTGTTCCAGCCATCAGTCACCTGTACCCCTGACACGGCTCCTACTCTTCTGTGGCCTCAGGTTGCTTGCATCCCTGCCTCTACCCGTTGGCATCCTTCTGGCCCTTCAAGGCCAAGCAAAGCTGGCCTTCTACTCATCTACAGCGCAGGCACTATGTGCGAGGAGTAGGCGTGTAGGCCCAGCCTTTTGATGGCCTCGGGCGTGGAAATGTGCACCTTGTGTACCAAAAGAACCGAGGTGAGGCCTGCTGTGAGGCATCAAGTTTGATGCTTCCATAACAGCAACTATGCTAGAAAATTCTTCAGTGATCATCACGTGCTTAGATGAGGTCGTCTTTTAGATGAGGAACCTGAGGCTGTCTTTCAGGAAACTCTAAGGACTGAGAGGAAGCAAAGATCTGTGACAGGCTCCATTAGCGCCCCCCTTGGGGACATATTCATCTGTAATGATGTTAAATGGCAAAGGACATGCTTTTCAGGGTGAGATGTGTTTGTCTTTAAAGAAGATAATAGAATATGGTTTCTTCCTTACTAGTCTCCAGCTGCTAACAAATTTCTACCCGAATCTCAGATAGTCTTGGTTAGAATGCATTTTTAATTTCACTCTAGCTTTTTTTTTTTTAAATCTCTCCTCCCCAGATGTAAGCCTGAACCACCCGTCAGAATCATCGCTGTCTTTGAGAGTTCTACTTTCCCAAGGGAAAGACAGACAAGAAAATGCACGTCGCCTCCCGCAGCAAATCCCTCTTGTCTTGTAGAGCCTCAGAAAGGCGAATCAGCTGTCGTCATCAGGTCTTTGTCGTCTGGCAAAGTGTGAAAGTGGTGAAGCCCAAAGACAGACCAGAACACCTGTGGCCATTATGAAAGCCAAAGCCACCTCCCAGGCCTGCGTGCTTTTCCCTCTGAACACTCAGCACCTGCCGGCTGAGGCTGAAAACCAGCTACGAGGCCTCTCATGGGCTCCGAGCGGTTGACTGAGGAATTAGGAGGATTTTGTAATAAGCCCATCCATTCTGCTGCATTCGAGTGTCTTCTGACTCCATGCAGCCCAGGAGAGCTGCACTTTAACCCTGTGTGCGTGTCTGGGAGGGGGGCAAAGCCAGAGACCCAGACCCCAGACAGGGATCGGGCTCCAAAGCTGTCACTTGCCAGCTGATATGGACCTTGTCCAATCACAGAAGCCCCCTGGGTCTCAGCTACCACATCTCTACAGGTTCTCATCAGGACCACTGAAGACCAGGTTTTTTTAGTTTTTTTTTTTTTTTTTTTAATTTTTAATTATGTGTCTGTTGTGGGTATGTGCACACAAATTCAGTACCCAGACCAGATGAGCGCATCTGATCCCCACAGAGCTGGAGGGAGAAGTATCTGTCAGCTGCCCAGCACAGGTGTGCTCTGTAAGAGCATCAGGCACCCCAGCTGCTGAGCCATCTCTCCAGCCCAGACAACAAGTGTTTCGGCCACAAGCTCAACGTCAACTGCTTATGTTATGACCAATTGGGAGAAAAGGAAAAGCAAGACTTGGTGATGACACCACTCATATAGATTGTCTCTGTTTTGTGGAGATTGAAGTTCCCCATTCCTCCTAACCTTGGCTCTTCAACTTACAGTGATTCCCAGAGAGACATCACAGTGCCCTCGTAAGAGGAGCTTAATCAGGACCCAAGCGGATTTAAGCCGGGAACAGGCCTGCACTGGGTGCAAGCTCCTACCTCGTGGACACGTAGGGTCATCCTAGAACAGCCTGTGTGCCTGTGCCGTCCATGCGGGACTTCATGACTACTCCTCCTGCATCTCAGACACGTGGTGTTATTGGCACCTCTTGGAAGGTGGCCTCACATCTTAAGTTATTCCCTGCTCCCTTTAGCAGCTACAGAGTTGGCTCCCCAGTGAGTAGCACTTACTGCTCTTACAGAGGACCCACATCAGACATCTCACAGCCACCTCTAATTCCAGTTCTAGGGTATCTGACGCCCCCTTCTGGCCTCCTTGGGTACTTGCATGCACATGGTGCACACACACTAGGCACACACCTACACATAACATAAAAAAGAAGTAAATCTTTTAAAAATTGTTTTCTTGGCTTACACAATCATCACTTATAAAAACTAATGTAAAATGCTGCTGCTGAAATGTTGAGTCAGTAAATATATAACATTACAAAGTCAGATTCTAACTATGTAAAAGCTGTATACACATAAAGAAAGACTGATGAAAATCGTTGTAGTGGTTTTTTGTGGGGGGAATAGATAATAGAGTTTTCTGCTTTTCTACATTTTTCTGAGAACTTGAGAGGGCTCATACTGAAAGATTCCAATTTGAAAGATTTTAATGATCCAATGGAAAAATCCACTTATGTATATTGGTGAAAATTGCATTTGACAATGTTATAAAAGTCAATAAAGATATTATCAAGAAGTTGAAAAATAGATTATAAAGATAATAATAACAACACATATAAGGATAATAATAAAAATTAAGATGTGTTCATAAAGATTCCAAGCCTGAGCCATTCAAGAGTGCATTACAGTGAAAATATATTAACAAAAGTTTTCTTACACAATAAAGACACCTCACAACCTACTTCATGATTTAATAACACAACACAGGGCCTGGAGGGAGCGCTCATCAGTTAAGAGCACTGGCTGCTCTGACCCAGGTTTGGTCCCAACAACCGTCTGTAACTCTAGTTCCAGGGGCTCTGACGCCCCCTTCTGGCCTTTGAAGGCACTGCATGCATGTGATGCACAGACATACAGACAAAACACATAAAATCAAAATACATCTTGAAGAATGTGTTAATGATTTAAAATATTGCAGATGTCACTAGTAAGTGTATATTATATAAAAAAATGCATTTCCATCCCCCTACCCCCGAGATAGACTCTCACTCTGTAGGCCAGGCCAGCTGGAACTCTGTGTAGCCTCAGCTAGATTTAAACTCACACCAGTTTTCAGGCCCAGCCTCCCAGTACGGGCATTACAGATGTAAGCCACCACAGTTAGCTTGGACATAAACGCATGTTCTACAGTGGCACTGCCCCAAAGTAAGTTCCAAGGGAAGGTTGTCTCTAAGAAGTCGTGACCGTCACCTGAGAAAAGGGTCAATGGTCAGATGCACCCGGTAAACTCTAAAAAGCACTCAATCGGCCCATCCTTGTAACTTTGTGGAGTCTCAGATAAATGACTTGTCATGGTCAGTCTCTAAGAGTGGTGTGCAATTTGTAGCCTCTGCTTGAAGCATTTAGCAGAAAAACCTTCACCCCATGAAGGAGACTTGTGTAGGGTGCCCAGAGTCACAGGCATGCAGAGACGTTCCCCATGTTTTCGATTTTCCATGTCACGGCTGTGAAGCCAAGAGTGTGTCTGTCTGTTGTAACAAGGGGTATGTGATGACTTTGAAGCACGTGCACAGAGCCCGGTAAACCGTTTCAACCAGTCACGTTTCACAGAACCCAAGCCCAGCTCCCACCCCTGGGCTGTGTCTCGTCCTGAGCCTTTCCCTTGCGGGAACCGAGGCACCAAAAGACCAGAAAGGACTTTTGAGCTTCATGGAAAGTTCTAGGCTTGGCTCTCCTTTATAAGGTGGCTTAGGAATGACATGAAACCCTGTAACTCCCCCTTGTACCCCCCACTCCCATACGCACACCCTTTGCTGGCATGCGAAGCGTGCTCAGGAAGGGGGGGGGGATCCCAAGCCACAAAAACCACATTCCTTTTCAGGGCTGTCTGTGTACACACCTTGGACCTTTGACTCCATCTCCCCGGGAGCAAGGATTTGGAGGCCTTGTGTGTGTGTGGGGGGCTGTTGCTGTGGGGGGAGGGGAGCTGTTGCTGTGTGTGTGTGGGGGGGGCTGTTGCTGTGGGGGAGGGGAGCTGTTGCTGTGGGGGGAGGGGAGCTGTTGCTGTGTGTGTGGGTGGGGGGCTGTTGCTGGGGGGGAGGGAGCTGTTGCTGTGTGCGTGGGTGGGGGGGTGTTGCTGTGGGGGGGGCTGTTGCTGTGGGGGGAGGGGAGCTGTTGCTGTGGGGGGGGAGGGGGTTGTTGCTGTGGGGGGGGGCTGTAATGGCTCTTACACATTCCCACTCTGTGAGTTTCCCATTCTGGGAGCTCGTTCAGCTCTTGCCCTTTGGGGACTCTGTTTCTTTATCTCCAAAATTGGGCTGGTGAGCCCCAAGTCTGGGCTAACCTCATAGAACATAGGACAAAATGGTCCCCCTTATCCCTGGGATAACCAGCCTTTGCCATCTCACCAAACATAGCGTCCGTTCATCCTAAAAACCCACAACAAGACGAATGGGATTAAAAAAAATTCAGAAAGCTAAAGTTCACATGAAGAGTTCTTATAAAAAATAAGGGGGCTGGCGAGATGGCTCAGCAGTTAAGAGCGCTGGCTGTTCTTCCAGAGGACCCAGGTTCAATTCCCAGCACCCACATGGCCCCTCACAACTGTCTGTAACTCCAGTTCCAGGGTACTTAAAACACCAAAGTACATAAAATAAATAAATTGTTTAAAAATTATAAAATAAATAAATAATAAAAAATAAGCCAGGCTTAATGCTCAAGCCTATAATCACAGCTACTGGCGAGGCTGGGGCAGAATGATTGCAAGTTCAAAGTCAGCCTGAGCAACTTAGTGAGACCCTGTTTCAAAATAAAACATACAGAAAGGACTGGGTATATAGCTCAGTGATAGAGTGTTTGCACAGTGTATATGAGACCTCCGTTTCAACCCCTCTTATCATGAAAGTAAATAAATAATAAGCCATTACAACAACTGGCAAAAGTCAAGAATGTATCTTCAGAAGAAACAATACAAAAGGCTAATACAGGTATTCTGGGGCAAATTTTTGGGACTGAACCCAACCTTGTGCATGTTAGGGGAGTACTCCATTGCTGAGCCACACTCCCACACCCTCAGCCCTGTGCTTTTATGTCTATGCTCATTTTGAGGGTTATTAGACTCTCTCTAGATGGTGTTATCTAACATTAATGGTAAAGCTTGACTTTTCTGTGTCATATTCTGAGACAGGTACTCAGGCTTATGAAAATACCAGATGTCGATGGCAAAGAACTCCTGCCTATAGGAATGTGGTCCAAACCATGGCTTCCTCACCATGCAATGATGTGCTACTAAAATAGATGTGGTAGTTCAGAATGCAGAGCAATTGGAACTCATACGCTGGAGATAAAAGGTAAATTAGGAGAGCCAGTTATTGGAGATCATTGGCTTTTACTGCCAAACCTAAACATACGCATTGACTGCAACTTAGCAATTGTATTCCTAAGCACGTGGTTAACATAACATGTGCATTCACCAAAAGACACTGAAGAAATGTTCACACCAGCTAAAATGGCCCAAATCTGGAAAAGAGCCCACATGTCTATCAACAGCAGAATCAATAAAGAAATTGTGATGTATTTATACAGAGGTTTGCCATATATGGCAACAAGAGTAAATACGTTATTATATATAAATAAGTTGCTATATGTAACCTGAATGAATTTCATTCATCTACTGCCGAATGAAAGGATAAACACAAAAGGAGGGCCCAGCCAGAGGTGCGAGCTCAGAGAGCCCGATGAGCTGAAGTCAACCCTGGAACCCACTGAAAGGTGGAAACAGAGAACGGACACCACAAAAATTGCCTTTTGTCCTCCACATGCATGCCATGGCTAGTACACACACACACACACACACACACACACACACACGCACACACGCACGCATGCACGCACGCACGCACGCACGCACGCACACATGCACGCGTGTACTCACATAGGCACAATACTAATAAAATAAACTTTAAAACCCACAACTGTTGTACAGTCCACTGTATAATGTTCCAATAACAGGAAAAAAACCCTAGAAATTAGAAGTTATGCCTGGATTACTTTGAGGGGAGGAAATTCCATAAGTAGGAGCCGTCCAAAGCAGGTTCTGAGGCACTTGAAACGGTCCTCTCTCCATTGGCGCTGGCTGTGAAAGTCGGGCCAGTGTGCCACCATGCTGGGGGCTGTGCTTACTCAGCCTGGCACATTGCCGCTTCTGCACTGCTTCAGCCAAAGGTCTGTAAAAATGACACAGGAGAAGCATTTAAAAGGCGTGGGAAGACAAGCTGTCAGGTTACAGAATTAGGTTGACGTAGATACAGAGAGAATGGACAGAATGCCCGCAGCTCTTCCTGTAAGGGAGCCTCACAAGCACATGCACCACATCTCTATACATGATATACTTCTGTATAACATCCAGATGCATAATGCCTCCTGTATAACATCTTTAGGGTAATCTATAAGTCACGGTAAAAGTGACCGACTCAGAGAACGGGAGAGACAGGGAGAATTTTTACTTGATTTTTTTTTTTTTTTTGTATCTCATGAGATCTTAACTGTGTATATATGCTCTCAACTTGATGCATAAACAAATAAATCAGATTAGAAAACAATTTATTTTGTGAGAATAAAGTAGTGGTGATGTTAATATAAAATGCTGGCCATGGAAACCTCCAGGCGATGAGATCATGGTTGCGTTTCATTTCCTGTTTTGTAAACCATCTGTATTTCTGCTGTCTTCTATTGTGATTTTTCTTTTCAGGGCTTGGGACCCAGGGTATTTTTTTTTTTTTTTTTTTTTTTTTAGAAAACAACCCCTCTATGGCTGAGGTACACCCCCAGCCAACACACTATTCCTTTGAGAATAAGAAAAGTCATAGTTTGTTTGCAATTTCAGTTTTAAAAAAAAATCAATGGTATGGAGGTGAAATTTGCACAGTGTAAAATGAGGGAATCTAAAGAGAACGTTGAGCTCGTCTTACAAGGATATGTACACTTTGGTTGTCACTCATCAGGACACGGCTCAACCCCCCAGAAAGCCCCCCCATACCCCTTTGCAATCAAGCCTTCCTTGCTAACCAGGCAGCAGCCAGTCACCCGAGTTTTGGTACCCCAGCTTAATTTTGCCAGCTTTAGAAACTCCCAGAAATGGAAACTATGAGGTATGTATTCATTTATTTATGCATCAAATCAAATGAGGTTAAGACCTCATGAGATATGAAAGGCTTTTCACCCAAAACAATGTTTTTGAAATTCATGTTTTCATATCAATGATTCATCATATATACGTATACACACACACATATAGTGTATGTGTGTTACGAATGGGGATTAAGGTCTCTGCCGAGAGAGACAGCATCACAGCCCTGCGCAGCCTCAGGAGCCGGGCGGGTTCCCTGGCAGCGCGAGGACCCGCGCTTCCCCCTCCGCTTTCCCCTCCGCTGGCGGCAGCGCCTGTCTCAGGTGAGAGCCACCCTGCTCGCTGCCATTGTTCTGCGAGTGACAGCCTCCCGGGCAAAAGCAGAGCTGTCAACCTGAGGGCTGTCAACTGCACACAAGAATTCCTTTCTTTGTCAGGCTGGGTGGTCTCGGTGGCTGCAGCGGCAACCTGCACAAAAGGTTTGGGAGAGCATCGTGCTCCTGCAGGAAAACACGCCGCCGCCACCCAGGTCTCTGAGAGAACCTTTATGTGAGATCGGGATGAGCCCTTGTGCCCTTCCCTGGACCAGGACCAAATCCCCAGCGCAGCCTGGGTGAGGGCCCTCCCCTCCCCCACCTCAGCACCTGGATGCTGCCTGGCATTGATTTCTACCAGATCCTTGGTGATGGACAGTTGGAAGTCTCCTAGAGGTACCTGGCCTCACTCACCATCTTGGTCTCCAAGAAGGGAAGGGGGTCAGACGGAGATTGTCATTGCCCAGGTCAAATAGCCCCCTGATTCTGTCCAGGATAAGAAGCCACGTGCAGACGTTTTCCTCCTTGATGTGTGTTTGTACTACTCCCGGTCTGCTTTTGTTAGATGATGGCTCCCAAGCACAGTGTAAAGTACAATTTAATTTATAACTTTGCAGCCACTAGGAATGTGTTCCCTTGCTGGGTCTCGTTTTGTTTAGTTTGGTGCCCTCTACTGGCTACGGGTGACAACAGCCGTTGCACCTACCACCAGGACCTTGAATATGCACGGTTATTTCTGAGGCCGAAGAACAAGCCTGTGGGTAATTTCATCCCCATTTTATAGGTGAAGAAACTGAGTCGTGGAGAAGACATAACCTGCCCAACTGTCTGAGCTTGGTTGAAGCTCAGCAACGGATGGAATTCCATGTCCCCTGTCTCTTAGTGTCTGTAGCACTTTCTCTTTAAGTGCCTATAAATGCCTCAACTGCCCTTAGTCATCCCCGGGGAGACGGCTGCTGTGACAGAGATGTGTTCAGGACACAAGGCCAGCCCAGCCTGTGCTCGCTGCTCAGGGCTCTGGGGCACTGCCCAAGAAAGCCACAAGGTCCCCTAGGAAGCATCTTTTCTGGGCCACTTTCAACCAGAGTGAAAAGAAGGAGGTGGTGTGTTCCCATCCAGGGGGACGGGACTACATCCAGGTGCCCTCTGCTCCGGGCTGTAGGAGGCAAGTGTTCACCAGAAATAACCAGAGAAAAGAAGATATATTCCTTCCTCCCGGGGAGCTCACATCATCCCTACTGGAATCAGCAGATGTTGTGCCAGTAAGCCTTGGGGTCAATGGGCGAATGAATGAATGGGTGAATTAATGAATGGCTCAACTGCTGAGCAGTGCAGGTCAGGGGTCGGGAGATGGTTTATGACAGGGAACTTGCCCTTGATGTAAGTGAAGGGTCTATTTCTGTTAGCTCGAGCAGTCTTAAGCCTGAGCTCCACGTGCTGGGCTAGGTGAGCAGGGCTGAGAGGACCACGGAGGAGATGCTGGGAAGGGACAACAAGACAGCACACGTTTCTTACCTGTGGTGTCAACCACTGGAGACTGAAGGTTTCACACATAACCCTGCGTTTTTCGCTCCCCTTTAACAAAGTGCAGGCCGTGGCCTCAGTGGGCCTGCTCCAGCCTGTCACTGCTGCCTGCCGCCTCCTTATTGTCCCCTTAAACTGAAGATGACTGGCAGGTACCATTTCACCTTGAGCATGTGCTATTTTTCTTTTCATGAAACAAAAACAATAGCCGGCCTGGTGGCATACACCTGTAATCCCAGCTGCTCGGGAGGGTGGGACAGGAGGGTAGCAAGTTCAAAGCCAGTCTAAGCAACCTCGCAAGACCTTGCCTCAAAGGGAAATGTCCTAAAAGGGGTCTGAGTGGGAGTAGGGATGTAGTTTGGTGGAGATGCCCCATCCAGCACACCCAAGGCCTTGGGTTCTGGTTCCACCACTGCAAACACGAAGAATCAACAAACCTAAAGCCATTTTTCTTACCAGGTATTCATCAGAGAGAACTCAAGAGACAGGAGCCATGTAATTTAAGAAAGAGAAGACATTTCATGAAAAATTAAAGGGGGAGATGGCCCAGCCAGTTAGAAATGCATGGTATGCAAGCCTGGATACCTGAATTTGAACCCTAGAACCTATGGTGGAAAACCAAGTCCCCAAACTCAAGAGACAGGAGCTGTGTTAGATTTTCTGTCACTGTGTCAGAAGCACCTGGTACAAACAATGTAAGGGGCTTGGAATTACTTCTTTGGCCCCCAGTGTCAAAAGTTGCAGTCCATCCCAGTACCACATAAACTTCCAAAGGCACACTCCTGGTGACCTGCTTCCTCCAGCTAGGCCCTGCCTATAAAGTTCCCTCCTGCTGGGGTCAAAGTGTTGAATACATCCACCTGTCTGAGACATTTCAGACTCAACAGCAAGCACTTAGGGAAGCTGGGCATTTATCTTTCAATTATTTGGAAGTTTTTCACTTCCTCAAACTTGTGTTTTATCTTTGTTTTCCTTTTTATGTATCCCAGACTGGCCTCAAGCTTAACATATAACCAAGAATAGCCTCGAACTTCAGATCCTCCTACATCAACTTCCCAAGAATCAGGGACATGTACCACCATGTCTGGTTTGTGTGATGCTAGGAATCAAACCTAGGGCTTTGAGCATCTGTGGCAAGCATGCTACAAACAGCCACATGCCCAGCCCCTCCCTTTACAGTTTTTATTTATTTTGAACTGGGCACGATGACTAACACTCTAATCCCAGCACTTGGGAGGCTGAAGTGGGAGGATTGCCCTGAGTTCCAGGAGAGCCTGGGTGACAGTAAGACCCTGTATGTTATGGAATGACTAAATCAGTTAACATCCATATGACCTGCATGCTTCTTCATGGTCAGAACACTAGACATCTACTATATACCCAGTGGGATTGCTGTATGACAGCATGATGTTGTAGTTGTTACAGCTTTATTTATTTTTATCTTCTTATTACTATTAGTGTGAGTGTGTGTGTGTGTGTGTGTGTGTATGTGTGTGTGTGTTCATGCATGCACATGTGGAAGTCAGAGGACAACTTTGGGGACTTGGTTTTCCACCATAGGTTCTAGGGTTCAAACTCAGGTATCCAGGCTTGCATACCATGCGTTTCTAACTGGCTGGGCCATCTCCCCATTTAATTTTTCACGAAATGTCCTCTCTTTCTTAAATTACATGGCTCCTGTCTCTTGAGTTTTCTTGACAGAAAATCTGCCAGCCTGAGCCCAGCTCAGTGCAGAGGAGTCAAGTGGCGTCTTGGAGGTCTTCTTGTTCATTCGGATCGGAATCTCACCCTGTTGCCACTTCTGTCTTTAACATCTGAGAACTGTGGCTGCTGGCAGCAGATATGAACGTGGCCATGACATAACCAGCATCTGGGAGCTCACACTGCCTGTGGCCACAAAGGCCGAGCAGAGACAGCAGCTGTCTCTGGAAAAGCAAGCTTTAGTCAGAGAGTAGATAATTCCTGAAGGTAGCAGATTAGCATCTTAAATTTGATCATATTTACTTGTCTATTTGTGCATGCATGCGTGAGAGTGTGTGTGCATGTGCCAGGTGGGTCCCAGGGGTTGAATTCAGATCATCAGGCTCGGCAGCAAGCACCTTTACCTGCTGAGCCATCTCACTGGCCCCAGATTACCAAGTTAAAAAGCAAGCAAGCAAACAAAAACCTGCCTTCCTTCTCATCTCCACCCAGGAAGCTTTGTAAGGATTGAAAGCAGGGTGGGAACAAAGGCTGTCAGTCATTCCAGAGCTCAGTCTTGCCCCTCTGGACAGTCACACTTTGGAGGCAATGCCTGTGACTCTTTCATTATTGTCCTTTGTATCCATGTATGCTTTCTTAGTTCCATGGATGTCTGGGCTCGGACACCCCTTGAAACACTGAGTTTAGTTATTATCTGCCAATGTCAACTTTGAACTTCTCTGGGGGCATCTGGGCTGCTAGGAAGAGTGCTTAACTGCAAACAAGCACTAAGTGTGCACGTGCTAAAGTATTGTTAAGTGTAGAGACTTCTCTACCGCGAAGAGTACAGATGTGTCTTTCTAATACAGAACATGAAAGTGCCCCTCCTGTCCCGCATCCCTGGTACCCATTGAAGTGAGATGAATGTCCAGATGAATGAGAGCAAAATGACTCCCTGCCCACACCTGTGCCTCTGCCCCTTGGCCATGTGGCACTCTAGTAATCTTTCGGATTGGCCTTTCTGGACTTTCTTGGTGGGTAAGGGTTACTTAGCTCTTTCTTCTTCACCCTGGCCACACCAATGGCTCTCCCCTCTGCAGGGGCTCCTCTAGAACTGCTACAGCATCCATATATATTCTCTACAGTTGTTTTGGTAAGCATAGCAGTTCCTCAGAATGTTAGACATGGAGCCCTCACATGCTTCAGCAATCCATGCCTGTGTCTGTATCCACCAGAGACAACATATGCTGATACCTGGATGCTCACAGCAGGGGTTCCACCAGTGGATGAACGGATAAATAAAACGTATGTCCACATAATGGAATGTTGTCAATAAAGAAAAGCATTGATACAAAGTGCAATGTTGATGAACCTTTATGCTAACATGGATTGAAGTTGTATGCTAAGTCAAGGATGCCAGACACAGAAGGCCATGTGTTCTAGGACTCTGCTTATAGGGAGCATACGAGTTTGAGGACAGAAGAGACTGATGCTTGCTCAGGGCCATGGAGGTTCGAGCTGGAGGTGAGGGAAGTGACTATTAATGGCTGTGGGGTTTGTTTCTAGGGTGACAAGAATGTTCTAGAATGGATTCTGGTGACATTTGTACAACCTGTGACCATAGTGAACATGACTAGGTTGTTTGCTTTAAATGGGCAAGTTGGAGAGCATGTGAACTGTGTCTGAGCAGAGCTGGGGGCATTGCCTGTATGAGGGATTTGTGTATGTGCTCAGGGTCCTGTCCTCAGCGACTCATGGTGACCGCAAGACACTCAACAGTAGGTTTGACAACGTCCACTCTAGGCCAATTCTGGTTCCTGGATGCCAAAGGATTCTGCCAGATTTCATCTTGTACCATTCAGAGGCTTAGGGGTTGTGGAAGGAGGGTGTGGGTAGTTGGAGGATGAGGCAGAGGGTGAGGGCTAAGTTTCAGATGAGCAAAGAAGTAATATCCAGGCAAAATATCAAGAAAAAAACCCCAAAGCGTAGAGAAGAGAGAGTGTAGTGCACGGCAGGTCTAGAAAATGCCGTTTCTGTCAGCTTGGCTAAAGAATTAAGTCCATGATGAGGGCTGACGGGAGCAGGTCCTCCAAAGACTGCTGGGCCCAGATGTGAACTTAAAGTCTACGATGAGAAGTCAATTAATGATGTCTGAGCAGAGGCCTGGGCAATGTTGTAGACAGTGCTGCAGCCAGCCCATACAGAGGATGGATCACGAGGCGTTAGCCCGAGGCACCAGATCAGGTTACCCAGTAGGTCCGGTAGGGACAGAGGCCGAGACACTCAGCCACTTTCTAGGGATGATGACAACTGCAAAAGCAAATGTATCTGCTAAGCATTGCACTCGGCAGCATGATTAACTATTAGGGGAGGCTCTCGCCAGTGACTGTGAGTGGTCTTTGGTTTGAAGCTGCAGCCACTGTGTTATAAAGGTAATTGAAGGGAAATCCTCAGTTGGGATAAGAAGAGAACAGGGACCCAAAAGCCTAACACTCTACTATGTGGCTGGAGGTCAAGCCTGTTAACTGGTGAACCCTAGACCATGTTCCTTACCTGGCCTATGATAGGCAACAGTCACTCTGGTCCAGGCTTGAGACTGATGCAGGCGTCTCTACGTTAAAGCACTCTGTTAGCCGCATGGGAGCTCCTGGCCTACCACTGTGCACTGACCCCAACAAGATAAACTAGCGAAACAGGTGCCAGGAAGACATGTTCTCGTGGAGAGACTTGAACCCAGCTCTCACTCTTGAGGGTTTGGTTTTACAGAAGTTCCGTGACATCTCCGTGCGTTACTTTCTCCTTTATGAACTGGGTCTAGAGAGTCCACTAGTGAATTAGTGTATTCTAAGTACTAATTGGTGAATTCTAAATGCCTTAAAATGACCTGTGCACTCAGGGGGCTGAGGTTGGAGGACTGTGAGTTTGAGGCCAGTCTTTAGCACACATACATACGCAGCAGACCTTGCCTCAAAACAACCCAAAACCCTTGTGTATGGTCAGCTTCATGTAAATGTTGGTCATTATTGTTGTTATTATTAAAATAGAGACAGAGCCAGGGAGCAGTGGGAGAGCCATTGTAGAGTGTCTCCTGTCACCACTGGCATATAAGTAGAAACAAGACGTTCTTGAGGTTCAGCTCTACACTTGAGTTTCAGCGCTAGAGAGATACACAACTAGGCATATTCGCCATCAAATTAAATCGGTTGAATTCAGTGGCCGTTTGCTAAGCAGTTCCTGCGTGCTGTATTATACATGAGGTCATATACCAATGCCGCGGTGTGTTCTCCTAGTGTGAAGGATGCCACGGATGGTGAAGGTGAGCACATTAAGGGGGAAAAGCCTCAGGGAATCACAGGAAAAACAACCCCGTCACGCACGTGGAGAGGAGGTCCTGGCAAGGCCCTGCCAGTTTTCTCGTCCCCCTTCCTGGATTCCCTTCTCCAGCGCCTGCCCTCTTTCAGTTCCACGGGGGCTTTCAATGCCCTGTCCTCTGTGCAGCTTCCTCGTTAAGGCAGGATCTGTAGGTCTGGGAGATGAGAGGGGTCTGATGTGGGAGGTGGAGGCAGCCACAGCCTCCCCGAGACGGGACGGGGAGAGGCAGGGACACGGTTCCTGGTTTGTTACCCTTGCCTTTCTTCCTTTTGTGCCCCCACCGAGGTGACTCACGCGCTTCGCTCTGGGCAAACCCCATAGCCTTTGTCACCCTGTGGGATGTACAGATCAGGGCACGTCCTCCTCCTTTCTCTGAGGAGGGAGCCTGCTTTGAGCTCCGTGGAGGCGCCAGCTCACGGTTCAGACCCGATTACGTGAAACTCTATCACAAAAAGTCCTTGTGCCGAAGGAGAGGGAGTCACCTGGAGAGGGAGAGCAGCAAGTTGCCAAGACTTTCAAAACACTGGGGCCCACGAGGCCTTCAAGCTGCACACTGCATCCTGCCAGATCCAGTGCTTTGTTGGGGAGAGGATCCTAAGCACCGATTGCTCTCAGAGGTTATTTTAGGGGGAACACTGTTACCTCATTTCCTAGAAATATCCCTCAGCCACCAAGTCAGAACCGTGCAGAGTCTAGGGAGGTCATCAACAGGTGCTGGCACCTGAGATTTGGTACCTAGGTGGTGGCGGTGGCGGCCGCGGTGGTGGTGGTGGTGGTGGTGGTTGGTGGTGGTGGTGGTGGAGGGTGTTTATAAATTTGTGGTGTTCAGATTCCTTGCTCTGGCCAGAAAATACATTCATGAAGTTGTACAATCCTCAACACTGTCTGGTTCTAGAAGTTTCAACACCCCAGAAGGACGCCCCATAGCTACTAAGCAGCCTCTCCTCCCAGTAACCCTAACATGCTTTCTATCATGGTGGGCTTGCTTATTCTGTGGGTTGCATCTAAATGCACTCATATGCGATGGCCTTTTTGTGAGTGTCTTCTTTCTCTTAAAGAGAAACATTTTCAAGGTTCAGTTGTAGTATAGATCAGGGCTTCATTATTTTCCATGGCTGAAAAAGTTCATTGTCTGGTAATACTATGCTTTGTTTATCCATTCATAAGTTGATGGACATTTGGGTAGTTTCCAGCTTTTGGTGATTGGGAACAGTGCTGCTGTGAACATGGCCTCTGGCAAATTACTCCAAAGCACGGAGAGAAACAATGTGCATTTCCTTTCCAATGCCATCTTGCCACACAGGAGGAATCACTGTCATATCCCTAGCTGGATGAAAGGCTTCCTGGGGCTGGAGAGATGGCTCAGAGGTTAAGAGCACTGGCAGCTCTTCCAGAGGTCCTGAGTTCAATTCCCAGCAACCACATGGAGCTCACAGCCATCTATAATGGGATCTGATGCCCTCTTCTGGCATGCAGGTGTACATGCAGATGGAGCACTACATACATAAAATAAACCTTAAAAAAAAAAAAAAAAAAAAAAAAAAAAAAAAAAGGTTTTCTGAAACTAGGGGTTTCTTCTGTGTCTAGAATGGCCAGTCTGTTGTCATGGGGCTGCCTGGCTTTCCATGTGGTTATGGCTTTGGCTCTCCACCCATGCCCCACAGCTAATGTTGGGCTACAAACTGTGTCCTACTTTCCTCTGCTGCCTTCCTGTTTTCTCATGCTTTTTAGATGTCACGCTGTCATTCTTCCTTCCTGATGCTCTTCTCCACACTCTCTTTACCTTTGGAGACAGTGTCTCCTGTAGCCCAGGCTGGTCTGGAACAACACACTGTGTGGCCAAGGAGGACCTTGAAGTCCTGATTCTCTACCTGCCAAGTGCTGGGATTACAGGCATCTGTCACTATGCTTGGTTTCTGTCCTTGAAATACAGTCCCTCTTTTGCCAGCCTCACCTTTTCTCATCCGCAGAGTCGCACTGAGGAAATTGTAGCCTGGCACCTTAACCCAGGGGCCTCTTTTTGTTCCCATGAACTCACCTTCTTGATAATGTCCTTTGAGGTGCCAGAGTTTTAAACTTTGACATACTAATTAATTTTTTTCTTTTGTGGCTTGTGCCTTTGGTGCCATGGAATTGGAGACTTTTTTCACCTGGACAAAATAAGTGGATGGGGAGGGAAAGTAATCTGACAAAAAGAGAACAGAGTGGCTTGAAATATTTTTATCATCTATTCAGTCAAAAGATCTCAACAGGTACCTGATTTAAATATACTTATATGTAAATAACATATATGACCAATACCTTAGAACTACTGGTATACACTTGCTGAACTCTAACTCCTGAGCATCAGTGGAGACACTCCGTGTGTCAGACTGGTGTTTCCAAAAGTCAGTCTTAAGTGGTGAATGTAGTTATTAGGTTTAATACTGTTTGGATTTAATTATGTTTTATGTCATAAGGACCAGGCAAACATGTTTGGGAAGCATGCAGTGTTTCTTTGTTCTGCTGATCACATTTTCGGAAGTCAGGACAGTTGGCCGGGATTTAATGACCATTTGTCTGGCAGCCCAAGGAAAGTTCGATAGAAAGGACACTGAGCCAAACACTCACCAGCGTGGTACTAAGTTCTGCATTCGCCAAGAAAGCTTGAGGCAGAGTTCTCCTTTCAAATGCGCAGCTGGTTTCTAGGCATGCGCCCAATATGAAGTTAGCGATTGGTCTGTGTGACTGTCACAGATTGGCAATGCTAATGGCCACTTTATATGTGCCAGGCACCGTGATGGCAGAGCTAATCTTCGCCAAGGACCTGCAAGGTGATGCCAGAGTCCTTTTTCTACCGGGAAAAAAAAAGAAAAAAACGGAGCTTCGGTTAAATAACTTGCCTAAGGCCACCCAGATTTTAGAGTCAAAGCTAAGACTGACTGAATGCGAGCTCAAAGCTCATAGTCTGAACCAGAAGTGGAACTAGTATCTGACGACTACTAGATCTAAAAAGCTGACCTCAGTAACATCCCTGGGTACAGTTTACAAGTCCACTACCCACTGCCATCTCTTCCGCCACCACCCCTCGGCCGCGCAGGCGCGTTGCCTCGCCCACCACTCTCCCTTCCGCCACCACCCCTCGGCTGCGCAGGCGCATTTCTTCGCTCCGGCGGCTGGCGGAGGAGGGTCGGGATTGTAGCTACTAGAAGCCGCTGGTGGTGCGCGTGCGCGGACTCACCGACTAGTGCTGGCCATGGCGACGGCGGAGGACCCGCGGACGTCACCGGAGCCCGCGGAGCTGCCGGCCGCCGTACGCGCGAGCGTGGAGCGGAAGCGGCAGCGGGCGCTGATGCTGCGCCAGGCCCGGCTGGCAGCGCGGCCATACCCCGCGGCGGCGGCGGCCACCGGAGGTGGGAGCCCCTGACGGGCGCGCGCAGGGCCTCCCCCCCTCCCGGCGGGTTTGTGACCGCATCCCGGGCCTCCCGGCTGCTCCTCGGTGGCGCGCTCGGGCTCGGTGTGCGGGAACAGCCGTGCATGCGCGTGCCTCCGTGGTTCCAGTCCTTCCCTGTCGTGACCTCTTGCCCGGCGCCTCAGTGGTGCAGAGCTTTCAGCCTTGCAAGGATTTAAACAATAAGCCCGCACCTTCTCCCAGTCCAGCGCCCAGCAGAAGCGACCCTGGCCCAATCTTTCCCCTGGGTCCTGACTTCCAGGGCCTCATTGAGTAACACATGCAGTGCCCCTCGCTTTGTCACGGTCACCCTGGAAAATGGAAAGGGCAGGGCTTGGTACCCCTGTTTTCCCCCTGGCAGTTGAGATCAGAAAAGAAAAGGGATTTTTCCCAGGTTAATCAGGACCAGAACGGGTCATGTGGCCCTGGGTTCATTTTGGCTATACTTGCCATCTTAGGGTAGCCGCTGCCTGGCTATTTTCTGAGTTTTTAATGACAATTGTGCTTTCGGCTGCTGGCGTTGTCCTTGAGAGTAATTCATCTGAATTATTTCTACAGAAGTAGTTTACTTTTTTTATCCTCCTTTCACAACTTCATGTATTGTATATATTTTTATGTATAATATATATGTTTTATCAGTATGTACTGAACAATAACGCATATATTTTATGACAGTTTGTATTTTTAGACTTTCTTCTAGGGTTGCCATTGGATTTGATTTGTTGCTTCTGACCAGCAAAGCTGGATTTTAAACTAACTTAGATTTGGATCCTTCGAAGTCATTTGAAAGTCCTTATGTACCATTTTGTAATGTGAAAAGTTATCTTCCTTTTTGTTGGTCATAGTGCAGATCTTGGAAGATCTGATTGATGCAGCCTCAGTGTCCCATTATCCATATGCAGATAGACACTGCTGGATAAATGTCTTACAAATATCCTTCCCCTACCCGCTGGGAATGCAAACAGCCTGGCACATGCCCGGACCGTGCAGTTCAGAACACCAGGGAAATTAGACATAGCATAAGATGGCTGGGTATGGTGACGCAGGTCTGTAACCACAGCTGCTAGGGAGGCTGAGACGAGAGGATCTTGTTTAAGGCCCGCCTGGGCTACAGCGTTTGCAAGTTAGCGAGGCATTGGCTCTGAACATGTGAAAGAGGCCCGTGGATGTTGTTCAGTGGCAGAGTGTTTGCCTGGCCAGCTGTCTTTAGGCCTGCTTACGGCTTGGCCCTTGGCTGCTGTCTAAAAACTTGGACGGTGGTATGTTTCCACTGTTCCTGAACTGGTGGTTTACGGTGGCTAAATTGTATAGAATGTGATTTATGCAGTATACCTGTGTAGGTCTTTGGCAGTCGGGCATTTGGGGCTGGAGTATGGTAGGGAAGGAAACTCCCATACTTGGGATTCTTCTAGACCACCCACTTGCCCAGTGTGTCTTTTCCCTTGACTTTTCATTTGTATTTAAAATCCTTTGCAACTAATTGGTGCATGTAAGTGAATTATTTTCCAAGGTTGTGTGTGTTGTAGAAGATTAACTGCAGCCAGGGAAGCAGTTTGGGGAACCCTGATTTATAGCCAGTTGATCAGAGTCCCTGGTCTGCAGTTGGCATCTGAAGTTGGGCAATCAGGGACTGAGACCTCAACCTGTTGGATCCGACTCCAGGTGGATAGTGTGAGAACGGAAGTGGAGGGCACCCAGTTGGTATTCACTGGAGGATGGTTGGGGTGTAGGTGTTCATGAACAGTGTTGAGTGGTTTGTTCTGTCCATAACTGGAGCTAAACCTCAGAAGTGCCTGGAGTTCACTGAGCTCTGGCCTTGGTTTGGATTTGCTGTAGCTGTAGGAGTGATCTTACTTCGAAAGCCCCATTTCCTAGTACACAGTCATGTGAGTTCCACCAGGTGCATCCCCAGGGTTCTGAGTGGTCTTGGTGTCTACTGTGCCCTGTAGTCACTATAGAGGCTTCAGGGGGTTGTCCTTTAGTCGGAACAGTAGGTTCTTGTGGCTGTTTTATATACATCATCTGTGAGGAAATACCATTTTACTTCTTTCTACCTCTTAGGCTTTTTTGTTTTTTTTTTTGTTTTTTTGTTTTTGTTTTAATTTCTTGCCATGCTCTTCCAGCTGGGTCCATCTGGACAGTCTGAATAGAAATGGTGACACTTATCCTTTTCCTATTTACCTACAGGGGAACCCCTGGGCTTGCCCGGTTCAGCTGATGACTGCCTTTATCTGCTTTCTGTAGGCATGACCAGTGTAAAAGTTCCTCCCAGAATGATTGACACCAAAGGAGGCTTCATTTTAGAAGAGGAGGAGGAAGAGGAACACAAGATTGGAAATGTTGTTCATGACCCAGGTAAAGCAGAGTTTTTCCACAGAAGCATTGACACTGGTTATTCGAAGTAACATGAAGGGTTCTTTGCTCACTGACCAATGGGAAGATTGGTGGCAGATTAAAAAGTCAGAGACGGGGGAGGAGGGAGGAACTGGAAGAGTAGAGGGAGGGGAAACTGTAATCAGGATATATCCTATGAGAAAAGAATCTACTTTCAATAATGGGAAAAATACAACCGTATATGTGTGTGTGTATATATGTATATATTTATATTATCAGTTTACAATGCTAATTTTTGTGTATGCTCCCTTTTCATGGTGGAACAGATATGCTTAAACATGCAGTTTCTTGGTCATATGATAATATATTTAATTTTATGAAGCCCTACAACACAGTTTTAGGCAGATTCGTAATTTCTTTTTTTTTTTTTCTTTTTTTTTTTTTTTTTCCGAGACAGGGTTTCTCTGTGTAGTTTTGTGCCTTTCCTGGAACTTGTTCTGTAGACCAGGCTGGCCTCGAACTCACAGAGATCCGCCTGCCTCTGCCTCCTGAGTGCTGGGATTAAAGACGTGTGCCACCACTGCCCGGCTAAGGTTCATAATTTCAAACTCTCATCAGTGATATAGGAGAGGGCTGGTGTCTCCACATTCAGTGCAGTTTTCTTACCAGTCTCTGGTCATATTATCCCCATGTAAATCAGTAGCATGCTTCAGGTTTGAATTGTGTATACTAAATGCTAATAGTGTTGGACATCCTTTCAAGTATTCATTGCCCATTTTACATTTTGGAGCAATATTTATTCAAAACTTCCTGTAATTTTAAATTAAACGATCTATCCTTTAATGCTGATACAAAATGTAAGTTCTAGATACAGGTTTCCTATCAGTTTCAGCATATAAATGGTTGGCTATTCATTTTCTCTTAGCTCAGGGTGTCTTTGAATTGGCTTGATGATATTCTCTTACGAGGATTTTGTTTGTAATATTAGCAGTGTCCAATTAAAATATCTCCCCTTCGCAAGAAAGAGAGAGAGAGAGAAGGAAAAGAAAATTTCGTACTTCAAAATTCATGTACAAAATTACTCCTATTCTCTGAAGTATACAATTTATATTCTGGGGGCTTGTTAGTGTGTATATTTATAAATATATATTTTAATATATATAATTTGTTTACTTATTTTTTATTTTGATTTTTTGAGACAGAGTTTCTCTGTGTAGCTTTGGAGTCTGTCTTTGAACTCACTCTGAAGACTAGGCTGGCCTCGAACTCACAGAGATCCACCTACCTCTGCCTCCCAAGCGCTGAGATTAAAGGTGTGCGCTACCTGCAATGTGTAATTTTAAATGATGCTCTTCATGATAAAATTCCTAAGAATTTTTTTCCATGTAATTCTTTATTTGTTCATCAATATGGCCTTACATTTATTAAATATATTCATTAACAACAGCAAAGTCCAACACCCAGGCATGTGGTTTACTTGGTTTACGTATGTGGGGGTGGACATTTGCTGTTGTTTTATCATAGGCAGGAAGAGCCCTGATACTGATGGATGGAATAAATTCTCAGAAGTATTTTCATGAGCTGGGCATGGTGCTGCTTGGGAGGCTAATGCAGGATGATTACTTGAATTTAGGATTTGACTAGCCTGGTAAGGTCTGGAGGCACACACCTTCATCCCAGCCTGGTTTCCATAGTGAGTTCCAGATCAGCCAGAGCAACAAAGTGAGACTCTGTCTGGAAGAAAGAAGGAAAAGAGGAAGAGGAAGGCAGACCTGGCAGGACACAGTAAAGCCCCGTTCTAGTGCCATGTTGTCGTGATAAACGCCCTGACAAAAAGCCACCAGGGAGGAAAGGACTTATTTGGCTTAGCATTCCAGATTGCAGGCCACCATGGAGGGGACTGGAAGGCAGGAACTTGAACAGCTGGTCACGACACCCAAGGGAAGAGCTAAGAAACAAATGTACCCAGTCCAGTCCAGGGTGCCGCCCACAGTGGCTACGTCCTTCCCACATGAATCAGAAATTCAAACAGGCCCACAGGCCAATCTGATCCTGACAGTTCCCCAGTCCAGGCTCTTGTCTCTGGTGGTTTTTAGGTTGTGGCAAGTCGACAATTACAAACTTAACATCACAAACCCCATCTTAAAAAAAAAAAAGAAAGAAAGAAAGAAAATAGTAACAATAAAAAAAATAAAAAGACAGTAAAAAAAGAGAGATTATTTTATAGATCAAAACGAGGAGCCAGTACCCACAAGACACAACTTAGGACAGTCTTTTATTTAGAGCTGGGACAGAAAGAGGGCTGTGAACCTGCCCCATGGGGTTAACATGTTGCTGAATCAGTTATGTGTACACATTCTCTCAGCTGAGAATGCTTTCACTGTGGAGAAGAGAAAGCTGTGAGGTCTGGAAAACCCCAGTGCAGCCCTTCGCTGTGGCGTGAGATGGGTGCCCAGCGTGAGTAGCAGCGCCTGCTGGCGTGTTTAGACACGGAGACCTAACGGCAACACATGTATGTTTACACTGGATATCATATTCAAGAGGGCATGTAGGCAGCATGTGGCCTCGGACACAGTGGCCAGAAGTCTGGCAGTTGACATGTGAGAGACGGTTGTCACAACCAGCTGACCTAGCTGAGGTCTCCTTCCAGCAGCCCGGAAGCCCGGAACGCACTCCCTGGATTTCCTGTGGGGAGCAGAGCTTGAGACTGAGTGGCAGTTCCATGGACAGAAGTGTCAGCCCTGTGTGATAAGGGTGTGCTTATGTGTGTTTACCTCTGGACACTTCGGGAATGTGGCACAGACCACGTGTGCCTCTGGGTTCCCCTGAAACAGGTCCCCGCATTGCTTGCTGCCTCCTGCTGTAAGCCCTGGGATTGAGAGCACAGAGACTGTTGGGAGGAGAGAAGCAAAGCAAGGCCGCCTCACCAGGGTGCTGTGGGGATCAGCCCTGTGCTAGGAGGGAGCACACAGGATTCAGTGGCCTTTGTGTCCGCGTGATTTTGTGGCTGTGGAAACTGTTACAGTGACTCACACGTGAAAGGATCAGCTCAAGCGAGGGAAGTTATTTTGGCCATGGTACCAGTCGGCCATGGTAGAGAAGGCAGGGTATGGGCTTGGTCCTTGGCATGAGTGTGTGGCGGCTGCTTGTTACAGGGTACCGACCAGAAGGCAGAAGTGTGGCCAGGCTGTGACCCTCAAGGACTGTTCTCCGGGGTCCTACTTCCATTGGTTCTCAACCTGTGGGTTTCGACCCCTTGGGGAGTTGAACAACCCTTTCCCAGGGGTGACCTGAGACCATCAGACAATACAGATGTTTACATTATGACTCATAACAGTAGCAAAATGACAGTTAGGAAGTAGCAACAAAATAATTTATGGTTGGGGTCACCACAACGTGAGGAACTGTGTTAAAGGGTCACAGTGTTAGGAAGTTTGAGAAGCACTGCTCTAGACCACCTCCCCTAGGTTCTATAATCTCCCCAGATAGTGCCACAACCCGAGGGTCAAGTGGTCCAACACGTGAGCCCCTGGAGACATAACCAAACAAGACTTACCATGACTAGTTTGGATTCTGCAAAGGCTCTGTGTTAATCTAATAATCATCACATACTGTGAGAGCCTGCCTTGCTACCAAGATTAAAACATGCTTATGGCATCGTTTGAGAGAAAATAGGGTCCTGGTTCTGGTGATACCGTGAAAGAATTCAGATGATAAAACAGTAGCAAAAATGAAAGTTTACTAGAAGGACAGAACACATGAGCATCACGAGCTCTAGCTGTCGGTCAGGGGGCTGGGGTCTAGTCGAATGAAGAGACCAGGTCTGCATGCAGTTTTGAAATCGCTTTCTTTGGATTTTGGTTTTTTTCTTGTAAACAGCTTGAGTAAGACTTTGTTTCATCCTTTATAGAGGAGAGACACCTGCAAGACAGGTGTCCACATCAGCTACAGTGGACAATGCTATATTCCCAGGATTCTGAGCTCTGATCTTTCTTGACCACTCCTGTCCGGCTGGTGACTTACACTGTCCAGTCACAGACCGGAAGCTCTGACCATGTTGGTAATTTTAGGGTGGCCCCCCTCAGGCTGCGTCTGCAGGTACAGGTCGAGCCTGCGAAAGGAGTGTCTCGGTCCTTGCTGCCTGTGGAACTAAACACTGTGAGGTCGTCGTCGTCGGTAGTTTTTTCTCGTGGGTATTTGTGTCAGGCGTATGATCTATGACGAGCGGGTAGGTAGAGGAAAGTATGTATTGTTTTAGTCCTACAAAAGGATAAAGAGCCCTTCCCTCTTTCTGCAGGGCCCGTCATGGAGTTTGATTATGTGGTCTGTGAAGAATGTGGGAAAGATTTCATGGACTCCTATCTTATGAACCACTTTGATTTGCCGACGTGTGACAGCTGCAGGTGCTTGTTTTCAGCTTTAAAACCACCGTTTGTTTCGGGGGGCTCGAGGCTGAAGCCTGCCTTCTAGACAACCCGACTCCTGAGCCGCGCCTCAGCAGTAGAGACTCACTGAGCTGTCCAGGCTGACACTGAGTCTGCAGTCTTCCTGCCTCAGCCCTCCAGGTGGCCATCTTCTCCCTGGTCTCTGCCCCCCCCCCCCGCCCTCCCCATCTTGCACCTCTTGATTCTCGGCTCTCTAGAGCAGCAGTTCTCAACCTGTGGGTCACAGCCCCTTTGCAGGTCGAACAACCCTTTCACAGGGGGTCGCCTAAGACCATCAGAAAACCCAGATGTTTATATTACGATTCATACCAGTAACAAAATTACAGTTATGAAGTAGCAATGAAAATAATGTTATGGTTGGGGGTCACCACAACCTGAGAAACTGCATTAAGGGATTGCAGCGTTGGGAAGGTTGAGAACCACTGCTCTAGAGAATTTTGCTCAAAACTGTTCAGATGGTTTTTAATTCCATTTAGAGTATGTCTTCACCACGACTGCAGGTTCCCAGTTGCCTCTTACTACCTCTTCCCACTGTTTGCCGTCGGTTACTGTGTGTGCGTGCATGCGTGCATGAATACATGCATGTGCACCGTCCAACCTACCCAGCAGCTTCTGCAGTGTGGTTCTCTACATGAAAGCTTTTTTTCTGCCCAATTCATGGGCATTTTATAAACTCTGTGGTGCTTCAAGTTCCCTCTCTTTCTCTGTTTTTACCTTGGTTTTTTTTTGTTTGTTTGTTTTTGTTTTTGTTTTCGAGACAGGGTTTCTCTGTGTAGTTTTGGTGCCTGTCCTGGATCTCGCTCTGTAGACCAGGCTGGCCTTGAACCCACAGAGATCTGCCTGGCTCTGCCTCCCGAGTGCTGGGATTAAAGGCAAGTGCCACTGCCGCCCGGCTTACCTTGGTTTTTGAGCCTCTAGAACCCAGCTATGTTTAGGAAATAGGACCTTGTGTGCTTATATTTCTTACCATCTTTTTGAGGCAGGGTCTGTGTACCCCAGGCTGGCCTTGAACTTTCAATCCTCTTTCCTCAGCCTCCTGAGTGCTGGGATGATAGGCATGAATTACTACTTCTGGTGACCTTGTAATTCAATTTATATTTTCCTTCTCATGAGTCTTTTTTTTCATTGCATCTTCCTTATTCTGTTCTTTCTGGAATAAGAAGCTTCTTAAATTGTTATATACTAGAGTCTGCTTGAATTTTTATGACTGATCATAAGAACCAAAGACAGGGAAGTGACGTTTGAACTTCTAGTGTGCAGACCTACCTGCAGTTGCCGGGTTGTCTGGAAACTTAAGTTTGATTAAAGTCTATATAATGCTCTTAACCTCTTTCCAGAGATGCTGATGACAAACACAAGCTTATAACCAAAACAGAAGCCAAGCAGGAATACCTTCTGAAAGACTGCGATCTAGAGAAGAGAGAGCCTGCGCTTCGGTTTATCGTGAAGAAGAACCCGCGTCACGCACAGTGGGGCGATATGAAGCTCTACTTAAAGTTACAGGTCTCTAGGGAGCGGGACTCGGGGAACTGACTAGTTATTACTAACAGTGGTTTGCTCACACAGGAAAGATTATCCTTTTCTCTGTTCACACGTCCATCCTAGCCACAGCTAAGAACCGCTCGGAACACAGCACTTTCTCATCTCGCTTTTGCTGTGCTAACTTTGGCATAAACATGTTGCTAGTGGGTGATGGTAGGAGTATAATTTGGACACTAAAAAAGATTTAGAAAGGGTCAGGTTTCATTTGCCTATCAGTTCCTTTATCAAACAAGAAAAAGAAATGCTCTTAAGATGATTAGCATTTCGGTTATTTCACAAACTCCTGAAACCTAACTGTATTGGGAAATACACTCTGGAATGCTCCCGAGTGCCCTAGGACTTGCACAGCTCTGAGCAGATGACATGTGGGCCATGGCAGAGACCCACCCACTGGTGTGCTCTAGAGTCCCAGGTGTCCTCCTGTATCTACTCCAGAATGCCTTAAATATTGTAATCTTGGTTCCATTATAGGGAAATATAAAAAAAAGTCATTGTTTCAAGGCTGTTTATACAGGAATATACCAGAAGATATTCTAGTATTATTAGATAATTATATATTTGTATATAATTTATATATAATATAATAATCTAAATATATAATTATATACAAATATATATGATCATATATTTAGATATCATTAGATATAAATATATAATATATGTTTAGGATAATTAGATAATTACATATTATACTCATCTATAAATAGAATTAAGCCACACTGTAAAATAAAACCTGTACTGAATTTCATTAAATATATGATTATTGATTTAAAAATTCACCACTTATCTTAGGTACCATTCAAAATAAGTAAAAATGATGTGGTTGGAGCAGCCTAGGCTTCCCCATCACTTGGTGCTTTGTCTGTTAATCACTTGTTAATGCAAGTGCCAGCAGACCTTATTTCAGTCTCGAGTACCGCACTCATGCACACTGGTAGGAAACAAGACTTTCATGGCATTTCCTGCCCCTCTTGACCCTGTGATTGGATTTTACATTTTCTTCTCATTGAGTCTTTTCTTCATTTACATGTCTATACTCAACTCTTTCTGGAAAAAGTGAGGCTTGAAGAGAATTCTTTAACTGTTCAAGTACATGGTTTTGCTCCTAATGTGACTTAATGGCATCCGTGAGCTTGATAGTTAGGACTTAGTACTGTGCAGCTCTGAGTCCCAAGTCACTGAAGTACTAACTGTGCTGTAGGTTGTAAAGCGGGCTCTGGAAGTGTGGGGCAGCCAGGAAGCCCTGGAAGATGCCAAGGAAGTGAGGCAGGAAAACCGAGAAAAGATGAAGCAGAAGAAGTTTGACAAAAAAGTAAAAGGTGAGCGGCGGAATTTCCTGTCACTTGGTTCATTACAGAGCAGGAGCACGGGGCCTCCTGTCTAGAAGGGGCTGGTGTTGTGTCCTAGTGGGAGAAATGAGCTTGAACTTGGTTTCCGTGTGCCCGTGGTGGCAGGGTGGGGTATCGGGATGAGGCATCCTCGGGATAAGGGGGGCCTGCCTGCAGTGTTTAAGAAAACAGCAACAAAAAATAACAAGACTCTCAGTAGCCGCCTCTCTCACTGCTGAAACAAAAACCGTGAGCTCAGCAGCTGCAGATTCAGTAGCTAGGAGGAGTCATTGGTAACCGTTTGTCTGGGCATCTTTATTTATACGACTAAGAAAACACCCAGAGAGATGAGGGGACGGTGACCTATGTTGGGACAGTTGTCAGGTTCTCTGACTGAGTCTACATGTGTACAGTCATTCCTCTGTCTGTGTGTCCGTCGACATGCAGCAGTCCACTCCCTGTGGACCTGGCTCTGCATCCGTTATCCATGTGTGACTATTTTCATGGATCCATGCACACATCTAGTATTTACTATGTGCCAGGTTAGCACTGTGCTAACCGGGAGAAACTTGCGATAGAGTGCGGGTGTGGCAGGAGCACTCAGGGCTATAAACAAAATCCCCCCAAGAAGGGTCTTCAGGAAGTCACCGGCACATGCCCTTCATGTGGTCGCTATGTAGAGTCCCTGTGTGGTGCACACTGTGTCTAGGTAACATGCATCCTGCCTGTAGGATGGGTTATACATTTACTGGATCCATTTCAAATCAGTATTCTAGCCATGTTAATTTTTCTCAGGTTTTAAAATTTAGAAGAGGTTTTACAGGGTGACTAGGATAGCCCAAATGTCTTAAAAACCAAGAAAAGGGAGTGGTGGTACATGTCTGTAATCCTAGTACTCAGGAGGCTGAGGCAGGAGGATTGTGAGTTGGACGCCAGCCTGGGTTATTGAGTGAGTCCTTGGCTCTCAGAAAACAAAAACAAAACTCCACGACAAAACCTGCCCCTCCAAAACCAACTAAACAATAATAACAAAAAGCCAACCGATCAGCTAACTAACCAACTAAACGAAACCCCAAACAAAAAGCAAAAGCAGGCAGCACAGGCCTTCCCGGTCTCCTCTTGGGACTGCCTCCCTCCCCCAGTTTCCGCCATAAGAGCACAGGTGGTAGGAAAGGAGGAATGAAGTCCTGCTCCGTTTTCCACCGCCTGGTCCTGAGTGACCTTTAACGCTCCTTTCCATGTGCAGACTTAGACACTGTGAAATAAAAATGGTAGTACTGTTGAACACAAGAAGTACATCAAGACAGCGTCACTGAAACCCTTTTGTACAAGTGACTTACTTAATTCCCAGGCAGATAGGAAGCCACTTGTAAGGCTTAGCTGATGTTTCCTATCGCAAACTGCCACAGGAGAACATTTTCTTGAAGTTCCCCAAGCCAGCCAGAGCTGTGCCCCAGCATTCAGATGCCAGCAGTGACCCACGGAGAAGAGTTCCTCCTCTTCAGCTGGCCCGTTCTCTAATCTTTGCTAGTGTTTTCATTAGCCTCTCCTCTAACAGCAGAGCCACGGTTAATGCAAGATAAAGCAGTGAAGAGGTGCGTAGTGAGGAAGGGCTGTGGAAGGAGGCCTCCAGGTTATCTGCTGACTTGGTGTGTGCACGCACGTTCTCTCGTGTGCAGTGTCTGTGTGCAGTGCACACATGAGTGCATGTGCATTTGGGAGCTGGAGGCCATCTTATGCCTTTGTCTCTTCACTGAACACAAGGCTGGCATTGGCTAGGCTGGCCGGCCAGTGAGCTCCCAGGGGCCCGGATCCACCTGTCCTGTGCACCTCTCCACATCCAGTGCGAGGCTAGAACAGCTATGCTCGTTTTTCAGTGTGGTGCTGGGGAATTCAAACCCACTTTCTCATCCTGCACTCTCACCCACGGAGCTGGGGGATGCTCCGATCACTGCAGTGTAAGCCATCTCCCTGCCCAAGTCCAGGGTTTCAGTCCAGCTGCTAGAAATCAGCCTGACCCGTCCTCAGATGATACCTTAGTGCAGACAGTGAAATGTAGATAAAAGAATAAGGACCCATTAGAAATCTCTATCTGCAAAGTAACAAAGAACATTTTAACTTTTTCTTAGACACTAATTCTGTGGTCTGGTCAAGATGTCATGTAATGGTAACTTAATTCCTACAATTTGACTAGTAAAAGACTTATGAGATGCACTTAATTTCTTGCCTTTTTAATAGGATGATTCCTTTAGGATATGCATATATATTAATACAGATAGAAATTTTCTACAGTTTCCAAAACATGAACTCAATTGGTGTTTACTTTTTGGTCGCTGTATTAGCTCACCAGACAAACTACCATGGAGTTTCCTCATTGCTTAGTTGCGGTTGACACAGGTTCTTTTGAAGATTGATTTATTGGGTTCATCTGTTTGGGTGAAACATGCTTTTTAAGGGAATGTTTGTGCGAGTGTGTACTCTGCACGTGTCTACAGATAAAAGAGTGCCTGCCATTTCCCCCTTTGCATATGACTGTGTGAGTTCTGGGCGGCCTGCGTCACCTCCTTACCTTGGGCTGTACAGTGTGCTGAGGTCAGTACGATGCTTTCTTTAATTGTGGCTTCTTTGATTCACTCTAGCGCTTGGTGGATATGTTCCTGTCCTGACTAGGCCACAGAGGGCTGAGTGGAGTAGACTGTAGAGTAGAAACGAGAAGCTGATTGTGCAGTTTGCTCAGAGCAGACAGGAGTCAAAGCAAGTCGAAAGGCTTTTTAGGTGGAAAGAAATTGGAACATGGTTCCTCTTGATGCACAGCGAAGCAGACATAAAGCTTTCTTCTTTATGGGAAGGTAAGCAATTCTATTTGCCTGCTCTTAACATATGGTTTATGTTAGCAGCTACAGCACTGAGTCCGCTACAGAAAAAAGTGTAACACCATCAGTACATACAAACAAACAAGGTTCCACATCTCCGAGCCAGAGCCAGACGCAGGCTTGCTACTGCTCAGGGTAACTGGATTTCAAAGGGCACGTCACCTAGTAGCAGACAAGAACCCTGAATTGGTTGACACACAGAACATTTTTGGTCTTCAGGCTTTCTTGCCTTAAATGAGGTGGGACTATGGGTATTTCTTCCATGTTACATGCTTAGTTCCAACACTTTTCTTCCTGAAAGGCTAGTCACCTAACCTTCATTGTTACTGTGCATGGTCCCCACCCCCTGCAAGGGGCAGGTAAGGACATCCCATTAGAGGTCACTGCACTCTGGCCTGTGGATTTACTTGTGACTGTTGTGGAGCTTCTCTGAGGAGTTTGAGAGGTACACCTCCATCCTATTTAGTTCAGGGAACACAAGCTTGTAATCTTTTTCCTCCAGGTAACAAGGGTCCCCGCCCTCCCACGCAGCATGTACAGGTGTTGGGTCTCCCTCAGCTGGCTCCTCTGTACGATGACCTCCCTCAGAGGCGGCGCTGTGTTTCTTTGACTGCAGACTGTCTCTTTTGCAAACTGCAGCTACTGGAAACAAGCTTTGAAGTGGTATTGATTTTTCACAACAAGCATTTTGGGGAAATCTCTTTGGCTGAACATTCTAAGCAGTTTCTGAGGCTCTCAGTAGCAAGACTGGTTATTCATTCCCAGGAAAGGTGGTCTCTGGGCATCAGCCATCTACTGCCAACAGGACTAGGAGGCTGCAACATGGCAAGCCACTCACCATCTGGTTCTCCAGCCTCACTCCGGCTCCAGTTTTGTGTAGCATGTGCACCCTGGTTTCTTCCTGGGTGTTAGACCTGACCCTGCTTCTGTGTACTCTAACCTTTGTATCTCAGAGTCAACGAGAGAGCGTTGACTGCTACGTTCATGAGGGTTGTGAAACCCATAAACCTTCTCTTAAAAATTTTTTGGGGGCCAGTGAAATGGCTCAGTGGGTAAATGTGCTGGCTGCCAATCCAAATAACCTGAGTTTGGTTCCCAGAACCCATTTGGTGAAAGGAGAGAACTCACTCCTGCCAAGTTGTCCTCTAGCCTCTACACGTGCACCATTGTGGAAGCGTACATGCACATGCGCGCGTGCGCGCGCACACACACACACACACACACACACACACACACACACAAATATGCTACACATGAATGAATATGTGTACACACACCCCAGATATTTTTCCAAGTGTTGGCATTTGGCTGTTTCTAACCTTTTGCATTTGCATACTTTGCTAAGCCATGAGTTACCTGTAAACACTGTGATTCTTACAAAGCTCTGTGACTCAAAGCTCATCACAATCAAGAGACTTAAAAGCGATTATGCAGTATATAATGTTTCCCATCGGTCGTTCTGGCGCCCTCTCACTCCCACTTGTTCGGTCCAGGAGCTGCTAGGGTGGCACCTTTAATGTCACCCTCAGCTCTTTTCTTTTGCCCCCAGCACTGTGCAGCACGCACACCAACTGCGGGACCGCACACTCCTGCCGTGGACTGCTCAGCATCTTTTTGCCCCATTAGACTCGGGCTGCAGGTCTGGGGGAGGAGCACTGCCTAGGAGATAAGGACAGACACCACGTGAGACCTGCGAGTTTTTTGAGGCGGGTGACAGTCATCATTCTCCACTAAACTTTCTTTTTGTAATTACACATGACACTGTGGATGTAGCACCATTTTACTCAGTGGTTTTAGTATATGGAGACGAGTCTTAGCTGAGCTAGTTTGTGTGCCTATAAATAGGGGTTGTTTTCTTTTGAAACAAAATGCTTTTCCTTGGGTTCTACTCTTGTTTTCTTGAGACAAGGTTCATGTAGCCTAGGGTGGACTTGAACTTGTAACAATCCTCCTGCTTCTGCCTCCCAAGCACTGGGATTACAGATGACCATCACCGTGCCTGTTTTGTTTTGAGGGAGGAACTCACTGTGTAGCTCTGGCTGACCTGGAACTTACTATGTAGATCAGGCTGGCCTCCAGTTCAGAGATCCCCCTGCCTCTGCCTGCCAGGTGCTGAGACTAAAGGCGTGTGCTACTGTGCCTGGCCCTTGGGTTTTGGTTTGTAAGCCTCTTTGGACTGACTTGTGGATTCTTCCCAGGTCACCGTAGTGCAGGTGCCTCCTGTTCTTCATTTTGATTCTCAAACTGACTCAGGTTTGGCCAGTGGAGCCCCCTTTAAGCTGATGTCTGTCTTGTCCTAAAGCCCTTTTTATTTGGAAAGAATTTCAGAAAATGGCTAGAACAGTGGGACAGAGGCCCGCGCATGTGTGCACGCACGCACGCACGCACCTTCCTCAGACTGAGCTGTTGCTCCTGCTGCCATTTGGATCATGTGTGTGCTCTCATGCTCTCACTAAAAACATTTTTCCTGAACCACGTAAGAGTATGTTGCATAATCACCACCCTGTATGTGTTTAGTTTCCTAACAATTTTTTTTTACTAGTGTGACATTAGCAAACCTAGTATTTAGATTTTAATCTGAACTGTGTTCTTCTTTTGCTCACTAACTGAACAGTATTTTAATGTTCCCCTTCTAGAGAGGACTTGGTGTAGGCTAACTAGGCATTACACAGGTCTTCCTTCCTCACCTGATTTTCACCACCCCTGCCTTTTATGCCACGGACACTGTTGAAGTCTGTTCCCTTCTTCCCCGAGCTGTTTTGGGGAGTCAGGCTTTTCACTTTCGTGGATTTTCTGCTAATGCAGAAATAACTTCAGGCTAAGTATCTCAGGCAGGTGCTAACCCTTCCAGGGCCTCACGTCTGGAAGATACACAGTGCCATCTGCTCTCAGTGGTAATGACTTGGTTTTTATTCAGTAAGCCAAAAGAAACAGACTATGCAAACCACCCCTCCCAACCCCAATTCAGCAACTGTCCACTGGTGGCGTTGCTGGAACCACTGCTCCTGGGGTGGCTCAGGGAACAGCCTGTTGCTCTAGCTCTCCCCATCAGTCAGCATTCTACAGCACTGTTATTGGTAAGGACTCAGATTTGGTCCATTGGGGATCTTACCATATATGGGCTGCCGTTTATGCCCTTGACAAGCTGAACATGCACAAAGCATGTTTGTCTGTTCTTGTGTGTAAGAAAACCCTGAGTGCATACTGATATAGCCTGTTTTAATCCTGTTTAATCAGGGCTCATTCTATGCAGGGAGGAACCTGAGAACCTGGCTGCTTAATAGAAAGGAAGTGATGCATCTTCTATCATTGCACTTCCTGTCCTGGTGGCTCCCTAGCCCTGAGCATGCCGCTCTACTCCCTGTCCTTAGGCTTTGGACCGCTTGTTTGGAAAAGGAGAGAAGGGCAAAGAAAAGCCAAACTTAACAGCAGAGCGGGTTAGACATCTCTAATCTGAAAATCCAAAGTGCTCCAAAAAGAAATACTGCCAGCAAGGAAACCCCATGCCCAGGCACTAGAAATACATCAGGTACATCAAGCTATATGTTTTGTTAAGACTCGGGTCCCATCAGACATATTCTGTATATGCAGATTTTTCAAAATCTAAAAGTATCCACCAATCACTTTCAAGACTTGGCTACGTGATGCCCAGCCTGTGCTTCCACCTCTACCAGGAATGTCTGTGAGAAGCACTGCAGGTCCAGCTTTATTCTAGTGTAGTTAAATAGCTCAGTCTTCAGTCATGGCTGAAAAGATAGTTTTTCATGTACGTAGTACATCTGAGAAGAAAATAACTCTTACCTCTTCCTCAAGTACATATAATATTCAAATCTGGCAGAGAAGGCAGCTTAGTCTGATTGTACTGCAGCCTAATTTTGTGGGGAAGTCAAGGAGAGTGGCAGGCTGTCTTCCCCCACCCAAGCTGAGAAGCAGGAACCCACAGAGGAGGCATCTGCTGCCCCTCTGCAGACAAGAGGCACACTGACTCACTCAGGTAGCAGGGAGCAGAGACTTGATATAAAATGAGGAAGATTAGTGTAGATGACTGACTTTCCTAGCAGATGCTGCACACACTGAACCTTGTAAATCTCAAAGTGGTGAAAAGGCAGCAGGACCCAAGGAAGAATGCTGCCCAGGGCCAGGATGATCCCAGGGGCCTAAGCTGGACTGTACCCCTGCTCATCAGCCCACTTCTGCCTTGGTTTGCCCATCTGTAAAGCACTGGATGCAGCCCTCTGTAATTACCCAAGAGATGTAAAGTAAATGCATCTTAAGTGCTTAGCCCAGTGTCCAGTATGTCACCCTGTCTTGCTGTTACCCGTGATATTATGATTTGGAAACAAAGATTCAAGTAGTGCTATGTATGATATTAGTTACAAACCATCTCAAGGAAAACCAGCAACCCCTGGAATGTGAAGTTACACATTGTGAGCCAACTGGCATGGTTGCTAGGAATCAATCTCAAGTCCTCTGGAAGGGCAGTATGAGCTCCTAACCACTGAGCCACCTCTCCATCCCCTGGCAGTCTGTTTAAAAACAACAGTGTTGGTATGGAGATGTAGCTCAGTTGACAGAGTAGCATGCACATGGCCAGGGTCTGATCCCCAGCACCACATAAACCAGATGTGCTTCTCATGCCTGAACAGCTGGGTGTGGAGGCAGGAGTGGCCATAGGCTGCATGGCCTACTCCTGCCTCGACTGTCTCAACAGAAGCAAAGACAGTGCTGTCATGTGATAAAATAGACATGAGGTCACTGCACGAGCAGGTTCTCTAAGATGGAAACACATCAGCCTACATTAGTCTTGGCTTTCTGGTTTTCCTGTAAGCAGAACTTGACGACTACAGGAGCTCCTGATTGAAAACCTTGGGCTCTGGGCCATTCCCATCCTTTGCTTACCTCAGCTGACTTTGCTGCTCTGGCATCCTGTTTTCAGTCAGATGCCTACCCCCCAGCACCCCCATTCTGTTGTTTTTTGTTGCTAACTTCTAACTAACTCACACAGCCACCTCTGCCAACTACTGCTCAATGACGAAATGAGCAGTTGCAGACTCCGCAGGCCTGCCACGTTTGTGGAACCAACTGTTAGAAAGGAAGCCATTATGTACATCACACACACAAATACCAACGAGAGCCTCGTTGGATCTATTTTGTATTCAACTGAAAACCTTTTTTCCCCTAGAATTGCGGAGAGCAGTAAGAAGCAGCGTGTGGAAAAGAGAGACAGCTGCTCACCAACATGAGTACGGACCAGAGGAGAACTTAGAAGATGACATGTACCGCAAGACTTGTACCTTGTGTGGCCATGAACTGACATATGAAAAAATGTGACTTTTAAAAACAAATTTATATTCAAATAAAGGCTTTGTTCAAATGTACCATAGTGTGGTCTCCACAGAAACAACACTTACACAACAGTGTTTTAGAAATGATTGTGCTTAAGGTCTGGCTGAGGGCACAATGTTGCATTTGTGGGAGCCCAGAGCAGACCATTTACTAACTAAAGAAAAAACCCTCAGGTAATGGATATGCTTAGAGAAAAAAGGGACACATGTACACCCCTCCCACCCTGTGTGCCCCTTTCCTTTGCACACACGAAGTGAAAATAAAAGTGACAGGCTAGAGCCACTCCATGGGAACAGGGACCGGTAAACTGGAGCTTGGCATAGGAGGAAGCATTTTCAGGTGAAGGTGGTGGAACTGACCTTAGCTCAAGAAGCCAGTAGGTCTGATGATGGAAACTGCTGTAACGTTTCCAGCAGTGGCAACAGAGAGCTGTCACTACAGAAACAAGCTCCCAGTCACAGCAGGAACCAGCAGTTCAAGACCTTCATGCAGCAAGTTGGAAATGCTGGGTCAGAAGGGAAAAGGCTACTTTCAGAGCTGAGTATCCGACTCTTCCATCCAAAGCATTCACCTTATCAGCTGAGTGCTCTCACCTGCCTTACAAGCTCTCACCTAGCCCAGGGAGAGGTAACGACTTGCTTCCATGCTTTTTACCAGTTCTGAGGCAGGAAGTGACAGTTGCAAAGATTACCTCTCCATAGCTATTTGCATCAGTTCAGCTACCCAGACTTGTCTTCAGTCTGGCCAAAAATATTACCCAAAAGTACCATTAATCAGCTATCAGAAGCAACCATTATACATGAAGAAAGGACCAAGAGAAAGAGTGGGTGGTGGTGGCGCACACTTTTAATCCCAGCACTCAGGAGGCAGAGGCAGGCCGATTTCTGTGAGTTCAAAGCCAGCCTGGTCTAAGAGTGAGTTCTAGGACAGTCAGGGCTACACAGTCTTGAACCAAATAAATAAGAAATCAAGCAAAAGAATACATACAAATTTCTCCAGACTGTAGCTCAAGTAGAACTAGCTGAGGTCAAAAGCTGCTTTAGGGAGAGAAGGCATTCCTAACTAATATGTACTGTTTAAGCATCAGCAAGGAGGCATACTCTTAAGAACTATTTAGCCAAAGGCCATACATCATTTTGACAAAAACCCAACTTGAGATAAAGTGGGCACTTCCATCCCTCAGATGCACTAGGAAGCTTGTGCAGCTCACGCTTTAGATCAACAGTGCACATTAGACTTGTAGGAAGGCCAAACAAAAAGCAAGTCAACCCCAGATAAACATGGGACCATCATTACTGTGAACACTCAGTAGAGATGTGCTGGGGATGTCTTTCTGTATGCTGTGAATGTGTTGCTCTGACTGACTGATAAATAAAACGCTGATTGGACAGTAGCCAGGCAGGAAGTATAGTATAGGCAGGATAAGCACAGAGGAGAATTCTGGGAAGTGGAAGGCTGAGTCAGTAGACACTGCTGCCATGAAAAGTAAGATGTAAAGTATCAGTGGCAACTTATAGATTAATGGACATGGGTTAATTTAAGATATAAGAAGAACTAGATAGCAAGAAGCCTGCCATGGCCATACAGTTTATAAGTAATAAAAGTCGCTGTGTGTTTACTTGGGTCTGAGTGGCTGCGGGCCCCAGTGGGACTGGAGAAATCTCCAGCTACAGAGATGTTCTGTGTGGTTTTCAAGGCAAGCCTTTCACATGTGCTATGCTAAATGTTACAGCTCAGTAAAAAACAGATCTTGGATGGGAAACCAGACTTCTTCCAGCAGAGAGAAGTTTCTACCTGATGACAAGAGTAACTTGAGGTTCAGGCTGCTGTTAAGTATTACTGCATTGTGGAGAGATAAGGTGCTCCTGAGACACATGGATTTAACTTTCTGGCTGTGGACTTCAGGCAAGTTTTCCTGGGGTTTGCTTCTATCTGTGAAGTGGGCACAGTCATGTGTCAGAAATCTGCTGGAAAGATTTAATATACTGAATTGGGTAACCAGCATGTAGGAGCCAATAGTTAACACTCACTGCCAAGGCCAACACAGTGAGATCTGATTGGCTGTATGCTTCTCTTCTCTGGCTGCATCAAGGTTAATCCTGGGGTCCAGATATCACTGGTAGCCCAGGTTGGCAAAGGCATTTCACACCTTTCACTTTTAAAGAGCACCAGCACACCACAGGACCTGTGAGGTACGGCATGCAGTGACATGCCACCCGTCTATGGAACACCACCAGAAGGGAGCAGCTGTGTTCTGCTTTTGCTGCTTTTCTTCTGTGAGATACAACTCTGTCCAGTCTTGCAGCCGACAGAGCAGGACAGAGCAGGGCATATGAACAGTTTCTAGAAACAACCACCACACAGGAGGATCCAGAAGGGTAGGAGAACACAAGTTTCTCTAGCTGTAGAGCAAGGATAACCAAACTCCACTGTGCCTCAAGAGAGGATACAGCTACCAATGCCTTCAATAGTTAATTCTTCACCTGCTGGAGGACCAGAGCCATTTTAAATAATTACAGCATTAGCTGTGTTCAATGGGAAGGAGGAACAACGTAAATGAATAAAGATATTTAGCCAATAACCCAGGTTTTGTCTTTCTGAAGTACCTGCCATCTAACCTTGATCTACTGAATTTAAATGATTAGATGATCCTCCTGCTTTAAATATGGTACTTAAAAAGCCTAGGAATTCCCATTATTAAGAAATTATATTCTATAGCCACGAAAATGTATGGTAACAAAAGACTCATATGTCCAGACAACTGCAATGTATACTTACTAGGATGTAACATGTACAAAAAGATAACAAATATACAAAATTACTACCAGTAATTATATCATTACTAGCAGATTTTTCTAAGGTTTAATAGAAGTTTAAAAATCTCAGAAATTTGGAATGTCAGATAATGCATTATTTTACAAAACACTCATTTCCCTTAAGCCTCAATAGGCTCAGGAATCAATTATCTTCCCCGGACCCACAGAGCCAAGCCCTAAGCCGCCCTGAACTCCAAGTCCACCTCAGCTCAGTTATCGCCAGCTGCACATCAGTTTGTGACATTACAGGATCGTGGACAAATCCTTCTTAGAGGTGCAGGGCACGACCAGAAGCTTCTCAACAATGGCTGCCAAACTTGCAATCACCTGAGAGGTAGAAAAACCGCTACCACCACCATTGTACCTTGAGATCACAGTTTAAAGAATGCTGGGTGACTTCTAGTTAGACAAATTTGAGGGTTAGTACTAATAACTTTCTATACTAACAAGTAGTGTCATAAGATGGCTACTTGAAAACATTTGCAAGAAATAGCTTCGGATAGAGGCTAGTACGCCTTCAGTAAGAAAAGAGACTAAGATAATAAATCATGAAATACCAAAGCTTAAAAAATGTAACTTCAGTTTATTCCAGCCATGTTACCCAGGAGCAGAGAAAAGCTAGGCTCCCTGGTGATAGATAGTCCGTTGGTTGTATCTACTACTTTGCAAGCCTGAGCTTGCATTTCACACACCTCAAACCTGTTGTTTGGGCCCTAAGGAGGAAAAGTATCAAATTCATCACAGGAAAGTTGTGTCTCACATATGTACAATGCTACAGTCACCATAACATCGCTGTCATCAAGCAATACTTGCCCTTCAGGGCAACTAAGGGTAATGTCATACTCCTCGCTCTCCTCCCCGTTTCCTTTAGGAAGTGAAAGGCTACTACAAGAAAGCAAACACTCAAACCATCAAAAATAAGACAATTATTCCAAGATAATAAAAAGGGAAGAAACATGATTATTAGGCCTGCAGAGCACAGAACTGCTGGAACACAGCCAGGATGTGAGGGTCTAACTCGGCAGTAAAAAGCAGGTTCTCCAGGGTCACCATGTACTGCTGGATTATCTGGTGATGCTGCGGACACAGAAAAGAGGCTTGTGTTAGGAAACCAAATGCAGAAACCTTGCACAACATTTCCCTCATAGCCCACCTATGCTGAGGAAGGACAATTAGTAGGGAAAGTAGTCATGCTGACACATCTCTGAGAAGCCCCAGCATTACGAGACCATGCGGGGAAGGGTGGAGGAACATACAATGATGTAAACCCAAACCCAGCTCTGGACGCCTTCATAGGATGGGATCCTTGATGCAAGGCACGGCGGGTCTACACCACAGACAGCTTCAGAGGGCGTCCCAAAAGTCAGGACCCAGTACATTACAGCTTTTTGAAAATTAGCTTGACTAGGGAGCCAAGGCATCAGAAAATGAGAACCTTTTCTCTGAAGACTAAAATATACTCAAATTTCTACAGGACTAGGGGCTCTCAGTTACCTTTTGAACTGGCTAATAACTACAAATGCCCGGGGGAGAATTACTATTTGGAGGCTTACAGAATTGAACTTTAAGAATAATTACTTCTGAATTAACCGCTTTTCTAGAACACAGGAGAACTTAGGGAGTTAATGTCTTGAAGAGGTAGAATGAACTTCATGCCCCTGCACATCAATAAATGTATCTGGAAGCAGGTGTTGGTACTGTGTCCAGAGACCCCAAAGAGTTTACCTTGCTCCTGTGGATATAGTTTACCACGGGAAGTTAAGATTTCAAAATACCTTTATAAACCTAATTACAACAGCAACAGTTAGTGCTCTCTCTCCACCCCGCCCGCCCACACACCCATTTTAGATTACAGCTATGCTGGCTCCCTACCACAGAAAATGGCAACCCAGAGTCTGAGTGATAGAAAACCAATTTGTCTAAATATTCTGATGAAAAGTAGTGTCAGCAAATGGACAGAAACTAAAAGGCTACAAGAGCTAGCTATATAACCTCCTGTATAGTTTTGAGGACTTTTTTACAGTGGTAGGCATGGAAATTTGTTGAGGGCTTTTATACTGGAAAGCCCGTGTGACTGAAAACCATGTGTTGACACAAACCTGTAGGAAGATCTGCTGCAGCCGCTCTATGCAGTTCTTGTACCACGGGGTTAATATGCTGGTCCCATCGGTTTCACAGCGTACCAAGTGCTCAGTCAAGATCATGATGAAGCGCTGGAAAGTGGAGGAAGCATTAGGGAGGATCTAACTTCCGGACACACCCAACCCTGAGTGCTCCACCAGCCTGTGCTATGCTCTCCTGCCTTTCACGACCCCCACACTGCCAGCTTAGCAAGGGGAGATTTCATGTTAAAGCCTTCAGCCTCAGGCTGGAGAGATGGCTCAGCGGTTAAGAGCACTGGCTGCTCTTCCAAAGGTCCTGAGTTCAATTCCCAGCAACCACATGGTGTGGCTCTGTAATGAGATCTGGTGCCCTCTTCTGACATGCAGGCAGAACACTGTATACATAATAAATCTTAAAAAATATAAAATAAAAATCCTTTAGCTTCTTCTAGAAATATGTCCTGGCCTCTGTTCTAAGAAAACAGCATGTAATAACAATCTATGTACAAAAATGCTCACAGGAAAGGAAGCAATCACCTAAATCATCAACCATATGGAATAATTGGACAGATATTTAAATGGTGAGCAAAGTTCTGTACTTGTGTGATTAAAAACGGCAACTTTCCACACTAAGGGAATGGAGCTGGCTACCTGGAAGATGACGAGGAAAAGGTTCTTCTGTTCACTCTGCGCAGACTCCACTTTCTCCTGTAGTCTTTCTATCTGCTCCTCCAGGGCCCCGTCCTTCCGGTCACTGCCCCTGTCGTCATCGTCACTGCGCTACAGAAGCCGCAGGAACAAAGTAACAGTCGGTGTACACGGTCCCAAGAACGGGGATGGCCACAGCACCAGGCTCTGCTGTGCTTGGGCTGGCCGTGAATCATGCCGGGTCTTCTGCCTCCACCTCCCCAGTGCTCCTCTCTGGGGTGCGGAGTGGGCGGGGCTAGGACTCAGAGTCAGAGCTCTCGGTGCCAGGCAAGCGGTTTTTGTCAAGGAGCTATGCTCCTACCCCCGGGAAGGAAGGGTCTTCACTAAAGGGCTTGATCTTGTAGTGACAGCACTGGGGTACTAGTCTTGGTAGCAGCAGTGGGGTGACGATTGTGAGGTAGGTGTCTCCCCTATGGCCAGCTCAGTTATTAAACTTATTAATATCCTTGTCTTCTACTCTGGCGGATACACTGAACACCAGAAAATACTGTAATGGAGAACACTCACTTTCATCTATCTATCTATCTTCCTTCCTTCCTTCCTTTCTGAGACAGGGTTTCTCTGTGTAGCCCTGGCTGGCCTTGAACTCAGAGACTGGACCACCTCTGTCTCCTGAGTGTGTGCCACCGCTACCCAGTTAGAATACTCACTGTTGTAAGTCACAGGATCCAGCCAGCTCATTGCTTCCCTGTAAACCAGTGCTTCTCATCCTTCCTAATGCTGCCACCCTTTAATTCAGTTCCTCATGTTGTAACCTCCAACCATAAAATTATTTTCATTGCTACTTCATAACTGTAATTTTGCTACTGCTATGAACTGTAATATCTGATTGTCAACCTCCAAAGGGGTTGTGACCCACAGGTTGAGAACTGCAGTTCTAAACACAATCTTTGTCACCATGAAATATTCTGATAAGTTGGAACTTGAGACTGACTTGTCCCCCCTCTCCACACAGCATCTACAGCTGTCTCCTTTCCTCTTGTGCCAGACTCAGAAATGTACATGTCCTTCTCTAGGAAGTCAAACTTGGTGGTAAACTGGGGAAAAATGCTTTGTGGTCCCCCTCAGTGCCACGGCAGGCAGCAGTCAAGGCCCTGGACTGTGGCCGCTGCAGACTGTCAGAACCTCTACCGCTCAGGATCAGCACACGACTTACCCGCTTGTGCTGCCTTGCCAGTTTCTCTTTAGCTTCTTCCAGCTCCTTCTGGATCTTCAGAACATGCTTGTTCATCTTACGAATTGTCGAGTGCAAAATTTCCCAAACAAACAACCTTAACATAATACAGCTGTTGGTTAACGTAAGTTAAGCTGTCTTACAGAGACATCACAATTCTTCAGACACTCATTCCTAAGGGCTGACAGGGCCTTCTGTCCTCTGGGCAGAGTTGGGCATTCTTCTCCAGCAACACTTAATTCACCACTGCTGTGAGTTATGTATGTGAGCATCTATCTCCATTCATAGACTCAGGTGGGCTCCCTAAGTGTGCTAAGGCTGTACCATACCCCAGACTTGTCCACCCCTTACTAAAAGACCAACAGAGTTGGGTTTCTCCCTCCTTCAGGTGAGTTCTGAGGATCGAACCCAGGGAACTCAGCTCCCCAACCCACTGAGCAATCTTGTTGGCCCTTCTAAACTTGTGATCACATCTGTCACCTCAGGACTCAGTGTATTTCAGACCAGTGTGTGCTGGCAGTAACAGGTAGAGTGGAGAAGTTAAAGAACTGTTACAGAGTTTTAATTGGAGCTCATTTGCTTTCATTGTATGTCAACTCCAGCTGTCCTGTCCTTGATCATCTTTAAAACCTGTGTAACTTCATAAAAAATGTTACTAGGTGATAGGAACTATTTCACACAGTTCATGTTCTCTAAGCACTGCAAACAGAGAGTCTCATATATGTGCTCTAAATTCTGGTCCAAACCTAGTGAAATCCCGAGACAGCTCCGATGAGAAGATCCAGTTTGCTACTGCTGCACAGTCAACAATCTGTGTACGAATCATCTTATCAACCAGGACAGCAATCATCTACAATGAGAACAGAGACAGGCTCAGGTGTGACTGATAATAGGCATAATGATAATGCTATAAAAATAAAATAGCAGGCTATAAAATTTTATTTCAATGGCGATGGAACTGACCAGTTTAAGCAATAGGTCATCGTTTTATTTTCTCTTCTAGATAGGGTCTCATAGAGCTAAGGCTGGCCTTGAACTCCTGATTGTTTTGCCATTACCTCCCAAGTGCTACAATTACAGACAGATATGTGCCACCACTCCTGACTTAACTAGTCAGTCTTTAGACTTATTCTGCCCTTTGCTAGGTTCTAATGCTGTAAGAAATACTACATTAACAATGAAGATTGCATGGAAAGAAACTCTTGAATGGTAGCACCTAATCTTTAGGAAAATTTAGTTGATAATACCTCTACAAAATGTTGTGGTATGTGCATGTGTGTGTGTAATTTCAACTGAAATTTCCAGTTAAAAAACAGCATCTTATGGATTTTGTTTGTAGAAATGAATAAGCATAACTACTTCCTACCAAATATTGTTGTCTAGCAACAATTTTATTACTCAGCATCTAATATATGTGGAAATGCAATAGCACAAACCAACCACAATGCTATCTGTAGAATGTTATCAAGGCTGGTGAGATGGCTCAGGGGTAAGACACTTGAAGCTAAGCTTGAGAACCCAAGCTCAATACCCAGGACCCACATGGCAGAAGGAAAGAAGTGACCTGAAATTTGTCATCTGACTTCACACAGGCCCGTGGCTCTCCCATGAACCCCCAGCCAACAAATCAATGTAATTTAAAAATTTACCAAAAGGAATGTATCAATTATTTCCACAACACCAAGTTTATAAGATCTGAAAACCATTCTACCGGCTCAAATATAATTAATTTCTAATTTACATATCTACATAGCCAGGATCTTTTTTTGTTTGTTTTGTTTTTTTTGAGACAGGGTTTCTCTGTGTAGTTTTGGTACCTATCCTAGCTCTCACTCTGTAGACCAGGCTGGCCTCGAACTCAGAGATCCGCCTGGCTCTGCCTCCCGAGTGCTGGGATTAAAGGTGTGCGCCACCACTGCCCCACAGCCAGGATCTTACTATGCCTAAGTAAATAGTTGTTACCTGTGGATGATTCCTCCAAACTTCAAACATAACTCTCAGCACATGTAACTTCCCCTCATTACTTTCTGCTAGAGTTTTGAAGACTTCATGAAACCTTTAAACAAAGGTGAAAAATACCCATATAATTACACATAAGCCATTTTAGTGTTTTCAAAGCCCCTTTAATGTTATTCAATTTAAAATACAATATGCAAATGCAAGATAACCAGAGTAATCACTAAATACATAAAGCATTAGAATTCGGCCTGCAGAGAAGCTGCCACCAACTTACAAGAGCTCTCTTTTGATTTTGGATTCTTACCACATTTGCTGTCTCTTTAGAAGCCAACCTTTGGGTGGGCTTTCACTCCGCTTTGTCTTTGGAAAGATGTCTAGATAGGCCAGACCTCTCTGCCTATGTAAACAACCATCCCAACAGCCTACGTTTGTACTAGCTCACCCACTACATGCACATCTACACTGCACACACACGTAACCATGGGAAACATTTTGGCCACCACAAACCGAATCTCATGCTATCAAATTATGTAGTAAGATCTTCATATTTAACAATTTTAGGCAAAAATTACTACAGCATTGGTGTTAAATGCCACACTTACTTTGCAAGGGCACTGAAGGAGTGACTGAAGGATTTGGCCGCCAAGTGCAGCAGAGTCTGTACGAAGACCTCTATCTTCAAAGGGTTAAAGCTGAAACCTTCATCTGAAAACATTTACAGTAAGATTTAACAAATGTCTAGGACAGTAAGTCCTTGGCACCACACCCTGGAACGCTAAGCAGACAGTGTGCTCCTAAGACATTGATATAATAATCTGTCAGTAGAAATAAACAATCAAAGGCTTCTCAAAATATAAAACTAAGCAGGGCCAGCCAAAGCTATATAATGAGACCTTATCTCAACCCCATCAAGAAAGTATACCCTTAATTCTCTCTTTTATGGAACAATTTTCCCAGTTCTATAAAATTCAGTGTTTTGGGTTTTTTTTGTAAATTTATGACAGGGTCTCACTATAGACTGCTGGCTGGCTGGCCTTGATATACAGACCAAACCCCAAATTGCTTGGATTAGCAGGGTTGCATCACCATGCCTGGCTTATGACCCATTTCCTTAAAAAGTATCGCACATACGTCCTCCTTCATATTCTGTCTAGAAAGTGTCAAATGTTAATAAAAAGCAAAACCAGTAAACCCTGTAAACCTCTGCTGTGGAATGTCCTGTGTGCTGTGAATATATGTTGCTAAGATTGATTGATAAATAAAACGCCGATTGGCCAGTAGCCAGGCAGGAAGGATAGTGTAGGCGGGACAAGGAGAGAGGAGAATGCTGGGAGGTGGAAGGCTGAGGCAGGGAGATGCTGCCAGCTGTTATGAGGAGAAGCATGATGTAAGATACGGTAAGCCATGTGGCAAGGTATAGATTTATAGAAATGGGTTAATTTAAGATATAAGAACAGATAGCAAGCAGCCTGCCATGACCATACAGTTTGTAAGTAATATAAGTCTCTGTGTGTTTACTTGGGGCACTTGAGTGGGAGAGATTTGTCCTGACCGTGGGTCAGGTAAGACCAGGAAAACTTCAGGTACAAACCTCCATCTTAAGACATCTGCCAAAGTCTAAACTTAGTATTAGCATGTCTGGCTGACACCTCTTAGGTGTACTCGCACCAGATGGTTGTCTCTGTAGAATTGTTATCCGCTCTACTGATCTGACTTTTTGTGCAACATACTGATTTACTTATAGATAATTACACATTTCACAGTATGTCATAAGTATTAGAGCAACTCTTGCAGTATATCTTTCCTTATCCAGTCACAAAGCAGGTAAACTTGTATGTCATTCTGTCCATTTCCTCACTCATACCAGGAAAATACAACAATGCTGGCTGAAACTGTGTGGTATATACTAAGTAAAGATTAGGCATTAGTGCTGTAATAGCTTATAATTTAGAGAAAACATCAATCCCATCAAAAATATCCAACACACTAAGTTTTCCCAATTAGGAATCCCTCTATATACTAAAAGCAGAAATATTAAAAAAACAACAAAACAAAACCACCTTGACTAAGCTATATGTGATTTGCTTTGTATGTAGGACATGGTTGGTGTTCTTTTTGTACCTGTTGCTTGTTTTTGAGACAAGACCTCATTATGCAGTTCTGGCTGGCCTGAAATTCATTATGTAATCTAGGCTGGCCTCTAACTCATAGAGATCATAGAGATCCACCTGCCTTAGGTTCAGTGTGTGGCTCTTAGAGAGATCCACCTGCCTCTGCCTCCCAAGTGCTAGGATAAAAGGCGTACAACTACCACACACAGGATGGTTTCTATTCCTTTTTTTTTTCCTTTGGTTTTTTGAGACAGGGTTTCTCCATGTAGTTTTGGTACCTGTCCTGGATCTCGCTCTGTAGACCAGGCTGGCCTCGAACTCAAGAGATCTGCCTGTCTCTGCCTCCCAAGTACTGGGATTGTCCAGCCCAGCCTCTATTCTTAATATAAGCTGCTTCATAGGAATTTTAGGGCCTCCTAGGTAAGGGGGTGAAATAAGCAGGTCCTAAGAAGAGCAGAGAGACTGCTGTATGAGCACCCAAAAGGATTTAATGGAGCTCATGTTTCCTCAGAGCTCTGCTTATGCTTTAACATGGCCTATGTGCTTCAGCTGAAGAAGGAATTCTCTTACCGCTATCATCATCCTGGTTAGGATTTGGTACGTCCTTCAGAATGCTGAAGATTTCATCATTAGTTGCCTTACTTTTAAAAGCAACAGATAAACAGAGTGCCACGGAATGTCCAGGGAGAGAATCTAAACACAGAACAGAGGGAAGGTAGATCAGGCTGACAGTCTACTCTATGAGAAGCCAATCAACACTTTCAGTTCCGTCAAGATCAGCATGAAACCATGTATGATCCTATATAGGAAAGCTCCCCTCATTTTTTTTTTTTTCATCTAGACTGAAAGAGAATTCTCATGTTGATACTCAAGAGCACACAACAGCTTCTTGGTCACTTTTGCCAACAACCTTTTCTGGGGCAAATGAGTTCAAGCAAGGTGAAGGCTGCCAACATAAGAGGCTCTGCGATTACTGGTTAAGGTTTTGTGAGGTGTGCTCATGGTGTAGAAGTCATGTTTGTGTAAAGGCATCATCAAAGCAACAGGAAATCTACTTTCAATGTAGTGCAGACGATGGCAACACAAAGGGCAATCTTGACACAGGGTCATAAGACAACATTAAGACCTGTAATGACTGACGTCTATTACAACAGGTCACACACAGATAGTCATTCAGCCAGCACCTGCTGTGAGCCTGTCCCTGAAAGTGGAAGGGAATTCTATGAAAAACAAACAAACAAACAAACAAACAAATCCCACACATACACAAGAAAATAAGAACCCTTTGTCTTCAGGGAATTTACACATTAGCTGGGGAACCAAGAAATTTACTTTAGAAGTAGACAGAAAGCATTTTTATGAAATAGGTTTTCTAAAGATTAAAATTATTTACAAACAACAAACTTGGGCCAGACCTGAGGAAGAAACAGGAACCAGAGATAAAAAGGGCTTTCTGTACTGAGGTAATATAACTGCACAAAGCAAGGAAGAGCAGAGCTTTCAGACACAGAGAACTTCCCTGAAGCACAAAATGTGAGGCTCATGAATGAACTAGAACATTCAGTGCAACCCCAGCAGCACAGCTGGGTAACCTGACGTCTACTCTGGCCACCACCGCACACACTGCCTTCACAGAGCGCCAGCTGTGCAAAGGAGAAAGACCACAGCAATTCCAGCAGCTCTGGCTCATGGTGCAGTCCCAGAACCCATGGGGCCAAATGGTAAAAGTCAGGGTTACAAGTTTACTTTTGAAGCAGACTGCCGTGTGCCCTAGTGTTCCCAGCATCAGATGTGTGCCAGCTAGTCTTAGGTCAACTTGACACAAGCTAGTTATCTGAAAGGAGGGAATCTCAATTGTGAAAATGCTTCCATAAGGTCCATCTATAGCAAGCCAGTAAGCAGCATTATATTGTTTTCTGGCTTGTTTGAGTTCCTACCCTGACTTCCTTCAACAATGAGCAGTGACATGGAAATATAAACCAAATAAACACTTTCCTCTTCACTTGCTTTTGCTCACGGTGTTCCATCATTTAGTAACCCTAATGAAGACAAGATGATAACTAATTCAAGAAGTCTCCATTGTAACAAATGCACCTTCAGTTTCAGTACATTCCAGGTATAAATTCATCTTACTATTTTTTGTACCAAATTAAAAATGTCATATACAAAACACTGTAAACAATATAAACAGGAAAAAAAGCTATAAGCTAATAATTACTAATTAGATAACAACAAAATCCTTAGTCTAGTGGCTAATGATGGGCCACTTTTCAAACAAAGAAATACAATTCTAAGAAAGTGTCAACTCCTCCTCCTCCTATCAGTCACTAGCTGGCTTCGGAGCACGGTGCACTCTAAGGAGAGGTTTGTGGTTTCATTACTTACTGCTACCTTCATCTCCATACTTGTAAATGCAGGTTGGGTTGGCAGGACACAGCGCTGAGAAGGTGGGAGGAACAATATCTAATATATGTTGATGGTAAGACAACCTATAACACAAATAAGAGCCTCAGAAAAGGTCTCACGTTTTAGTCTTTGATAGTACTCAACTTGCCCAAAAAGCCAGGATCCAACATCCCAACTCAGTGGATAACCAGGAAGCAAATGGGGACGAAGTCCTTCAGGCCTCTGAATGAGTTAGCACAGTGGTAAACTGAGGCCTGCTTCAAAGCGTACTGACTAGTGGGGGTTGGGGGCCCACAGGTCTGCTGGTGAGAGACAGGAAGTGATGGCGGCTTGGGTGAGAAGGTAAGGGTGGCATGGCTGGGAGGCTGGCTGTGATGCACCAAAGAAATACATGGAAGATAGTAAAAGCCAAGTTTCTTCCCGCCTGACAAAGTGTTTACACATCATGTTATAGATAGAGGCTGGCAGAAGACAATATTGGGTTGGATGTGAGAGAGGGATATACCACACCCAGAGAGAAAAGTATTTGTAGATATATGAAATTTGTGTCTTTCCAAAAGCCTAAACCCATCTATCCCTCAAAAATACACATTAAGAGCTCACATCACAGTTCCCCCAAAGCATATCCTATTTTTAGAAACTAAAGCTTTTTAAATAGATGACTGTAGGGGAGGGCTAAGAAAACACAGATTAGAAAAAAAATACAAGCTTAGAAAATGAGAAAACGCTCATGATATCTTTTTGGCCTAATTCACATAAAATCCAATTGTAGCCCCAATCCTGATTAAAATGTGAGGTGGACAATGGATGAACAGCAGGATTTAAGAAAGAATACTGCATCAGACATGCCAAGGAGAGAGAAAGCCTATCAGATGATAGCCAGTTCAAGCAGTCTCCTTCAAGAGAAACGAAGAAACCTACATCAAGGAGAAAGTACAAAGAGCTTACCTCATGCATTTTTCTAGAACTTCTCTTACAAACTTTGGTTTGGGACTTTCAAGATCCTGAGTAAGACAATCTGACCTAAGGAGGAAACGTGGCTTTATTAAGTTCATATACATAACCTTTTGTATATATAATCATCATTTCCTGGAGTATACTAGGGTCTTTCTACCTATTATCTCATCCACATATAGTAACTAAATACCAATAAGATAAATACTGGAGACAACAGACTTGTTTGTTTTTGGTTTAACAAGACAGTTTCCATGTGTAACAGCTCTGGCTGTCCTGGAACTCTAGACCAGGCTTGTAGACCAGGCTGGCCTCAAACTCAAGAGATCTGCCTGCCTCTGCCTCCCAAGTGCTGAGATGAAAGGTGTGTGCCACCACTGCCCAGCACAACAGACTATTTTAAAGTGTGTTTTAAATATGCAGGTTCTTTTGTATATGTGTATATTCATGTACTGTGCACACGCATGGAGGCCAGAGGATAACCGTGGGTGCTGTTCCCTGGTGCACCCACTTTGGTTTTTGAGTCAGTGTTTCTCACTAGGCTGGCCAGCCAGTGAGCTTCAGGGATCTGCTAATCTCCATGTCCCCAGTGCTGGGGTTAGAAGCCCATGCCTCCAGGACTGGCTGCTTCTTCTTCTTCTTTTTTTTTTAAACAGGATCTCATTGTGTAGTACTGGCTGGTCTGGAACTTACTATGTAGACCAAGCTAGCCTCAAACTCACAGAGATTGATCTGCCTCTGCCTCCTGAGTGCTGGGATTAAAGGAGTATACCACTATGTAGGGCTCAATGTTGGGGCTCTTTAACATGGGCTCTGGTGATCAAACTCGGGTCTTTGAGTTGCAAATACTTTACAGACTAGGAGATCTCCAATATAATTTTTCTAAATAAGGTAGGATAAACATTATACTTACCAATCTTCCCAGCTCCAACGGAACTGAAAGTTACTTAGATGATGAGAAAACCAATTAATAAACCTAAATTGGAGAATAGGGCAGGGAGGAAGAGAAAGGAAGAATGCAATTTAGACCAGCAATTTATATAATCCTTTATACAGCTAAACCTTGTCTTATGTGCACAACCCACTCGCTACCTGTAGTTCTTAGACTGTTCTCTTAGCAAAGCCTCTAACTCGCTGTCTTATAGTCCCCCAGCTGTCTCAGTTCTCCTGATGGTGCATCCTTTTATTCTTGTTAGGTAACAGACATGATTTAAGCTCATACTTTATGGAAAATATTTATATATGATTCTCATAGCTGTGAAGTAGTATACTATTTTTCTCCTGCAACTGTTGATGAAATGGAAGCAGTAAAAAAAAAAATTTTAGTTAAACATTCAAAAATAATTTACAAATGGCAGAACCAAAGCAAGCCTGTCATATGGTGCTGGGAATTGACCGTGGGCTCCTGGGAGAGCAGCCAGTGCTCTTAACCACTGAGCCTTCTCTCCAGCTCTTATACTGTGACCTTTTCAAAAACTTTACTTCTTCATTTACATGTTTATGTTGTATGTGCATGTATATGCAAGCACCAGAGGCCACAAGTGTGTTGGATCCTCTGGAGATGGAGCTGCAGGTGGTTGTAAAGCTGCCCAATGTAGGTGGGTGCTGAGAACCAAACTCAGGTCCTCTGGGAGAGCCATCTCCAGGCCCACTCGACCTTTTCACGACAGCCTGTATGCACAAAGTCCCATTTAGCTCTCTAGACAGCAGGCGTCTTATAGTGTTAAATAGTCCTGTGAGGCCGTAAGAGCACTCAAGACGTTTATTGAATCAATACTTAATTAGAGCAGAGACACCAGAAGACATGTTCTTAAAGCACTACCCTCAAAAACCTGATTTCAATCATCTGAATTTTTCAAGGTCACCAACAGAGGTAGTCACCACTGGTAATTTTTAATACAGAAGAATTAGGGTAAAAGATAGGGCAGTAAGACAACTATTCAATTCTTCCTCCGATCTGATTTGGAAAATGGAAAGAAGAAAAACAAAGTTGGTAAAAGTAGTCACACAGACTTTCCCAAAAGAAAACAGTGACAATGCAATGACCACGCTTGCTGTGACAATCCAAGGCAGATTTTATTTATTTATTCAAAATAAATGGAGTCTCACAGCTGCAGGTTTGAAGATACTTCTCTATAATTACTTTCAAAACAGATAACCTATAAATGTTTATATATAATGCAGTATTAGATTTCTCATTCAGAGGGAGTTTATCTTAGACCTACACATGCAATGAAGTAGGAGGAAGTCAGATGATGCCTAAGTGCCAAGTGCTTCAAGTAGGAATTGGAGTTACAGAGACTGCAAGCGTGGGCATCTCTAGACTGAAACAGACTGGAAGCCACAGTGTTCTAACAAGCAAGCTATCACACAAAGGGGTTTTGGAAAGCAGGGAACAATCTGGAAATCCTTAAGACAGCCTTCTGACAAACTCTTGAAGGTGCTAACATAACCCTTAGCATAGAAGTAACCAATGGCTGTACCTGTCTACACATGTAGTACTCATCGTGTCCAGACGCATGTACAGCATCTCGGTCGCCTGTGCAAGCTGCGGATTGAAGATAAGGAAAACTACTTTCCACTCTCCTTTCAAATGAGTTGTGATGGGAGAAAGGAAGAGAAGATCATATCATCCTAAGTCTTTATCACTAAGAATTTATGAGTCTTTCATCCTTTCACATAACTGATCTTGTTTTTCAAGTTTTAAACTGCCCATGATGTGCAATAAATCTGACTGTATCCACATCTGTGAAGTCAAGATAATATTTTCATCATCTCTACAATTTCTCCAAGCTTCTTTGTAATCCACTCCTTCCTCAGTCATTCTAGACCTCTCCCCAAGCATCCACTAGACCTCTCCCCAAGCATCCACTGGTCTTCTTTCATTAGAGGATTTTTGCATTTTTTTAGAATTTTACAAAAATAGCATCATGTTCTGTGAATCTGTTACCTTTCCTTCAGCATATATTATTTTTCAACTCACGTTGTTCATTGCATTAAAAACAAGTCTTTTTTCTTGCTGAATTGAATGTTACCATGGCAAGGAAACAAAATTTGTTTATCCATTCATGTGTTGTTGGACATTGAGGTTGTTTCTGGTTTGGAAATATTAGAAATAAAATCTATAAGCATCGTGCCCAGTTCTCTCTAAAAGAGAGAACTCATACCATCTCTCATACCATCTTTTAAGAACAAAAACCATCATTACCACAAAAAAAACCAAACCAAAACAAACAAATACAAAAGTAAAACTTTTCCTAAAAATTGTAGCAACCACTAGCAACAATCCATCTTTAAAGAAAATTCCACATGAAATAATTGGAGATGGAAGTTTAGGACATACAAAAGAAATGGACACCAGAGAATGATAGGTACAGATTTATCTAATGGATATCATGTATAATTTTTTTATTTAAAATGCCAAAAAGATAAAATAAACATACTTGAAATTGAAGTGTTCTCTGATCTTTTTATTTTCTGAAAGGAAGGCCAGAACTGGTAGGAGAAAGGTACGTCTGTGGCATGTGTGTGCACACAAACACACATGGGGGAGGGTGTGAACCAGCAGAGGACAAAATGCAGTAATAACTCAAACTCTTTTGTGATCTAAGAGACAGACATTAGAGAAGAATAAAATGGTGTGACAAACAGGGTGCAGTCGAATGGCAGTGTCAGACTGGAGAGAAATACAGTGGTTATGAGCCACACTAGAAACCCAAGGATGCAAAAGGCGACAAGGAAAATATCTTAACAAGAAAGCAGCTGATACTCATTAAAAATCAAAAAGCATCACAGATCTATGTGGAGGAGGAGGTGGAGAGACTGGGAGACAGAGGTGGGAGTGACTCCAAGGATGCAGCATCCTCCAGACACCAGGGCTGACACACACGAACTCAGAGGCCGTGACAGCATGCACAGGAGTGCACGGGTTCAGATCAGACACAACCCCAGCACTGACTAGGGGAAGGATGCAACGCTGACCCCCAACCAAGAAACTATCTGTAATTGGTACCTGCGGGAAGGGAAAGCAGTTTTCTCCAGTGGAGTGTCACTGACTATGCCAACCACACTTCAGGGCAGGGCCCGTGTGCAGGAATAGGGGCCAACGTAAAACAAACTCCATGGTTTTTTTTGTTTTTGTGTGTGTGTGTGTGTGCGTGTGCGTGCGTGCGTGCGTGTGTGTGTGTGTGTGTGTGTGTGTGTGTGTGTGTGTGTGTGTTTTGTCTTAATATTTTCTTCTTCCTCCTCCCCTCAAAGTTTGTTTGGATTTTCATTCTTTTTTTTCTTTTTTCTATTTTTGTTTTAAGAGAGATATTAAATTGAGTGAGTAGGATTTGGGAAAAGTTGGGGAAAAGGACAGAATATAATCAAAATATATTGTATGAAAAAATTTTGATAAGAAGTGATCTAGCTTGGCAGCGGTGGCATATGCCTTTAATGCTAGCACTTGGGAGGCAGAGGCAGGCCATCTCTGTGAGTTCAAGGTCAGCCTGGTCTACAGAGCAAGTCCCAGTCCAGCCAGAGCTGTTACACAGAGAAGCCCTGTCTCGCAAACCAAGGGGAAAAAATATATATAAAATAAAAGCAAGGCATTCATTTTAAGATAAAAGCCATGTAACATATAAGCTAGAAGTACTCCAGACTCCAGAGTGTTAAAAAACTTACTTCACCAAGGATACAACAAAGTTGAGCACCAAATATTGACGAAGCAAAATTGATGGACTAGAGAAATGAGCATACCCACGGGTATAAAGGGAGACTAATATCATTCCTAGTAACTCACAGAAGCAGCAACACACACACACACACACACACACACACACACACACACACACACACTTATAGATATGGAACTATTTATTCAAATAATACAATCAATGGAACTTATCTAATGGGCTTATAGAAGACCTGAAGTCCTGAAAAGGCAGAATGTACGTTTTCTTCAAACAACTATTGTTTGCAAACAGTGCAAAGGAGCTGGGCACTGGTGTGCACACCTTTAATCCCAACACTTGGGAGGGAGAAGCAGGTGGATCTCCGTGAGTTCAAGGCCAGCCTGGTCTACAAATCAAGTTTCAGGACAACTAAGGCTGTTATACAGAGAAACCCTGTCTCAGACCAAAACCAAAAAGAAAAAAAAAGAAACAAACAACAAACAACAAAAAGGCAAAGGAATAGATTGGACACAGCCTCAAACCTGTAATTTCTACACTTGAGGCTGAGGCAGGTGGATCATCCTGAGTTTGAGGCCATCCTGGGCTACAGAGTACGACCCTATCTCAGGAAACAAACAAAAGGCAAGGGAATGCTAACACCAGCATTATTAGTGTGGTGTGAAAGGAGCGGATCCTGCTGGGAGAACAAGGAGCTTGTAAGCCATAGCAGCACCTTCTATTTAAGTAGGGGATGCTATATGTTAACTTCACAACCATGCATTTTGTCCCAAGTCTTATTTACTTAAAAACATAGTAAATTAAACCATTACTCCTAAAACCCAAAGCATAGGAACATAAAGGTGAACTGAGAGAAGATAGCTCCATAATGCAATCTTCTAAAAAGATTGCACAGCCAGGGCCGTACATTTAAAACACAAAAGGATACAACTTGGGGCAGAGAGCCCGGCTGAAGTTTGCACAGTTCGATGAGCAGTGTAGTGTACATTACATCGACGTGAGGGGGCGCTGGAAGCTGAAACAGCTCTGCAAAGATCACCTGCAAAACACCAGGAAGACTCACATATTACACCCTAACCCTAAACTCCATGGCACCTACAATGGAAGAAGAATTACCTTCTATCGCAAAAAGCATGCTTTCCAATCTACAACTGAACAACACAATGAACACCCCCTTTTTCTACTTCAAGCATCCACTAGGTGAAGGCTGCTGTGACACACACTGTTGAGACAAATATGCACTAGTAATCCATCCTTTGAAGTCCCAATGGTGACTGACTGAGGGAGACACTGTATCAAGGGGCTCAACCCATGGGCTGCATTCCTGTGGGTATTGAGAATTCTTAAGCCAGGCGGTGGTGGTGCACACCTTTAATCCCAGCACTTGGGAGGCAGAGCCAGGCAGATCTTTCTCAGCCCAGTCTACAGAGCGAGATCCAGGAAAGGTGCAAAGCTACACACTTGTAGAGAAACCCTGTCTCGAAAAACCAAAAAAAAAAAAAGAATTCTTAGTGGACCAGGGTTCGAGACGGTTGAGTATTCTCCACTGCTACTCACAACAGACCCCACATCTTTTTGGCACGCTATTTCTTACCCCTGCCTAAATGTCTCAAGTCCTAATCTGCACTCTTTCCCTTAATGCATGAGGAATTCTACACATTTTTTTTCAGATTTAAAAATATGACTTAGAGCCATGTGTGGCAGCACATGCCTGGAGTCCCAGCAACTCAGGAGGATAAGGCAGAAGGGTCACGAGTCCTAGGTTAGGTTGGGTGATATGGTGACACCCAGTCTTTTTTTCCCCTCCTCTCTGGTTTTTTGAGACAGGGTTTCTCTGTGTAGTCCTGGCTGTCCTGGAACTCTCTTTGTAGACCAGGCTGGCCTCGAACTCAGACCTGCACCTCTGCCTCTTGAGTGCTGGGATTAAAGACATGCACCACTTAAAAGGGGGATGGAGGGTAGAGGGAGGGAGGAGGCAGCTGAGGCCAGCAAGATGACTCAACAGGTAAAGCCTTCAACTCCTTTCTTCCTTCACCAGGAGGCTAATTGGTGATGGCCTTGCTTCTCTATTCCTCCTCAGAGCCTGGTAACAGTGAGGACAGCACAGACAAACAGCCAGGAGAAACCGTACAGTCCTCAGACAGACTGGGGAAACCAGAGTTAGCACCGCGTGGAATGCATACCTCAACTATGTGGTAGTTCAAGGGGATCTTGTTCTTCCCTGGATAGCTCACCAGCTGGGCAGCACTGTAAGAAGTGGGATTTCAGTTAGCAAGTGTACAAAGATACACACGAAACCCAACAGTTTCAAATGCAGTGAGCTTAGCTGACAAAAACCTTGCTGTGATGTTCTAGTTTCAGTTATTTATTAACATGCTATGAATTGTTTGTCTTACACACAAAAAGGAAACTAATAAAACCAGCACCTGAAGATCTACTAACTCAGCACATTCTTACAGGTGGTCCACTCCTAACTACAATATTTCTCCTCAAAATCGAAGCCAAAACTTTCCAGCTCTATGAAAATTTATTAACACTTAGGTTTCTAAATGTTAAAAAACAGAAAAACACATTAGTAAGCTTTAATTTCCATACATCCAAACTAAATCCAGCCTACTATTCAATTTTAGCATATATGGAATGTATGTACTTGTGTGTGCACGAATAGGTATGTGGAAGTCAGAGGTCAAAAGGTCATGTTGAGTGTCTTCTTCAGCTGCTTCTCCATCTTACTTCTAATACAAGACCTATCACTAAGCCTGGGATTTAGGGACTAGAAAGAGGGCTCAGCAGCTAAGAGCACTGGCTGCTCTTGCAGAGGACCCAGGTTCAATTCCCAGCAACCACAAGGTACCTCACAGCTATCTGGAACCCCATTTCCAAGTGATTCAAAGCCTTCTTCTGGCCTTTGAGGGCACCAGACACACAAGTGATATATAGATACACATGCAGGAAAAATACCCACACACATAAAGTATTTCAAACCAACAAAACACCTGGGGTTCATAGACTGGCTTAACTGGCTGGGCAGCAATCCCTAGGGATACTCCTGTTTCAGCATCTCCAGAACTGAGATACATGTGAATGCCAACTGTGTTTACAAGGGTGCTGGGCACCCGGACACTGGTCCTCATGCCTTGTAGGCTATCTCTCCAGCCTTACACACTCCAAATGTATATTTTCCAAATGTATATCATCAAAATGGTTTACTACCCCCTTTAAAAGTACCATGGAGAGAATCTCACCAAGTTTTCCTTTCCTTCCAGTAGGATTTTATGATGCAGTGAAGATTCTCCTCTATGACAAACCTCTCCACTGAATGACTCCCTGGCATAACAGGACCCTGGAAAGAAGACCAAATGTACTCACACACAGAACCACAAAACAGATTTCTTTCATTTATTCAATAAATACTTTCATCTAGGACTGAACTGTCCTGTTAAATACCTACCAAAGAATCAAGAGTATATGGTGGTCCTGAGACATCAAATACCCACCAGGCCTATTTTACAAATTAATTAAAAACAAACAAAAACAATAACAAAATACTACCTATCCATCCATCCATCCATCCATCCATCCATCCATCCATCCGTCATGTGTGGGGAATTGGCTCTGGCTCTATCTATCTATCTATCTATCTATCTATCTATCTATCTATCTATCTATCTATCTATCTAACTATCTATCTATCTATCTATCTATCTATCTATCTATCTATCTATCTATCTTATCTATCTCAATAGGGTTTCTCTGTGTAGCTTTGCGCCTTTCCTGGATCTCGCTCTGTAGCCCAGGCTGGCCTTGAACTCACAGAGATCCACCTGCCTCTGCCTCCCTAGTGCTGGGATTAAAGGCGTGCGCCACTGCCACCCAGCTCTGGCTGTCTCTTTTTACCATGCGGGTCAGCCAGTTATGATGGAACTCTGGTGTCAGATTTCATGGCCTGTGCATTTATCCACTGAATTATCACCCAATTTCCAAGTTTAAGAAACACCTTTTAAAGACATTATCAAAATATAGAAGAATGCAGTTTTTCCATTTTGGGACATTTATACTCTCTGCTGGGGGAAGGGCAGGCAGTGTGCAGCAACAGCAGGGAAATATAATCAGCACAGGAGAAATACATCCCGAGGTCAAATTCTTGTTTCCGTTGCTATAACTAATCACAGAGACTACGTGTCATGAATATAGATTTTCAGTTGATAAACCTAACAGGTCATCATGTAATTTTGACTCAAGGTGCCTTCTCATTATTTACTACAGCAAAGCAGAAATCAAGTCCTCCCACCACCAAGCCTCCCAGAAGGCTGGACTACTAAACGGGAACCAAGGCAGGTGTTAAACCGATCCTCATCAAGCCTTTCCCACTACCACTCTAGTCATGTTCTGTCTCTGGGCTGACCCAGGGAGAAGAGTTGAAACTCAAGACTCAAGAGCAGTTGTGCTGCCTGGAAGATTCATAATTTGGAATCTCTGTTTGATTTGTTTGTATTCTTTAAAAAATAAACAACAACAACAAAATTTGAAACCAAACCAAAGTCCTGTGTGTAGCATTTCACCCAAAGACAGCTGATTCTCTTTATACTTCCCTTGTGCTAAACACAGATTTACAGGTCCACTCATGGAATGCATGTGTTCTTTAAGTCATTTGGTACCCGTAGCTAGCTACCTGACATGGGCAACCAGAGAAGAGAGCCAGGCCAAGCATCTTATAACGCAAGGATGGTGCTCGTTCACAAACACATACCCTGGAAAGCCCACTGTGTTGAGGGTTAAGATTGAGCTGCTTGCTACATACAACAAGGATGGAGCAAGCACCAGCTCTGGTACTTTAGCTGGCTAAACTACTTTCCAGAAACAATCTAGTAATCATATGCTTGCTGCCTGGCTTCAAGACAGACACGTACACACCGAGATATAAAATAATTAATGTGTACTTCAAATGTTAATTTTTACTTCCAATATTCACAATAAAATCACATTTTCCTGTCAAAGGGTTGCCAACAATTTGGCTTCATAACAAAAAAACACTATAAAAAGTATTTAAAAACTAGAATGTTAAGTTTGGAAGGTTGACAAAATACTTTGTTAAATAATTGTACAATGAGTAACAAGCTGAGTTATTTAAAAATATGGGCAATTTAGAAAAGGAATCATTTTTCTTGAAAAAAATATTAACAATGACTAAATAGGACTGGGGTGTAGCTTGGTCAGTAGAGTACTTGCTTAGCATGCCTGAAGCCCTGGGTTCCATCCTTAGCATCACATAAACCTGGGCATGGTGGGGAATGCCTATAATCACAATAGAGGCAGCGGCAAGAGGATCACAACTTAAAGGTCATCTTCAACTGCACAGCAAGCACCAGACCAGCCTGGGTTAGATGGACCTTTCCCAGAAAATAACAACAACACAGAAATGTTCAGCATAGTGGCTCACAGGTACTAACTATCTCAGAGTTCAAGAGGCCAAGGCAGGAGGGCTGTCACAATGAGAACAGACTGGGCTACAAAGACAGACACGCACTAAACAGTAATAATAATTAGCTAAACATGGTGCCTGGGAGATGGCTCAGTGGATACCTGAGTATTGTACTTACTGTACAAGTATGAGGAACTGAACTAAACACCTCCAGAATCCACATTAAAAGCTATACTAGGTGGTACATGCTCAATTGGGCAGGCTCAATATAGGTAGATCCCATGGGGCTACTGGTCAGCCATATAGCTACAATGGTGAGCAACGACAGTTGAAGTCAACCTCTGGCCACCCCCACATACACACATGACACACCCTGTACCCAAACAGCTAACACTGAGCATTCATATGAGACACTGTTCATTTTCTACATGTGATCCACACTATTATTGTTCCTTTGGGGACTGAGGCACAGGAAGTTAATAACTCACTCATATTCCCAGGCAGTATTTGTATTAAAATGCTAACCAACTTGGCTCTTGACTGGTAAACTATATTGTCTCTCTTATTATGAGCATAACAAATTTTTTGCATAACAAGGTGATATAGTTTACTGAATCAAAGCATATAATTGATTTTCATCAATCTTCTTATGATTAAAAAAAACCCTGGAAATTGAAAGGTTATTTCAGAGCTAGGATGGGCAATGTGGTAGGAGCCTGTAATCCCAGCACCTGGAAGGCTGAGGTAAGAGAATTTGTGAATTCAAAGCCAATCTGGGTCCACAGAGAGAGACCCTGAAAAAAAAGAAGAAAAAAGAAAAACAAAGCATCGAGAGTGTAAGTCAAAGGAAACTAGGTCCCAAGTACAGCCGCAAGCCAGGCCTTCCTGGATTGGGGCCACTCACATACCTCGGGATCATCTGTGTAGTCAAACATCCTGAAGATGACCCTGGGCATCGGGTACACCGAGTCCTCTGTGTGTGGCGGGGGCGTGAAAGGAGGCAGGTTGTGCTGTAGTGCTTCACAGAGGATGCTGTCAAAGGCAAGGTAGGGTCTTAGGATGTGCCTTTCCTGCCACCGGTCCTTTTTCAGTTTCTGAATCTGGGCCCACAAGCAATCTAAATACTAAAAAGAGATTTTAATATTTAATATAAACATTTTGGCTAGACAGTACAGAAAACATCTACTCTCTAAAATACAGGACAAAGTAGACTAATATGGTATTTCATATGATAGAAAAGAATGGCATTAAGTTTTTGTTTTTACTTAAAGATTTTAAATGCCATTACTGTGCCCACACTTGGCACAGTGTGCACACTGAAGCCAGGAGAACTTTTCAAAGGTGCCCTCCACTCTGTGGTCTGGGGCTCTCCCCAGGCTGCCTTTACCCACTGAGCAGCCCCACTCTCCATTTCTACCCCAGCAGCTTGTTTGTGGAAGCACATTCGGAGCCATTATCTCTGCTATTTTTAAAACTGAGTATTTGGATATAAAACGTGTCAAGTCTGTGAAAACTGGTATTCTAAAAAGCAAGGGCTGTTTCGATTACATTCTAACATGAATTAACCCTCGACGCTTAAGACCCAGAGGAAATGAATTCCTCACTGGAAATATTTAGAAACGTAGCTAAGACACACAAATGCAAGTCTGAGCATTTTTAAAAATTGCAGTTTTACTTATTTATGTGGCCCATGGGCCATAGTGCACTTTCAGAGGTCAGGGGACAACTTGTAGGAATCACTTTCCTCCTTCTACCTGTGGGTCCTTGGAATTGAATTCGGGATGTCAGGGTTGGTGACTGACTCAGTTTGGGCATGTTACAGGGACAAGAATCTACTCAAGAGTTCTGTGTATATCACCAGATGAAAAGCAATTCACCTCTTCTTGTGGATGTGGTTTATCGGCAGTCCATACTTGTAACATGGGCACATGAGTCTTCTGGCGTCTTCTAAAGGTAAAAATAAAAATCTACACTTAGGCTTTAGAAACATAAAAGACACTCATTGGATAGCAACATTTTTGATAATGATCATCAAGATAATAGGCACATCTGTATCTCAAACACTGGTGACAGAGGGGTTAATTGGTATAATCTGTAAGAATATGTCTCTGGAAGACAATGTGACAATTTCTGTCAAAGTTTAGTTGTTCTGAATCTTCACCCAACAATGTCATTCCTATAAAGTCATATCACCATAAATATACCTGTACATATTATATGCAGCCATACACATATTATACATTATATATACAACAATGTATAGTATATATACAGTAATATTCCCTGATACTTAAGTATGGCAACAGGAGACTGCATAAGCTAAATATCCAGAGAGGGGACTAATAAAGAGAAACATTTAAAAAAAAAAAAAAGAATATCATGCTGTTAATAAACCCAATCTGATGGAACCACATACTGTCATACAATAAATTCAAGTTAAAGAAGAAAAAAAAACATGTGAAAAAGTATATACGCTGGATTATCATTTGTATAAAATCAAATATATATATTCATACATACACACATATAAAAACGTCTTATCTTTAGTTGTCATGTTTATTTGTACTGAACAAAGCAATTAATAATGGTATCCAAAGAAGTATGACAAAATCAATCTGTGAAAGCTAAAGGAATACACACCCATCATCACCATCAGGTTGCGAAGTAATTAGGCATGTTTACTAACAAGGCTCATTACCTGATTGTACCTAACAAGATAAAGCAGTTTTCACACTGGCATGGGAGAAGGCTGTGCTCAGGATTAGTGTGCAGGATGGAAGGAACCCATGTCCCAGGGCAGTGCCCCCACTCTCAACACATCAGTAGCCGGGGCAGAGGTGTAATTTTAAGTGCTAGAGGTGACCTTTAAGCGTACAAACACTAACATGAGTGGAGCTATCACACCATGGCGTTCTAGGCCTTTCACCAACATGTGTGAAAACTGCTCAGCAGACACAATACCGACTCCTTGCACTAGCAAAGTACTGAGATCTTAGTGAGTTATGCAGCAGAAGAATGAAATGTAATAGAGAAAAATTTCAACAACTTTACGGTTTGGTTTTGTTTTTTAAAAAAATGAAACTGAACCAGTGTTACTGCTAACAGAGAATTTAAGACATTTATCATACCATTTATCACTAAGACATTTATCAGTAGGATATCTTTATGCAAACAACAAAGAACCTATGAGCTGTGCCCTTACTTAAGATAACTTTCAGTGTTGGAGAAGATGCGGTCCATTTCTGCATCTTTCTTTTCATATAACTCTTTTCCAACCCAGGGCAAAGAGGACAGAAATGCATACACATACCAATCCCGTCGCACCTGAAGAAAGTTTAGAAAGGTGAGTTAACAAAATGCTAACTGTATTTATTTACTCATTATTCTTTCTTTCCAGTGTTAGGGATCAAACTCAAGGCCTTATAGATGCTAGACAAGCACTCTACAACCAAGCTATACAACTCCCCAGCTTCACCTTTTTTTAATTCAAAAATGCAATTCTGGGGAGGCTTTTCAATAGGGCTTAAATAAAGTATCTGGCTCATCTAGAGGATTTCTAGTTATACAGCTCTAATCTTAAAATCTTTTGAATTAATACAATGATGTCAAGAGAACCCACTAGGAAGCCAGTGGACTTGCCCTTCAGATATTAAGCATTACAGTGTGATAATCTGTTATTGTATTTTGTTTATTGCTGCTAAAGAGTTATCAGTGGGGGAAAAAATCTGGTACAGTGCTTCATGGAAAAGGTTCAACATAAAGAGTCTTACTTGAGGCACATCTTCTTCCTGAGTCACACTTACAAAATTCTCAAACATAGCAACCATAGATGGGGCAGCAATCACATGACAATTCACAAGATCAGATAGAAAACGGACCTGTGAGGGCAAAGGATATCTGTATTAAACCTAATGGTACTTCATAATAGTCATAAAAAACCTTGTAACAGTCTGCAAAATTAAAGCCCATGGCTACATTTAGCTTACTTTTTGTTTGCACAACCTGTGAGCCAAGAAATCTCTAAATTTAATGCTTAAAACAAAACACTATTCACATAAAATAACATGAATTCAAATTTCAGTGCCCACAACCACACTTGCAGTGGAAGATAGTTCACACCCATTCAGTGACTTATTGATCATGGTAGCTTTGTGGTATAATGGCAAAGTCGGGTAGTTGTGACCTGGATAGGAATCTGTGACTTTGTGGGTTTCTATGCTATGCTACATTAAGCACCCAGACAGCCAAATATTCTAGTTATTCCATTCTACTGAAGTAGGTTGGTCTTTTTGTTTGGCTGGCAATAATTTTCACTGAAATATAAAAATGGAAAATTTAAGTAAAAGAAATGTTTACTGGTGTCCTCTGTGTGCCAGGGCTAAATAAACACTCTTCACGGTACTGTTTAAGGGAACTTAACAGCTTATTTGGGGCAAACATAATCTCAATGAAAAGGGATGACTCCTGCACTAAAAGATAAATTAACAAGTGTTCTTGGGACCAGTGACATGGGTAACAAGGGAAAAGTGTAACAAGAAAACACCTGGGCAAGGTTATAAAGGGTGAGCAAATCCCTCAGTGGGGAGCAGGGAAGGCATTCTTGGCAGCGGGTTGTGAAGTCCTTTTATATAGCTGGAGGGCATACGGGGACAAGAGAAAACAACCAGACTGGGGCAGTCACCAAAGACCAAGACTTTAATCCTAGATCCTAATAAGTGTCCAAAGAATGTCTTCAGTAAAAACATTCAGTTTTCTGAATGTCTTCAGTAAAAAAGATCTTGATCACATCATTTCCAGCATGTATGCATTTATTTATAGTAAATACTGGATTACTACCAATCTACGTATTAGGTATTAGTAAGACCTAATTCCATTTCCTTCTATTCAAGACACATAAAGGTTTTGTGTTGCAGAAAGAACCCAAGAAGCAGAGGATGGGAGGAGTCTGTGAAACGTTATCCTCTGGACAGGACATGGCCACAGCACTCACAATCTCACAGCAGCTACGCAAAACCTACCTAAGACTAGGCAGGTCAACAGTCCTCCTGGATGAGGACGGAGCCCATGAGGCCCCACCCCTTCCTGTACTGGCAGTTAAGTTTCTAGGGATGGAGGTATTTCTCGGTTGTGTAGCCATTAGTAAGGTGCTCATGCTCCAGTAAATAACCTCCCACATTTGAATGAAAGCAACTCTAAATTAAACTCAGTGAGTCACATGTGCAAAAAGACATCAAAGCAGAAAGGGGACTAAAAAGGGTGCAGCAAGAAATAAATGCTACAAGGATTAATCACAAAAATATGCAGAGTGAATTAGCTGGATTCAAAAGGCAACATATTGCATGACTCTACTTATGTCAAGTCGAGGATGGGAAGTAGAAAGCCACAGAAGCTAGATTAGCCCTCTCCAGAGTGTTACAGAATAGGGGAAAGGAGAAGATAATGGGGGACCAATGTGACTAGAATGTTAAACATATATGAAATTGTTAAAAAAAAAAAAGATAAAGTTTCTAATATTCACTCCCTGTAGCCCAATGAATCATTTTGTGTATCAGAATTTTAAGACCACACACTATAAAACCAGGAAGGAAGTGAAGCTTTTAGCCAGTAACCAACAGGAGCAGAGCCTAGTTATACAGAGGCCACTCTGGTGCTATTATTACTGAAGACAGAGTCAAAGGCAGAGACTTTGGATGGACAAATGTCAAGTAAGGAAGCAGCTAACAACAAAAAGTTATAAACTGTGCTAGAGGCCATGGGACAAAGAAGAGAATTTAGGAGACAGGATTGAGAGGGGTTGGAGATGTGTAAGGAGGCAAAGAAAAGCTAAAGATAATGTAGATTTCTGGATGGTTTGTCCAGCAGATAGTGGCCCCTGTGAACAAGCTGGTGAGTAGACAGAAGAGAGGGATGAATAACACACGGATTTCGGGACTTGCAAGGACGAAATCTCTGGGCTCTATTTGGGATACAGGTTTAGAACTCAGGAGGAAAGTTGGGGTAGGAGATAGTTATAAATTTGGGGGCCCCTTCAAAATAAACTTGGTTTATGCAGCTATGAGAGTGAATAAGAATGATTCAGAAGAAAAACTTAAATAGAAGACAGAATCATTGTAACACAAACATTTAAGGAATAAAAGATGACAACCCAGTGAAAGAAAGACAAGAATCAAAGACAGGAGCCATGCTGATGTCATTACTGTTATTAATAGTTGGTCTTCAAACAGCTGTGCTGTAGAGATCAAGAGATAAGAAAATAATATGGGAATCATATGCTGCAAGGAAGGGAACTAAGATTCAAAGTCAACATAAGCACTACATTGAGCAGTAAGTCAACAGCTTCCCAAAGAGCAGCTACAAGCTGAGCAAGGACCAGAACTGAGGACCAGGGAGTGATTCATTGGCCATAGTTTCTTTTCTCCCCTTTAACACTAATTTATAACACACACACACACACACACACACACACACACAATTAAACTTACCAAATATACAGCTTCATTATAGTTATTTGCTTTTAGTGATTCTTTAAGTTGGCGAATCATAGCTTCTACAAATTCTCCACCAAAGTTGTAATTTCTGGCATTCAGCAGTCCAACTAACGTTGTATAAATTGTCAACTTCTCAGGTAACAGACGTGCACTGATTTGAGAACCCGTACAAGACAACCCCAAAACAAAGGTTTTATATTAAGCTGTTGAAATGTATATGAAGCTTTTAACAACAAATAACTTTGGAACAAAATTACTTTTAACTGTGTTTTGAAAATGATTTCAGAAAAGGCATATGTGTCACTGAAAAGAATGCAGCTATAGATCCCAATATTTTTCATTTTAGTTAGTCCAAGAGTTAAGGAACAGTTACTTGTGAAGTTATCATACCAAAATTAACACAACTAATGCTAGACCAGTTTTTCTTCAAATACATGGAGCGGAAATAACAATTCCACTGAAAATGGTTTCCATGGTAATATCAGAAGTGTTCCATGAAACAGATTCTTTAATGCAGAATCATTAAGGGGGAACAGAGCACTGGGAGTTTCTAAATTTAGCTAATCAAGTGCCATGGGACCAGAATTCCACTTGGAGAAACATTATTGGATTGCTTATAAAAGATAAAGAATTAAATCAGTTTTAAACAAGCTCCTGTAAGAAATGCTTAACATGGTATGTTAATATAGTTGAGGACAGCTAGATGGCTCAGCAGGTTAAGGCTCTTGCCAAACTGACTTTAGCCCCAGGGCCCACATGGTAGAAGAGAGAACTGATTCCTCTAAGTGTTCTATGAATTCCACACACTGAGGCGGCACATGTGCACCCACATGTGTACACACACACAAAATAAATAAATAAATAAATAAATAAATAAATAAATAGGATAGTAAAGGTAAGCCTAAAAAGAAGTCAACGTCACTTCCTAATAAAAGGAAACAGAACTAATGACAATTCTGTGGAGAATTCTCTCATATTGTTCCCCTCGGGTACACTGCTGAGTACAGGAGAGGATTTAGGACCTCAAGAAATACTAGTATTGAAAATAAGCCATGGTCCCTAAGGCTTTCTCCAAGTAAAAAAACTGAAAAGGACACCGCCAATCAATCCCAGCCCAGCCTTACACAAACAAGCATGGCTTCCAACAGCCCCCTTCGCATAACCATTCTGTAATACACAGTATCCAACAGGGCATCCATGGATGACTATAATAAAATGATTGTTTTCAGAGTTCCTTAGTCCAGAAATACATTTTCCTGAACTGACTGGATTCCTTTGAAAATTGGAAACAAAATTTAAATATGGGTCTAGAGAACTCAGCAGTTAAGAGAACTTGTTCTTGCAGAGGACTCAAGTTGGATTCCTAGCACCCACACAGTGACTCAGAACTGCCCATAACTCCAGTTCCAGGGTACCCAAAGCCCCCTTCTGACCTCCATAATCACAGACACACGTGCAAAACACTCATACACGTGTAAAAAAAAATCTTTAAAAAAATTTTAACTATTAGATGTTAAAATGGATTCTGCTTTGTATATTTTTAAATTAAAAATGAGCTGTAAACATTTAACAATTATTTTTAAATTACTGAAATGGTAACTATAGCATTAAGGACAACTATGCCCATTAAAAGGTTCAAATGCACCTTCGGTATTCAGGGAAGGCCACTCACTTGATTTACAAGTTTTCCAATATATTTGGTCCTACTGATAAAAAACAAAAAACAAACAAAAAAAAAAAGCACACCCAAACAAAACAAAACAAAAATAAAACCAATTCAACTCTACTTTAAACATGCAACTATGTATTCCTTGGTTGGGGGAAAGGGTCTCTAACTGAAAGACATCTACTTTCTCATTTATTTTCTGAGTTAAAAAATTAACTCCAATGATTTTAAAAATCCTAAGAAATAAAACATATGAAAACCAGGGCTGGAGAGATGGCTCAGAGGTTAAGAGCATTGACTGTTCTTCCAGAGGACCCACGTTCCATTCCCAGCACCCACATGGCAGCTCACACCTGTCTGTAACTCCAGTTCCAGGGGATCTGACACCCTCACACAGACACACATGCAGGCAAAACACCAACACACATTAAAAAAAAAACAAACAAACAACAACAAAATATGAAAACCACTTCATTTTAGTCTGTCTATCCCTTTAAAAAAGTAAGTTCAGCAAAGGGCCAAAGAGGAACATTTCATGAGCATGAGTTTCAGGACAGAAGGGAGGCTAGTGACATGTAATGTAAGCACATCCTCTGCACATTCCCCAAAGCACGTAAGAGTAGATAATACATTATCACCTGGATCCACAAATCTTTTACATACATACACTGTACAAAGAAGCCTTAAGATCTTGCTCTTGTAGTTAGGAAGGTCAGCTTCCAAAACACCAGCCAAGCTTTCTAGATTGCTCTCCAAAGAGCAGGCACTCTGCAGAGGACATCACATTAAAGATCAGTTAGCACTCAAGCAGTCAGAGAATTAAAGTTAAAATTCCTACATAACCATAAAAACATTAAGGCCTTCTATAAGGCACTCTAATTCTGTGGGGAAGAAAATAAGAACTAAAGACAATTTCATGGAGAATTCCCTTAGCATCAATCAATTCCAGGAGTTACTGTTCATTAGAAACAATTCCAGGAAGAGTCAACGAAATCTTCAATATAGTCTAAGCAGAATGTGCATCCCAAGCGTGAGAACAGCATAGCTGTGTTCTACCTCTCTCACTAATAACCCACTACTGTCTCAGGCATCCAAGTCTGCTTCAGGTCATCTATACTGGGGACTATGCCCAGTCTACTGTAAGGCTTGTCTAATGAAATGACTTACTAAAAATCCTTAATGATCTGAATCCCAGGAGCTACAAAACACATTCACATTGGAATACAGATGTGCAGTAATAATACAAGCTTTGTCTATAACTTATATTACCCAGTACAACTTCAGAAATTAATCAAAGCTGTCAGTCACAACCCTAGCCCCTGGGCTTGGTGCATACCTTTTCCCCTACTTTGCATATTAAAGATTCCAAATGATCTTCAGTTGCATTTGCATCAGAGGTCTTCCTCCTTTTGTGAGGTTGTCCACCTATTTCAGAAATATTAAAAAAAAAAAAAAAGGAACATTACACGATGTTACATGATGAATCTACTAACAAAATTTGTCACCTTCTTAGCCTCTAATCTCTTTTCCATCAGCTGTGTTCTTTAGAGTAGCTCTAACCATCATGTTTTAACTAGGCTAGGTACCTGGACAATTTCTATCCTGCATTCTTTTAAAGATTTGTGTGCACGTGAACGGATGCATATATGTGTACAGGTCCCCATGCCAGTACACTCACATAAAGCCAGGAGAGGTGTTGGGTGTCTTCAACCACACTGTTCCTTCAAGGCAAGGTCTCTCCCGAACCTGCAGCTCACTTTACTTAGCTAAGATGATAGCCAGCAAGTCCTAGTGATCCTCTTGTCTCCATTCTGGCTTGAAGCTGGGGTTAAAGGCATATACTGCATGCTTATCTTCTGAGAGTGCTGAGACCCAAATTCCAGTTCTCATGATTGTGTAGTATGTAGTAAATGCTTTTAAGTGTTGAGCCGCCTCTCTGGACCTCAGTCTCTCTCTCTCTTCATATGTGTGCGTGCTCTCTCTCTCTCTCTCTCTCTCTCTCTCTCTCTCTCTCTCTCTCTCTCTCTCTCACACACACACACACACACACACACACACACAATTTAAATCTCTTTATCATTTTATGTGTACAGATGTTTGTGATTCATGTATAACTGTGTACCACTTGTATGCCTGGAGCCCGTGGAGGCCAGAAGAGGGCATCATACCCCCTTAACTAGTGTTATGAACTTCTGTATGACACAAAGTGAATGCTGGGAATTAAACCCAGGTTCTCAAGAAGAACAGCCAGTGCGCTTAACTGCTGAGCCATCTTTCCAATGCCCCACACTGTCTCTATTATTAAGGTCACTATAAACAATAATGTCAGGAGGAATTTTTTTCAGTTAAATTTTGTATAAACAGTGTCCAGGGAGCTATGTCTGTTTCTGTGGATACACTGGAATGGCATCCATACACTAAACACCTGGAATCTCAATACTGCTGCTCCTGCTCTTTTAACTTGCTTACTGACCCTCAGTTGTTGGTTCCTAAACTTGACAGTGTCAACAGTACTTGTTAATATGATGAGTTAACTAAATGTGCCCATGCCGAGAAACTGCTTCAGAATGCATAATGCACCAACTGTGCTCTTCATTATTATTCAGAACCAGATTTTAGGTGAGGTTCGGAGACTAGCAAGTGAAAAAGTAGCTGAATGAGAACAGCTGTTTTTCTGAACCGTACCAAACTTTCCCTTCCTTCTGGCCCATCTTCTATACTAATCCTTTATCACATGCCAAAGCCCTCCTAATTATACAGTTAGCTTGCTCCAGTTTGCAACCATTCCTGTCTTCAAAACCCTTCCAGGTCCTCTTGTAAGCCTGACACACAGAAAACACTACTTCAGGGAGACAAGGCAGGTTTTCTAAAGAAAACTGAGAAAATACAGGCACATAGTCACATCTCTGAATTGCAAACCTCTGTGTTGCTGGCTGTGGCTATTCAGTCAAGGTTTATTTGGAGAAATGGAGATGGCTGAAAGTACTACAATAGGAGGCACTCTTTTTTTTGTTTTTTGTTTTTTGTTTTTGCTTTGTTTTGTTTTGTTTTTGTTTTTCTGAGACAGGGTTTCTCTGTGTAGCTTTGTACCTTTCCTGGAACTCACTTGGTAGCCCAGGCTGGCCTTGAACTCACAGAGATCTGCCTGCCTCTGTCTCTGGAGTGCTGGGATTAAAGGCGTGCGCCACCACCCAGCAAGAGGCATTCTTCTTACCTGGTACTTGAGAGGATATGAAAGGTGCATGTGAGTGCTACAGATTACAATCTGAACCCATGGACAGTAACAAGACACTGAACTCAGCAGAGAGTCTGGGTGAGAACACAGAAGCAGAATACAGCACCTTCATTAAGAATACTTTTTTAGGGGGCTGGGGAGATGACTTGGTGAGTAAGAATACTTGCTACACAAACATGAAGAACCAGGTTTGATCCTTAGTACCCGCATCAAAAAGTTAACACATGCCTGGTATTGTGGCCTTTAAACCCACCACTAGGGAGGCAGAGGCAGGTGGATCACTGTGAGTTTGAGGCCAGACTGATCTACATACAGAGTTCCAGGACAGTCAGGGCAAAATAGTGAGTCCCTGTGCTGGCTAATTTTATGTCAACTGGACACAGGCTAGATTCATTTGAGAGAAGAGAACTCCAACTGAGAAAATGCACCCATAAGACTGGGCAGTAGGCAAGCCTACAGAGCATTTTCTTAATTAGTGACTGATGGGGGAGGGCCCAGCTCATTGTGGGTGGTGCCTTCCCTGGGCTGGTGGTCCTGGGTTCTAAAAGAGCAGGCTGAGCAAACCATGGGGAGCAAGCCAGTAAGCAGTACTACTCTATGGTCTTTGCATCAGCTCTTGCCTCTAAATTCCTGCTCTGTTTGAGTTCCTCTCCTGACTTCCCTCAGTGATGGACTGTCCCTGGAAGTATAAACTGAAATAAAACTTCTCCTCTTGTTGTAGATAATATTTGTCTAACTATGTAGAGATGTGTTGCATTTGTTTATGCTGCATTTGTTTAACTATGTAAAGGTGTGCTGCTGTTTCACCTTGCCTCCCTAAGGCACCTGATTTGTCTAATAAAAAGGGGAACAGCTAGTAGCCAGGCAGAGGAGGGATAGGTGGGGCTGTGGGCAAAGAGAAAAGGCCAGCTGGGGGCCAACAAGCTAGTTATGGAGGAAACACTAAAGCAGGATGGCCAGTACATAGATGAGGTAAGTGAGCTTCAGGGCAGCTTAATAGAAATGGGTTAATTTCAATTAAGAAAAAAATTAAGAAACAAATCTAAGCTAAGGCTGAGCATTCATAATGAATAAGTCTCCGTATCATGATTTGGGGACAGGCAGTCCAAAAAAGCCAGTGACATCCTCCCCAAGTTGCTTTGGTCATGGTGTTTCATCACAGCAATAGTAACCCTAACTAGGACAGAAATTAGTACCAGGACAGTGGAGTATTGCCGTGACAGACCTGACAATGTCGTTTCTGCAAGGACTGTGGAAGGACTCTGGACCACTGGGCCAGAGAAGTCACTAAGGGTTGAGAGCTCGGTGGGCTGTTCTGTAGGCACATGGAGGGTAAGGATGTGGAGAGCAGGGCAGACAATGGGGGCTAGGCTTGTGACGTTTCAGAGGGAAGCAAAGACTCTACTGGGCCATTTGCGTGAAGAGTCTGTGGTATCTGGTCAGTTGGAGCTGAAGAGTTGGCTGTAACCAACAAGAGAACAGAACTACCGAAGTAAAACCTTTGCTTTGCTGGGACAATGGATGCTGGTCAGCTGGAGCTGAAGAATCAACTGTGATTAAGAAGAGACCAGCATCACTAAGGTGAAATCTTCTGGGAAGTGTTTTCTCAGTGCCAGCACATAAGCTGTGTTCCAGAGGTAGACAAAGTCCTGCCTCGAGCTGGCAGCCAAACCTGGTAGCATAAGAGTCACCCAGAGGGTACTAGTTTTGAATGCATAAAGAAGGGGTCATGGAGAGCAGCTTAAGCTTGGAACTGAGAGAGGCAAAGACGGGCCATTGGCAGCCTTCACAGTAGTTGAAGGCCCAGGATTAAAGGAGCCATGCAGAGAAGTTGAGGCTTGGCACTGTGAAGAGAGCCCAGGAAAGGCTATTGGTCAAAGAGCAGCCCAGTTGCAGCAGAAGACGCCGGCATTTCGGAGAGGCCAGTAACATAGTATGAGCATGGTATGGCAGTTGCAGAGGTGGAGCAAGAGGAGACCCAAGATCCTTGGAGGAGCCCAGAAGATCATGAGTGGATCTCAGACATTAGACATTGAGTTATTTATACTGTTGGGAGTTTGCATTTGCTTTGTTTGGATGTGACTGTGTCCAGGCTCTTCCCTCTTGGAATAAGAAAGTAATTTATTTTTGATTTCAGAGGCGCTCACAATTAAGAGACTAAGTTTTAAAATCTGAAGTGTTTGCATTGGTAAAGATTATTGGACTCTATCAGAGAAATGCAAATCAAAACGACTCTGAGATACCACCTTACACCTGTCAGAATGGCTACGATCAAAACCACCAATGAAAGTCTATGTTGGAGAGGATGTGGAGCAAAGGGAACACTCCTCCACTGTTGGTGGGAATGTAAACTTGTACAACCACTGTGGAAATCAGTGTGACTGTTTCTCAGAAAATTGGAAATCGATCTATCGCAAGACCCAGCCATACCACTCTTGGGCATATACCCAAGGAATGCTCAAACATACCACAAAGATACATGCTGAACTATGTTCATAGAAGCATTATTCGTAATAGCCAGAACCTAGAAACATGCCCGACAACTGACGAATGGATTAAGAAAATGTGGTAGATATACACAATGGAGTACTACTCAGCAGAGAAAAACAATGACAGCATGAAATCTGTAGGCGAATGGATGGAACTAGAAAATATCATCCTGAGTGAGGTAACCCAAACCCAGAAGGACAAACATGGTATGTACTCACTCATAAGTGGATTCTAGATATAAAGCAAAGAACAATCAGACCGCAACCCACAGAACCAGGGAGGCTACATAGCAGGGGGGACCCTAGGATGACTTTGGCTTATAATAAGTTTTGATTTTACTCAATCACTGGGCAAGCATCAGTGAAACATTTCACTATTAGGATTAGAATTTGTACTCTATCAAGCTGGTGATAGAAAAAAATAAAATAAAATATTAAAAAATAAATAAAATAAAAGATAAAAAGATTATTGGACCCTTACTTTTGTGATATGCTTTATATTTGTGGTATTTATTAATCTGAGATCCTGGGGATGAACCAAAAAAGGAGAGGTTATGTCTTAATTAAGTGAAGTATGTCAAATTGACAAGGAGTCAATTGTGCCGGCTAATTTTATGGCAACTTGACTCAGGCTAGTCATTTGAGAGGAGGGAGTCCCAATTGAGAGAATGCCTCCACACAACTGGGCTGCAGACTAGCCTGTAGAGCACTTTGTTAATTAGGGATGGATGGGCCCCGCCCTCTGCCCACTGCAGGTGGTGCCACCCCTGGGCTGAGCCAGATATGGTGGAGCACACCTTTAATCCTAACACTTGCAGGAGAGAGGGAGGTGGATCAGCTTGGTCTACACAGTGAGTTCTAGGACAGCCAGGGCTATGTAGAGACGCTGCCTAAAAAAAAAAGAAAAAGAAAAGAAAGCAGGCTGGGCAAACCATAGGGAGCAAGCCAGTAAGCAGCACTTCTCCATGGCCTCTGCATCAGCTCCCACCTCTAGGTTCCTGTCCTAACTTCTCTCAGTGATGGACTGTTATCTGGAAGTATAAGCTGAAGAAATAAACACTTTCTTCCCCAAGTTGCTTTGGTCACGGCATTTCATCACAGCAATTGTAACCCTAACTAGGACACTCTTGTCTTAAAAAAAAAAAAAAAAAAAAAAAAAGCCAGTACAGCCATGCAGACACCCCGCAACCCCAGTACTATGGGAGGTAGAGACATGAGGATTGTTGGGGCTCACTGGCCAACCGTGAGGGTGAGTTGCAGCAGCTTCAGTCTAGTAAGTAAGGCAGAGAGTGATGGAGGAGGACACCCAACGGCCTCTCCATGGCACACAGACTCATGTGCACATATACAACATCCATACTGTCTGGGGAGTGGGGGTGGTCAGTGGGTAAAGCGCCTGCTGAGCAATCATGAGGACCGGTCTGTCTAATTCCACTGTCTGTAACCTGGAGGTGGCAGAGAACATGGAAACAGGCAGATCCCTGAAGCTCCTTGATCAACTAGCCTAGTCAAATTCATGGGGGAAAAATGAGCTGGAGTAAGAAAAAGGTAGATACCTTAGACCAGTGGTTCTCAGCCTGTGGACTGCAACCCCTTTGGGGGTTAAATGACCTCATAGAGGTCAAATATTAGATATCCTGCATATCAGATATTTACATTACGATTCATAACAGTAGCAAAACTACAGTCATGAAGTAACAACAAAATAACTCTATGATTGGGGTCACCACAGGAGGAGCTGGATTAAGGATGACAGCATTAGGAAGGTTGAAAACCACTGCCCTTGACACTCTAAATAGATACTTTAGTCACTCTTTGGGCAATTAGCTGAACATTTTCATACTCTGAACAATAAAAGAGAAACATGTCTATGGTGGCACCATAATCCAAAACAGGCTTTAAAACACAGCTATGTAAGTTTTACAACTATGTTAAGCTACATATTGCTATACACACTTAGCTAGTGCAGAGAAGAGACCTTGAATCACTCATAGGGCTCTTAAGAAAACAAAGAGCAGCCTGGCAAGGTGGCACACGCCTTTAATCCCGGCACTCTAGCAGCAAAGGCAGGTGGATCTCTGAATTTGAAGCCAGCCTGGTCTACACAGCCAGTTCCAGAACAGAGAGTGCTCAACAGGGGAAGCAGATGGTGGTGGTGGAACAACAGAACAAAACAAACAGACAAACAAACCAACAAACAAAATAATTTTCCCACTGCAACATGAACCTAATGTTACACGGATACATGGTACTATTTCCTATGCCCTTATTAGAATCAGATGTGTAATTTGGATCCACAAAGTAGACAAAAAGCAACACCATAAAAAGAAAAAGTAACAAAACCCAGCCAAGAAAAGTAATATACTTTGACTATAGATTTAAACCAAAAATTTAGGTTGATTAAAAATATCACCTCTGAAACAAAGTATACTATCCCTCAGCATAATAAACCTTTGCCTCTCTTCAATTTTTCTTTCTATAGTTAAGTTTAAAAACATCAGTCACAGTCTAAAAGATAAAGACCTAAGTGGAAGTAGGTTAAATAGGCTTTCTGGACTTTTGACTAAGATTCTGAATGATCTAAATTCTTTTTTAAGAATAAAACAGTATACTTAACACTGATAAAATGTATATCCAACAGTAATTGAAGCGGTTCAGAGACATTTTTAAGGAATCTACGACTGCCAGACATGGTGGTCCACACCTTAGGGGATGACAGGGGCAGCCAACCTAGTCTATATAGCCAGGACATAGTGGTTTCAGCCTGGACTACATAGTTCCAGACAGCAGGACTACTTAGGCAGTCACATAGAGACCCTGTCTCAGAAAACAACAAAACGTGTTTAAGACTTAGATTTGGTATTTTCCATTTAGGATGGCCCTTTCTGTATCTCTAAATAAATGACAGGAACTTTATTGATTAGCTATCTAATACTACCTCTGTGAATCCCCAATAGTATAGTTCTAACAGAAACATTTAAAATGGCCCAGTAAGGTAAAAAAGAGCCTCATCTAAACTCTCTGGTCTTATCTCTCATAACTTGTATCCCTACTTCCTCACTTCTATCAACAATGGCCTCCTTGCTGTTCTCTAAACATGACAAATGCTCTAACCTTAACATTACACTCATGGTTTCCTTTCAACCTCTGCCTTCTCAAACATCCATATGGCTTGTTCCTTACATCACTCAAGTCATAGGCCATCTGCAGGGAGGCCTTACCTGACCACCTTGTCTCTTACTTTGGTCCCTCTACCCTTTACCTTCCTTCATTCTCCACAATCCTGTGATCATAGAAGAACTACACTATACTTCATTGGGCTCTGTCTTGAACATGGAAAGGAGCCTCCACTGTTAATACTGTCTGCTACTGCACTGCAAGTAGTTAGGAAATTCTTTAGCAAGGCCTGATTATATTACATAGTTGTCCTTGGTATCCATGAGGCTCCAACTCAGAGAGCAAAACTTGAGGATGCTAATGTCCCTTTATACAGTGGTGCTGGTATTTGCCCATGACTATGTATATTGTGATACTTTACATTATCTCTACATTACCTAATATAAGTGTTATGTGAATAGTTGTGACATTGTATCATTTAGGGAATAACGGGGTGGGGGGAGGTGACTACATGTTTAGAACTGAGGCCTTTTCCTTCAAACATTTTGTAACCAGATTGCTGAATTCAGGAGAGAGAATGAAGATGCACAAGGCCAATGCTACACAGCCAAGAATAAGGAAAGTCAGAGTAGAGCTGACAATACCCAGAAATGCTCAGATCTATTTAACTTTGATTCCTTTAAAATCTCTATCCACCTTTAAAACAGTCATCCACATTTTTTAAAATTGTAGATACTTCACTAAAAAGCATCACACTTTTTATTTAGGTCACTAAACTCTAACAGTGTATATTTCCATATGTGCACTATTGGAGGAACTGTAAACAACCTTTTCCACTACTGAATGATTTGCTAGACTGAATTTTGATTAAGAAATGCTTAATTTTACAACACTTTGTCCTATTTATTCTAAGGTTTCTGTAGCCAGACCCAACTGGGAAAATGATTTAGCTGCTAGCTGGGGTATAAAAAAGCCAACCACAAGCAAAAGCTATGCAAGCCTCCTAAACAAAACCACGAGGTTTTCTATATATTTACATTCTAACTCTCCAGTTGGCTCTCCAGTGTCATTTCCCCTCACTTTAGGGGTACCCTGGAAGTGAGAGAAAGAATGGAGAAAAGAAGTGTAAGATGAGCAAAGAGAATGGGAAGAACGAGAGATGAAGGCCAAGGACAAACTCTCTAATCCAAATACAAAGTAGCGAAAAACTTTATTTCCTATATTCTGTACATGCATTACACAAGAAACCACCATGTTTTTAAAACACACACACACACACACACACACACACACACACACACACAACAACAACAACAAAAAAACCAACCCACACACACCCAAAAAAACCCCAAGCATACAGAGCAGTCATGCTGACCTGGTAGAGTGCTGACTTGCACTCTGGGCACTGACAGACTAGGATATTCTTTCAGGTACTCCCTAGTTTCACTGTTAAAAATTATGTCTGATTCTGCTCCATTGTATTTTTTGTTTGTTTGTTTTTTGAGACAGGGTTTCTCTGTGTAGTTTTGGAGCCTGTCCTCAATCTCGCTCTGTAGACCAGGCTGGCCTCGAACTCACAGAGATCCACCTGGCTCTGCCGCCAGGCTCTGCTTGATTGTCTTCACATTCCAAGAGAGAAAGCTAATCCAATTACACTTTTTTTTTCTCTTATGATGTTGGTATTTATCTGTGTATCACCTCTGAGACATTAACAATTGATAAAATAAACATCATGAACTATCAGTGAGCACCGTATCTCATTGAACCCTCACAGAAACCAAAAGGCTTAATATTACTCCACATCATACACTCAGGTTTAAGGAAGTCATGTGACCCTGGCAAGCTCACATAGTAAATAGCAGATTTAAACCCTGAGGTTCTAAAAGTCTTTCTTGCTTTAACCATAGACACTCTTCAAAGAGTAACTCAATAAAATATCAATAGCTCCAAGTTCCACTCTTGTGTGTGCCTGTGTCCTTGAAGGGCAGTAATGGTGCAGAATTGAGCTTGTTTTTTATGATGACAACACAATGACCTCCTTGCTGGCGACTATCAAAGCCGACATGAGAAATACTAGTCTGCTCAGGTTAGTTTTCCTGCACTTTCTTACACAGAGGAATATGCTTAAGGTCAATCCAACGGAACAGCACGTGTCTGTTTATTAGTGACTCTGGGGTGTTGGTAAGACGCAGAATTCTTTCCCTGAAGCTTAAAAGAGGGAAATCAATGGGTAGCTTGTAGAGGAGCAGGGCTCAGATTCTAATTCATCCGACCTCTGTCATAGCTGTGTTCCTTTCCTGTCTTCGCAGGGTCCTTTCCAGGTGCACCCCTGGAGGGTTAAAACAAAAACACTGCTCCACTAGATCCCCGGCACTAACTAATCCTAAGGCATCAGACACACGTGCATTTCCACGCTCAGCAGGGAGTGATCAAGTCTTAAGGGTCGGCAGGTTTGCCCATGGCGTTCACCAGGCCTTCCTTCCCCATGCCTGAAGGAGTTGGGGCAGCGGGAAGGCCGTCGCTTTCCTGAAGCCACAAGCCACACCCGAGCCGCGCCAGCCGCTTCCCTCTCCCGGGCCCCCAGAACCCTCCCGGGAAGAAAGAGCTGCCTATACGTTCCCCGGAGAGCCGAGGACCAAAGCAGCCCGGCCTCAGTTCCCACCCCGGCGCGGCGGCCAGGCAGAGGGCACTTACCATCATTCTCGTAGCTGTGCCGCCTCCGCGACATGCTGCTCGCGGGGGCGCAGGCGAGCTGAGCTGCGAGCGACCTGCAATACCAGAACCGTCGGGCTGCTGGCCGGCCGGTGCGCGGTCAGCGGCGAGGCGCGCGGACTGGCCGGCGCGCAGGCGCACTCGCCCACGACGCCTGCCGGAAGCGCAAGCGGAGAAGCACCGGGTGGGCTCCGAGGCGGAAGGCCGGCGTCTGCAGGCCCACGCGCGGCCGCCTCCTCCCGCCTTCCACCCTGAGGCCTTCCAGATGGCGAGCTAAATAACCCCGGCCCGGACGACCCCGCCTCAGCTTTGCAGCGGCGCCGCCGCGCTTCTCCCGGCGGCCCCTGCGCCGACGGCTTTAGAGACTTCCGGAGCGAGGTGACGTCCCAGGGACTTTCTGCGCACGCGCGCGTCGGGGGCGTGGGCTCGAGGGCGGGGAGCCGCGCCAAGTTGGTGAAGGGAGACCCGGGAAAGGCCTAGGACCGGCGGGTATGTGTTCTCACTCTCGCCGCCCGGCCGGAGCTGCCTCGGGAGACCTGGGCGGGGAGGGAGGGGAAACCGTTCCCCAGCGGTAAGGAAGTTAGGCCCGCCCGGCCGAACCTGCTCATGGTCGTTTTACCGCCCACCTCTTCCAGCTGACGCCGCAGATAACCGATCGATCTGGTTTCAATTGTTCCTCTGTCCGTCTGCACGTGTGCAGTATGTGGACGCCCTCTGCCCTGCTGTCTTTGATGGGCACCCAACTGCCTTGTCCATGGTCTGGCCGAAACTCTTCCTTCAGTCTTACCGGTTTCAGTAAAAGGCCGTTTTTGTCGTTTGCTTAATCCATGAATTTAGGGAGGAGTCATTAGACCCTTCACTTCCTGTTATCCACAAACACCACCCGCTGTACTTTGAGAGCAAGTCCATTAATCAAACTTATTTACTACTATGTTTAAAACTCTTCGCGGACTTAAAAAATATGAATATTTTATGGTTGTGCCTGAGTGTGCAGGAGCTTATGGAGGCCAGAAGAGGGCATCAGATCCCCTATAACTGGAGTTTCAGACACTTGTGAGCTGCCATGTGGGTGCGGGGGTGGGGGAACCAGAATCATAGGTCCTTTGCAAGAGCAGTAAGCGCTCTTAACCACTGAGCCATCTTTCCAGCCCTACTTTTTTCTTTCTAAAGAATATCTTTTATTTGCCCTTTTCATCTGTCCATGCACGTAAACAATCCATCTTGATCATATGCCCGCCAACTCTCCGGGAATTTCCATTGCAAACTCCGAACTATGGCTTCTTGGGTTCTGTCCCCACTACTGTGTGTGAACCACTATGTTCTTCTGATAAGTCCTGCTTGTTCACATTTTAGGAATCAAGACTTACTGTTTCCTTTACCTAATGGTCTCTGCTCTGAAATCTACATGACTGACCATCAGATGCCTACATAGTTATTTCCCTGACTCTTCAATTCTTGCTTTATTTCACTCCACAAGTACTATATTGGATTAATTAACATTTGTCGCCTTCTGTACACAAGACTGTTCAAGATAGTGAAGCTGCATGGTGAACCAAAGGAAGCCTTTGGTCTTTTGGAGCTGAAGTCCTAAACGACCCTTTCAGGATGATGACAGGCACTGTAGTCTGACATAATAGCAGAGGAAGAGTGGTACAAGTTGGGATCAGAGAGGCAGGGACAGATTATCTGAGCAGGCTGAGACTTTGGAAAAGTCCTCCAAGTAGGTAGTTAGGCATCAGTAATTCAGGCAAGAAATGCTGGAGCCTTGCACTGGGGTGATGGTGGCTGACTTTAAAAGGAAGGTAAAGGTTAGGGTCTGGTATGGTGGCACCCTGTTCTGGAAGTAGAGACAAGGGAATCTCAAATTCAAGATTACTAGGGGTTCAAGGCCAGCCTGTACTATGCAGCAAGTCTCAGAAAAATTAATTTGAAAAATAGGGGCTGGCAAGATGGCTCAGCAGATAAGCACCTGCCACATGAGCCTGATGATAGAGTTTGATCCCTGGAGCCTTTGTAAATGTGGAAGCAGGGAACTGACTGCTGAAAGTTGTCCCCTCTCTTCCACATCCATGGCAAGCGTCTAGGCTCAAGTAGACACAGAGTAGATAAAATGTAACTAAAAGGAAAAAAGAAAACAGTTCATTGGTTATAGTGTATCCATTTCAGTGAGATTTGGCCACAGTAGCAATTTTGAAATTTTGGCTCTGAGATTTGAGAACAAAAGAAACAAAGCCATAGTATCACTGGTATTGGTTGATTTGGGAAGTACATAGTGCTTTCCTACTATTATTCACCCAGCATTTTTTACATGGCTTACTTCCCAATTCATGTTTCTTTGAAAATGCTATGGCCTCAGAAAGGCTATACCTACCCCTTTAGGTACAAAGAGCCCTTTCACCTGCCTCCTTACTCTGCTTATTTTTCTTTAAAATATTAAATTTAAAACGACTTTTAAAAAATCAGTTTATTGGCTTATCTTTTCCACTAGATTGTAAACTTTAGAGGGCAGACTTTTTCCTGTTGCATTTACTGCTCTGTTCCCAATGTGTAGAGGGTGCTCCGCCAAGCATAGTTGTCACATAAATACTATTGAGTGAGCAAGTGAATGGGATAGCCTGGGTTATGTGGCCACTGCTAATTTGCATGACTGATTAGCTTCATGTTTGCTTCAACCAGTACCCAAAGAGTTGAGCATTGCATCTTCTCTCTTCTCTCTCAGAAGCTACCTGACTGAAAGGAATCTGCCCCACGGATCAATCCAGATGCCTTCTTCCGCTTCACCAGATGAAGAAGTTGGCCTGGAGACCTGTGTTTTAAAGTTTTCTGATCTGGATTTAAAAGAATCAAATCTTATTAACCCCAGCAACAGTCTCAAAGCAGAGTTAGATGCCAATACAAAGAAGAAGTACTCATTTGCAAAGAAAAAGGTAAAATTGCTGTCAGTGTTTTCATGATCGAGTGTATAAAGTTAGTGAAGTACATACAGGAAGGAGTGGATTACTGAGCTTGCCTTCCATCTCACAGTGTGGTCTAGTCTAGCAGCATGCAGTCTTGGAACTACATGTTATGGTGGAGTATTTGAGGATACTAGGTCCTGGGCAGGCAGGATGGATGTCTTTCCTCACTCGGTTGTAGAAAGACTCCAGGAACTCAGCACCGTAGTGTAAGGAGAACTGACAGGTAGTGGGGCAGCTGGCGTCTAGTGAGGTGTTAATGAGCCCTGCTGCTGCTGCTGCTGCTGCTGCTGCGGGTGGGGAAAAAGTTTGGTCTCACTCGCTAGCTCAGTGCTTTGAAGAAAGGACAGGGCATTGCAGGGTACTACTGCAAGGCTATAAGAATACCGTGACTGGGTGTAAAGAGGTGGTATTGGTGCCCTTCGTCAGCCCCGTGTATTTTGTTGTTGCTGAGACATTGGCTGAAACTCCGTTTTCTTAAAAGCAGGGATCCAGAGGCCCATCGGCAGGGAAATGGCTGGCTAAGGAGCTGAGACCTGGCTTTCTCACCTTCAGCCTGTGGTCCTCTTAAAGGAGCCTCTTTCTGGCTCTATGTCAGTGAAGAATAAATATCTCTGTAATTTCCCAGCTGCCACCGTCAGTCTCAGACAGGTTTCCTTGAAAATGAAATTCAGAGGTTACAGAGGTCCTTCACCCGTATTACTTTGCAAAAATTTCAAACTTAGAGAAAAGTGAGAAGAATTTTATAAATGATGCACACACTGGCCTTGTCCAGAGGTTCTGTTCATACTCACCACTTGTCTCAAGTGCAGAAAGCTCACCTGGTTACACAGAAACTGAGCTGGTTCCAGTGCCCACTCCCTTGGTTGTTGCCACACCTTAGTCCTTCTCTTCGGCTATGTAGCCAAAGCTGACCCTGAACTCATGCCTGTCTTCCTAGAGGTCTGAGTGCTTGGTCTTTTGTTGTTGTTGTTGTTGTTTTTGTTTTGGTTTTTCGGAGACAGGGTTTCTCAGTGTAGCTTTGCGCCTTTCCTGGATCTTGCTCTGTAGACCAGGCTGGCCTTGAACTCACAGAGATCCGCCTGCCTCTGCCTCCCGAGTGCTGGGATTAAAGGCATGCGCCACCACCGCCCGGCTGTGCTTGGTCTTTAAACTAGAACACTACATTTTTCTCTCAAGTTCTGGTTGTTTTGTAGATGGGCCCTCAGTTTGGTTTTGACTCATATTCCTTCCATGAGATTCAGAGTTGGCTTTCTTAGGAAGACTGTCCAGGAAGAAATGCCCGTTCATTTTGCCACATTCTCCCAGGTGCTCCCCAGTGCTGATGCTCCTGTTCCTGACTGTGTTCATTTTAGTAATTGGCAGGAACTGTCTGCTAGGTTTCCTCATTGTAAAGTGTTTCCTCACTGTAAACTTTCCTTTTTCCCATTTAATTCATCAGTGGCTGGGAAGGAATAACAGTGCCATCTCCTTTTCCTCTTGCCTGTCTTGAAGGATCAACTGTAAGAAACACTAAAACGGCTCTAGCTTGTCATTTCAGATGCCCCACCCTGCATACTCCAGGTCCGGGCTTGCACAAGTTGAGGAAGGTCCATCAGTGGTGCGCCTCACCTCTAGCACAGCCCCACCACCCATGTAGAGGTGGATGAGAGGACTGACTATTCCATAGAGTTGCTCTCTGACTTCCAAGTGTGCACCATGGCATGTGCTCCTCCCCCCAATTATAATATAAAGTTTAGAACTTTTGAAAAAGGAAAACATACAGTACATATAAACTAACAAATCAGAGAAAGTAGGAAAAAATTCAGCCTTAGTACGAAGAAAAAATATGCAAATAAAAATAAAGTAGCATTTATCTTGCTTTTTGGGGGGAATGATATTTAAAATATTGACAGTAAAAACTTAAGTACCAATAAGACTTAGGCCGTTCGTCTGCTTTGTAGTTGAGAGCATGCACTCACACAGAGTTTGGTTTCAAACGTGATGCTCTTTGATCCACCCATTTCCCTTCTGAACACCTATCCTAAATGGGTAAGTGATGGAAGGAAGGAGCGTCCGCTCACACCAGTGCTTGTGCTCACACTGCAGATATGGGGCCCGCCGTGGGTTTCAGTTGGTAACTAAGAGAGTTTTGTGTTGAACCTTTTAACAATGGCCGTAAATCATTCATATGAAGACCCTGTGATGCTCAGCTGTAGTCGCCATCCTGCACAGTTTCTGGGAAGGAAGGAGAGGCAGAGAAGTCAGGTCCCAGCAGCGCCACAGTTAGTGCCGGGGACAGCGAGGCCCTGCTGCATTCCTTCCCCTGGCCCAGTGCACCTAAGGTGTCACGAGGGCCACACTGCCTCGGCCGGTCTGGCCAGGGCTTTCACGTAGGGTGTCAGGACCGTTTCTCCAGGGAAAGCTTCATACTGAACTGGAAAACTACCTAATTGCCATGGTAAGTAGTACTCCGTAAGTTATGATTCCCATTTGAAAAGGACCACTGTCTGCTACTTGCAGTGTGCTACTTACTAATGTTTACCTGACGTTCAGATCCTTCAGCATAGTCTCTAAAATGAGTTAAAACATTTGAATATTTTTGAAGTTCTTGATATCTTTGTTAAATAATCAGGAGTGTCCCAGAAAGAGGAATATATGCTCCTTCTGGTAGTATATTTTGCTGTTTTATTTTGCCTATTGCAGAGTCAAGGCATCTTATAGAAGACTTTATATATAGGTAATAATAAGTAATAACTATATAATAGGAACTTTAATAGATAGCCACAAACTATTACTATAGTAACACAATTGTAAACAACTATCTAATATATTAAATGATGTAAGTGTTATAGGGAAAAGTTAGAGAAGTTTAAACAGATTTCAGCTTGTTCTCTGACTTACGATGGTCAGAAAAAGTCCTCGTTCATCAATAGGTAAGATTTGAAGATGTGAAGAATGATAAACCATACGGATAGTGGAGGGAGGAGAATCCAGTGCAAAGGCTGTAGGTAGTACAGAAACCTGCGTGCTATGTTTGAGCCAAAGCCACAAGGCTGAAACGGGATGCGGTAGGAGCAGCGGAAGGAACCAGGCTATCGGGGATTTCCTAGAGAATAGGAAGAGAGCCTCTGGGGAATTTAGAGCGGTGAAGTGATACCTGGTCTAGGTTTCTGTTCATGTTTTTTGTTGGTTTGTCACTGTTTCAAGACAGGGTTTCTCTGTGTAACCCTGACTGTCCTAGAACTTGCTCTGTGGACCAGGCTGGCCTCGAACTCAAAGATCCACATGTCACCATGCCTGGCTTGATCTAGATTTTAAAAGAAGCATTTCAATTGAATGGAAAACAAATGGTGATAAGTATAGACAGAGGGAGGCTAAGAAGCTATTATAATAATCCAGGGAAGAGTGATGGTGGCTTGCATCAGTGGAGTGGTAGCCAAGGGAGAGATGGTTAGATTTTGGGTGTATTTGGAAGTCAAATTGATGGATTGGATGTAGGATGTGGAAGAAAAGACTTGGAAATGTTCTAATAATGTTTTTTATTTATTTTTGGAGGCAGTCTCACATTGTAGCCTTGGCTGGCCTAGAACTTGGGCTGCCCTTGAACCTACAGAGATCTGTTTGCCTCTGCTGGGATTAAAGGTGTGCACTACCCTTTGCTTTTGTTACATATGTGTTGATACCTTTGCTCTGTGTTCCTCCTCATTTGTCTTGTAGAAATTCCTAATGTATTAACTGTGGTGGCCAAGGCTCCGGTAACAAATGGCCTCACACCTGTAGTGGATAGAGCACATTAGGAGTTTGGACTTGGGAGATGGGACATGAGGCATCTTCAGTACCACACAGGGTGCAAGAACCCAGCCTGGTGTTACCTCTGCTGGCCTCAGCACATTTCAGAGAGAGGAGAGAGAGAGAGAGAGAGAGAGAGAGAGAGAGAGAGAGAGAGAGAGCAGAGGAGCACACGTGGGAGGTTTTTATGGACCAGAAGTGGAGCTGTCACGTGTCACTTCCTTTGGAAACAGTGGTACAGCCTTAATTGCAAAGGCTAGTTTCCCAGGGAGAAAGGAAAATGGATTTTGGTGGCTGAACAGTAAGAGGTTGTTACTTTAGAACAGTCTTGCCAGTTTCCTGAGGGGTACTTATCTGCTTTGGGCTGTAATTGCCTTAAGCGTCTGCTTCAAACAGTGGACATCTTTTCAGTTAGATAAGATATTTTGGTGACTTAGGAAAGAAGAGCGCTCCAGACATAAGCCAGGCTGAGCATAAGCCGGGCAGGGAGGGCAGAGGTGTTGAAGTGACATTAAGGAACAGTGAGTAGACTGGTTCATCTGAACTAAGGTTGTAAAAGAAATAGGAAACGATGAGGCTCGAAACAGCAGGGTGGGGCAACATTCAGGAGTCATTGTGTTTCTGTTCTGTGCTATAGACAAGGACATAATTCTAGTATGTGCTGAACATTTATGTAATTCTTTGATTTACATTTTCCAAGTAGAAATTTGGACTGAATAACTTCCTCACATTTGTTTTCAAAGGTAAATAGAAGGGCCAGTATTTCCAACTAAGTGGAAACGTGAAAATAGAAGATGTTCTATCCAGAAAGTAAAGAAATGGCATTTAGTGGGAGTGCCACAGACTAATGTTAGATGAGGCCTCTGCAGCGAACTCTGAGTGTTTAAAAGGGTCTGACAGAGCAGCAGTTCTCAACTTGGGGGTGGCACACCAGATGTCCTGCATAGAGATATTTAGATTGTGATTCCTAACACTAGCAAAATTACACTTGTGAAGTAGCAATGAAATAATTTTATGGTTGGGGTCACCACAGCATGAAGGACTGTGTGCAAGGGTCACAGCATTAGGAAGGTTGAAACTACTGTCTTAGAGGAATCAGAGTAACATCGCACCTCAGGGAACACTGTGGAGGAGGACTGTCTGGAAGGTGGAAGCAGTAAGATGTCCAGGTTTGTCCATGTCCCTGACATGGATGAAGAACATGGATGGAAGACCAGGGTATGAAGCCATACCTTACCACTCCAGTGTCAGTGTATGGGTTGCTTAAAGCAATACAAGCCCATGCTCTTGCTCTTAGAATTCTTCGTAGACTGGCAGGGTGCCAAACTGGAAAAACCCGCCCCCAAAAGTAATATAAGAGATTGAGTGAAACTTGTTACCCGAAACCTAAGGCTGTTAAGTAATGATGTTGTTTGAAATGTGAATTGCAGGCCTTTGCCCTTTTTGTCAAAACCAAACAAGTTCCAGCACCTTCTCTGGAATTTAAAGGAAAATGGTGGAGATGCTGTCAGCAGCTGTTTGCAGACCAGACCAGCATCCACAGACATGTGGCAACACAGCACGCTGAAGAAGTTTGCCAGCAGACCGCTTCTGTTCTGAAGCAGCTAACTGCAGCTCCGAGTGCTTCACAGAGTCTCCCCTCTGCAGACAGGAAGAGCCCGCCGAAAGACTGTCGCCCTCCTAGTCAGGAAGTGTCTGCTTGGCTCCCCGATGTAAGCCGCATTAGCCCTGATGAGCTGAGCAGGTACGTTTTTTATTCTGTGTTTGGTTTGCTTTTAAAATACTTTCCAACCACAACAGTAAACTACAGTTAACCCACAAAAATGGGCAAACTGAGAAAGAGCAACCATGGCAAATACAGGTGACACGGTGAAACCAGCAGAATGCTCAGTCCTTGCTGGTGAGGATAGAGATGGCCCCACCACTCTAGAAAAGGGTTCGGCGGGTTCTTTTAAAATTCAGACATCTTCCCAGTGATCCACTCCTGGGTGTAGAACAAACAGAAATAAAAACATAGGCCCACAAAAGCCTAAACATGAATGTTTGTGGCAGTTTTATTCGTAGTAACAAAATACTGGAAACAACTCATTATTTTGTCTGCTAAATAAAAATAAACTAGTTATATTTTAAAATGATAAGGACTCAAGAAATGGTTCACTGGGGGCAATGCTTACCATGTAAATATGAGGACCTGAGTTTGAATCCCCAGGATCCATGGAAAGCCTGGCATGGTAGTGCTTATGGGCAATCCTAGTACTCCTACAGCAAAATGGGAGGAGGGACAGAATCCCCAAAAGCTCACAGGCCAGCAAGCGTTGGGTACACAGCAGTAAAGAACAATAGACCTGTCTCAAACAAGGTGGAAGGTGAGGACCGATACCCAATATTGTCCTCCGACTTCCACATCACATAGTGGCACCCATGTGCCTGCCTGCATTCACACGTGAACACATTCATACCATAGACACACATCATACACACACAGAGATTAAAGAAATAAAAATACTTTAAGGAGACGAAGTGGAAACAACTGTAAATAGAATAGCAGGAGTGTGAAAGGAAGGATACTGTCTTGTTAGGACATGGGGCACTGCCTCACACTTTTAATCCCAGCACTCGGGAGGCAGAGGCCAAGGCTAGCAGAGCTCTGTGAGTTTAAGGCCAACCTCGCCTACAGAGCGAGTTCCAGGACAGCCAGGGCTAAACAGAAAAACAAACAAACTAAAACCAGAAAGGAACATTGTGCAGTACGAGCCATGGACAGCGAATAGCACAAGGCTGTGCATGAATGGTTTGTCAGATCTTTATGCTGAGAGACCAGAAGCCACACACAAGAGTGCCTGGAGGGTAAACCCAGTCTGCTTTCTGAGAGTTTGAATGGGAACATAATGCTTGAATTTTATTGTAAGTTATACTTAGATTTAAAATGTCTAAATAAATGGAGTAGGTAAGAATCAGACAGACTTGTTTGGTCAAGGTACTGATGAATTCAGAACTATGCATCTGGACAGACAAATCATTCATCAAGATTATTGGGAAGGGCTTGGAGAGACGGCTCAGTGGTTAAGAGAACTGGTTACTTTTCCAGAGGATGCAGGTTTGATTCCCAGCACACAGTGGGTGGCCCACAACTGTCTGTAATTCAAGGGGATCTGATGCCCTCTTCTGGCTTCTGCATGCACATGGTACACATACAGGTAGACAAAACACCATACACAATAGTAAATGCATAAAATGTTTTTAAAAGATTATTGGAGAACACCATACTCCACATACTGAATTTTCAGAATCCATCCACATACTGGATTTTCAGAATCCAAACTTTTCCTTTACTTTGAATTTTTTAAGTCTAGTTTCAAACTATATTACTCTCTTCTCCTAAGGTACTGATGTCTTCTTAGTGATTTAGTGCTACTGTGTGAGCATGCTGACATAGAAAGGTTTGTCTTGTATGGCCAATAAGAACATGACTCAGCCAGATGTGGCAGCGCACGCCTTTAATCCCAGCACTTGGAAGGCAGAGGCAGGTGGATCTCTGAGTTTGAGGCCAGCCAACCTGGGTCTACAAAGCAAGTTCCAAGACATCTAGGGCTGCTACACAGAGAAACCCTGTCTTGAATCCCCTCAAAAAAATAAAAAATACCTATGTCTCATAGGTAAGTGGATTATATGAAAAAAAGGAAGTGAACCTTTTTCATGGTGAGCCAGTCAAACTGGATGCTGCCTTCTGATTGAGGCTAAGCCACAGTGGCTCATTTCCAGCTTGCCTGTAAAGGGGTTAGTAATATCTGTCTCTTGGGTGTGAGTGGTGAGTGAGGACAGTAAAGCAGATTTGCTTTTTGTGATATAAGAAGTCCGGCGCAGATGCTCCTATGTAGAGAAACTACACAAGAGAAGTTCTCCTGTGTTAGAATAGCAAGAACACAGGCAAGAACACAGGCACGAGCTGCTCCATCTTTGTGTTCTCCCATTTCTGCCTGGGTTATTGGGAACTGTGACCTCCTTGTGACTCGGGTGCTCCTGCCCTCTGACTTTCCTTTTGTAGTGGCCAGGGCGACGAGGATGGGGAGGTACTCCTGTATTACTGCTACTGTGACTTGGAGGACCCCCACATGATCTGTGCCTGGCAGACAGCTCTGTGCCAACTCCTGCACCTCACAGGCAAGGTAAGCCCTGCTGCCCACGTGCCCTGCACAGCCTCATCCTGTCTGGACTGCAGGAGCTGTGCTCTTTGTGGAAGTCTTCACTCCAGGTTCTCAGAACAAGGGAAACCCTACCTGGCATTCTAATGAAGTAAACAGCTGCTGATGTGTTATTTTCTAGACCAGGAGTCAGTCACCTATACCTAAAGAATCGAATAGTAAATATCTCAGGCTTTGTTAAAAACCCCAACAAACCTGCTCATTTCCCCCGGAGGTTGAACCATCCCTGGGTGGTACCTAAAGGAGTGCTGTGGCTGTGTCCCGATACAGCTGGATGCTGACACTTGGCTGATGGCTGAGACAGGGAAATGTTCGGAACCCAGAGGCCTCTGCATGTCGGTTTGATTCTGATAGCACCTCTGTTTGTTTCCCGAGAACCAGGTCTTTTACCACCTCAGATACTGACGTTTGCTCCTCCTTCCCTTCTCTGAGCGCGACTGCTCCAGTGCTGCTTCCCCAGAAGCACAGTGTGAAGTGCCCCCCCCCCCCGCGCCGCCTTTGCTCTTGCTCAAAGACTTGCTCATGGTCTGAAAGTAGAACCTGCCTCCTCAGCGTACAGGCCGCATGGGGAGCCAGGAGCTTCTCTCCAGTGCTGCGCTGTGCTCTCAGTGCTGGAGCAAGTGTATGGCAGACTCTGTAAGGATCGGAGACTGGGAGTGAAGGGAAGACTGCATGTCCGTAGCGTAGCCACGAGTGCGTGTGTAAAGATGAGAGGAAGAAGCATATTCCCAGACGGCAACGTTCATCTCTGCATGAGAGGACAACATTCATTTTTGTAAAATGCCGTTTGTGGTTTATTCTCCACATTTATGTCTATTAAATAATTTTCAAATTTTGAATCTAAAGGAAGTGCAGTAGAAACCTTCTGAGGTTCTTCCACACCCTAGTTACTAATAAACTGAGGTCAGTGACATTTTTCACGCCCATGTCATTTGACAAGTACTGGTTCACTCACCCCATTCAGTTCATCACCACACCCTGCCCTGCAGTGCTGTTCACATTGTAGATGGTCTTTAAAAAAACAACAACAACAACCAGTACCAGAGACTGGGGTACCAGCTGAAAGATCAGAGAAGCAGAACAAGCCACAGCCACCACCTCTCACCTCACCAACTCCATGAATTCTCTAACTGAGATCCTCTGAATCTTCACCTGAAAGGGTCTCAGCTGAACTGCCTTAGTTCCTGTTTCCTCACCCCTTATATACCTCTCTCCGCCCTGGCGGCACATCCTGGGATTAAAGGCGTGTGTGTGTGTGTGTGTGTGTGTGTGTGTGTGTGTGTGTGTGTGCGTGCGTGTGCGTGCGTGCGTGCTTCCCAGTACTAGAATTAAAGGTGTATGTCACCACTGCCTGGCTCTGTTTCCAGTGTGGCCTTGAACTCACAGAGATCCAGGCGGATCTCTGCCTCTCTCATGATAGGATTAAGGGTGCGTGCCACCACTGTCTGGTGTCCATGTCTAATCTAGTGGCTGGCTCTGTCCTCTGATCCTCAGGCACGCTTTATTAGTGTACACAGTGTATCCCCACACTGCAGTATCCCTGGACTCCATTTCCTTCTTTTTTCCACTTCAGCCACCCTAGACCAAGCTGCCGCTCTGTCTCGTCCATGCGGTAAGTTCCAGACTGGCCTCCAGTTCCTAGTTGTCACCCACCATTTAGTCTGCTCTCCATGCGGCAGCCAGAAGGATCTGGTTAGAGCAGCTCCAGCAGCACTGGGTGGGCTCGGCCACCTCCACTGCTGCAGGGTGGGGCCCTTGGTCTGGCCACTCTTCACACTCCAGCTGTGCCCTCCAGTTTCTTGGGACCTAGCAAGATTTGTTTGGTTTGCCTTTTCCTTGACAAACCCTCTTCAGGGAGCACTCCCACACCCACCGTTTCCCTAGTCTAAGTTCCCGAAGCTTCCGTTGTCCATTTTAATGACACTTTCTCGGAACCCTTTCTGCCTTCCCACCTGAACTCATTTTCTTAAGTATCCTCCGGGGGCATCCTCGACCCTTTCATAGCTTTCCAGCGCTCTCTGTTTCTGACTTTTTGCATCTTGACCTGTGAGCTTGTGGGGGCAGGGGCTTTACTTTTCAACAATGTATCCTAATTCCTAGCACATAGTTTTAGAAACTGGTATTTGTATTCTGAATATATATCACCATCTCTATTCAGTGAACTTTCTCAACAAGAAAGATGACTGTTCATACAAAATGTACAGAATTATGAAATCAGTCTAATTTTGGTTTCAAGCTAAGTGTGGTGGTACATTTTTGTAATCTCATCACTCAAGAGTCTGAGGCAGGAGGATTGCTGCAATTTCAAGAGCAGGCTAGGCTACATACAGAGATAAAAGGTCTCTTGCTCTAGGAGGCCTTTCCTTTTAGGCCCAGCCTGTGGCACCCTAGCAGTGAGCAATCCCGTCCACCAGGTGGCAGCAGTTTCCTGGATCTCAGATCCAAATTTCTAGACTTCAAAGACTTGGCCAGTTTAATGAGATACTTTAGTGCTGTGCTTTGACAATATTGGTTCTTAGGTAAGGAAAGGAGAACCTGAGTGTTCCTTGCTGTACATCATATGACCTTAAGAAATTTGAGAATGACTTGTGGAAATGGCTTAACAGTTAAGAATGCTTACTGCTCTTGCAGAGAACCTGGGTTCAATTCTCAGCACCCACAGAGCAGCTCACAGCAGTCGATATAAGTGGAGTTTCAGGGGAGCCAGTGCCCTTTTCTGACTTTCACAGGCTCCTGAACACACTTGTACGAATACATACATGCAGGCACACACACATACACATAAAGTGAATGGATTCATTAATAAAATGTGAGGGATACATTCAGACTGGAAAGGACAAATGATGAGATTTGAATCCTACGACAGTTGAGTCACAGATCCACTACTCACCAATTCTTTGACTGCTCTGCAGCCGTGGCTGCCCTTTTCTGGTCTGTGGACTGGAGATGAGACTGTGGAGCTCTGTCTCAGCAGGTGCTCCACAGTGCTAACTGTTGCTTGTCTCAGTTTCTTACTGACAAGGCCTTTCCCCAAAGAGCACCTCTGATAGATACTGCACGTCTCCTGAGGGAGTTTAGAGGTGACTGTCCTAGGCAGTGGATGTGCATGGCGTGCATTTGGTTTCTGAGATGAGAATGAAATGGGAAAGAACTGGCCCGCCTACCCAGAAACAGCCGCATAGAAACATGCACTCACCCTCGCCTCCGCCGGACTGTTCTCAGATGGACTTCCTGACCTTGCTCCCGAGGCTGTCGTGCTTTGTTGTCTCCTGTTGGGTGGGGATAGCAAAACATAACTAGAATTACAGCCTATAGGTTTGGGATGGTGGCTTTCCTTCAGCCTCCATGCAGAGGTGACATGTGCATCCCACTATCAGATAAGTTCCCTCTTTAGAACTGGGGTAAAGTCTCTTCAGTGGACTTTTTTTTTTTTAATTCACTTTTGGCATTGTCGTACCTATGAAAGTAGCATGGAGACATCAAAGTTGAAGCTTCTTGGGCTACCTGTGAGGAAGTGGTGGAGCTCATCTTCTTCCCTAGCCTCTGGAAGCTCTGTCTACAGCCTGGGTTTAGACTCATCTCAGAACCCCCTTTGTTACTGGGCAGTTGGAGCTCTGGACCAAACAGGCTTTCCAGAGGTCTCAGTCCCTTGTTCTTGTTTGGCACATATGGACTGAATTCCTCAGCTGACCAGTGGGTCCCGCTGCTTCAGAGGGACACACGTGCTGTCTTGTAAGAGCCTCTGCTCTTCCTGTCATGCTCCTTGACATGAAAGGGACCTTTAGTCTGTCCTGGGAAGACAGCCAAGCTAAGACAGCACTCTTCTCACCATCCCATGTCTCAGATCCGGATCGCTACCGAAGGAATCAACGGAACCGTTGGAGGAAGTAAAGTGGCCACCAGACTCTACGTGGAAGCCATGCTTTCTTGCCCGTTATTTAAGGATTACCTGTGTGAGGACGATTTTAAGGTAAGAGAAGCAGGAAATGAACTAAAGCTCGAGCAGTCTGCTGGTGTGGGTCATTGAAGAGTGTGCACAGAGCCAGACAACCCCCTCCCCTTGAGTTCCAAGCCGGTGCGATGAAAGGCGTGCTTATCACTGCTGCCACTAAGTGACCATGGCACCTTGCAGAATCAGTCAGTACCCTTCCTGGTCCCAGTCTCCCTTCCTGTAAGGATGCTGCACTTAGACAAGCTGGCATCTGAAACCTGCGTGTTTTGACTGGAGAGACTGTTTGGCAGATCTCCGTGGTGGACTATGGTTTCAGTAACCCCAAGTTAAAGCTGACACCACCTGAGAGGAAAGCTGTGGCTCTGTCAACAGAAGTGCTGTGTCTCAGTCCTTCAGGCTTCAGCACAGTGAGTGGTGAGCTGGCGGGACACCCCGATAATTCCCAAGCTGCCATTGCTCCCCAACCAGAGCTGGCGTGCGATCACATCAGTGGCTCAGTGGTGCTGACTTACATGTTCAGAGCCCTACAAACATAATGTTCTTGCATGTGGAAGTGGCACAGTGAACATTTATTAACATGTCAAATTATCTGGAACATTCTGGATCATGGCTTTATCTCCATTGACACTTCCTTTTTACCCCTAATTTGAGGTTTAAAATTTCAGCTATCACACCATAAAACAGACCATAATTTGTATATTTGGCACTTGTCTTCAGCTGGCAGTGGGACAATAAACTCTGTCTTGTTTCTCCTTGGCCAGAGCAGCAGAGGAGGTGCTCACTGCTTCCCGGACTTGCGAGTCGGCGTGTTTGAAGAGATCGTGCCTATGGGGGTCAGCCCCAGTCAGATCTCCTACAAGAACCCTGGTATGCTCCTGTCGTAGAGTCATGCTCTTGTCATAGAGATAAAGCATAATAGGCAAGCAAGAAAGGGAGACATTGATCAGCAGACACCAGTGGATCTTCTCTCTGAAATAGCCACAGGGCAGCTAACCGTCTATCCAGGATTTGAACTGGCTTCTGTGGTGCTTATGGTAACTAAAGGCTCACCTTTAGACCCATAGCACATTTTTCTCAGTAATGGTTTGGCAAGAAGTTGTTTCCTCTTTCCAGAGAGAGCAATTTGAAAGTGATGTGGTTATTACTTGCAAATAGTTCATCAGCAGAAAGAGCATGTGGGCTTTTGTCACGGTAAGCAAATAGCTTTCAAAACCAAAGCAGTGTTCTAGAACATTCAATCCCTGCTTCCCTGTGCTTACTATAGATGACTGAAAGACATTTGTTTGGTGGGGATTTTTGGTTTTGTTTTACTTTTTACCATGAAAGTTTTCAAACACTAACTAGAGTAGAGAAAATAATAGAATGAACTTCCATATGCTTACCATGCAGCCTCAGCAGCTACTCATTCATGGCAAACTGTCCTCTCACCCCATTCCTTTCTCCCATCCTAGATCACTTTAAAGAGAGCCTCTGTGTCATGTTATTTCACTCATAAATATTTCAGTAGATACCTCTAAAAGAAAGGTTAACAGTTAGCTTTTACTATTAACCATGTCTAAAACATTTTAGCAGTAATTACTTCATAAATATCTTGTCAGTGAATTCCCAGTTGTGTCATGACTTCTGAAGTTTCTATTAGGATTAAATACGAGGAGCTGAGACGGCTCACTGGGTAAAGCACTGGCCACTCGGGTGTGTCACAGTGTGCACACCTGTAACCCCAGAGCTCCTGCTGTGAGATGGGGAGCAGGAACAGGAGACCCTCAGAGAGTCACAGGCAGCTGACACACAGCAGTCCCTTGCAGACGAGATGGAAGGTAAACACTCATGCCTGAGCTTGTCCTCTGACCTCCACACAAATAAAACAGATTTAAGTAAGCTCTCTTCAGCGAGTCTTTAAGCTTGTGCATTCAGATTGGCTTTCAAGGATCTCAGTCCTTTGGCTTGTGGAGGTTCTCAGAGTCTGGATAGTGTTAACTGCGTCCCATGGGGTAGTCCTCAGCTGACTGTATCTCCTGGAGACACACGTACTTGTATATATTTGTGTGAGTATGTGTGTATGGGCTTGTGAGCTGCAGCGAGCATGTGGAAGTCAGAGGATAACTCGTGAGGCTTGGTTCTCTCCTTCCATCATAGGGTTCTGGGGATAAAACTCAGATCATGAGGCGTGAAGGCAGTTCCTTTACCTACTGAGCCATCTTGCTTGCCCTGCAGGTTAGTTTTGAAGGCACCCAACCATTTGTCTGTAGAGTTCCCCAGTCTTGGAATAGTCCTAATTACATCCCAATAGGGTGGTCCTCTGTTCACCTATCTCCCCTAGATTGCTCTTTAGATTGAGAATTATGCTGTCGAGTAGAAATACGGGAGCCACATAACATTGTTTTTCAATTTCTAGTGTAAATAGAAATAGGTGAAATGAGCTTGCATAACATGGTTAACATGTCCAAAACATATCAGTATGTACTGAATATAAAACTATTAATGAGATTTACTTTTTTCATACTAAGTCCTTGAAATGCAGTATGTCACACTTACTGTCACCTTCCTCAGAGTACACTCAGGGAGTTGTCATCCACAGGTGACCAGCAGCATCTGTGCTAGACAGCTCTGGGCCCGAGCCTTGATCAGTTCAGGTTCAGTCCCTTCTCTGCCTCCACTTGTGTGACTGCTCCAGGATAGCATTGCCTTCCCTCAAAGAACAGAGGGCCACCCCCTCAAAGATAGTAAGTTTTCATGGGTCAATATCAAAGAGAAGGCCAAGGGTAAAGGGGGGAGGGGGTGAGACAAAGGCATCTTGGAAATAGGCTCCTGCATGAAGAGAGAGGACCGAGGTAGGGGTGTCTGCCTGGTGTCCCGTCCTAGCAGGAGGTAGTATGACAGCATCTCTCCTTGGTGTGGCAGGACGCTGCTTGGGAGCTGAAGGGAGGCTGGCCTGGGCTTCCTTCTGCTGAGGGAGGTGATTAAAGGGACCTCTTGTCTATTTGGGCCCTCTCTGCCAGAAGAGCAGCAGCAGTAACAGCAGCAGCAGGGAACACATTGGGCTCCCTGAAGTTCCCTGCTGCAGGGAGAAGACAAAGAGAGCTCCCATGCTCCTCCTCATAGTTTTGAAGCTCACTTTTGACATCACCATTTTGGGACCCATGTGATGATGTGACATGGCCTGAATAGCACAGGCCTGGATAGAGAGCTGGGAGCCTAGACTGCTCAGGGGCCCTTTGCTCTCCAGGTTTGGGGAACTAGTGATGGTTATTGGGGTTCGTGCTGAATACAGCGAGGCTCCTGTGGTGCCATAGAGCTCTGTCATGAGTGGTGGATAACTATGTCACAACCCACCCCCCCCCCAAGTGTAATTATCCCACAATGCAAGGTTCACTCTGAGTTCTTCACAGTGAGTGAGATGTCTGGGGATGTTTCTGTTCTGGGAGTCTAAGGCGAAGGCTCCACAGACTAGAGTCCGTTCTCTCAGCCCTCTCCTGTCGTAGAGCTTTTCTTTCCCTCTCCCGTCCTCTTTTTCATGTGTGTTGTCACCCCCCTTCTCTTCTGCATGCGCACATTTAGATATATTCTCCTTACCCTTGTATCAAACACACACGTGCTCTGACTTTCCCATAACACCGTGCTCTCAACTACCTTGGCCTAAGCCAAGGTCTTAGACTTGAATTTAGGGTCAACTTTGTTACCTGACAATTTGAAGGCTGTAGTGAATCCTGAGCATGTTGACATTGACATTGACAGCAGGACCCTCTCCATTTCCTTACTCACTAGTGACCACCCAGCACACAGTGTGCTGGCACTCCACATAAATCCCTAAGCATCTAGTTTAAGAATAATCCCTTATTTCTCAACTGTCGGAGCTCTGTAGTCTCAGGTTAGAGCAAGGAGATGGAGATGCCTGGGATGCTGAGATGTTTTATCCTGATCATCAGATACTGTCATTCTTTGAATTGTAATTAGTGAAAAGAGGTTTAGATGGAAAGAAGCAAAGTCCACACTTAGGTTGGGACAGTTGTGATTAGATTTTCCTGTTGTTTTAATGTAATTGTTTGGCTTGGTTTTAGGAATCCATTTATCCCCTGGTGAATTTCATAAAGAAATAGAAAAGCTTTTATCGCAGGCAAATCAGGACCGAGGTGACACTATCCTACTGGACTGCAGAAACTTCTATGAAAGCAAAATAGTAAGTAAAGCAGAACTGAGCGCCGTGCAGGGTGTGTGTGCAGCACAGCACACGTCTCGTGTGGAACCTTGAGTCTCCTTCCTGTGCTGGCAGCATCGGGGAAAACTGAACTCTAAGTCTGTTGAGAAAGTCTAAGGAAATACGAGTTCATAAAATGATTCTGTTTCCCATGAACCTCCTCCTGGCGTGTGCCAGTGACCTTGTGAAAGCTGCCACTGTAACCTTGACCGTTCCCCTGGGGGATCTGTAGGAAGGGAACCCACAAGCCTAGCCCCGTGTCTAGTTCCAGATCTTGAAGTTAAAGGGTGAGAGTGTGGGATGCAAACCTTGGGTAGCAGATGCTTGTTACCCAGGTGGGGTTGTTACGCGGAAAGAACCGGGTTCCCAGCAGGTACGTTTTCTAATCATTTCCTTCTGTCCCTATGTTGTAGGGACGATTCCAGGGCTGCTTAGCACCAGACATCAGGAAATTCAGTTACTTCCCTAGCTACGTTGACAAAAACCTTGACATTTTCAGGCAGAAGAGGGTGCTGATGTACTGCACTGGGGGCATCCGCTGCGAGCGGGGTTCTGCATACCTCAGAGCCAAGGTGAGCCACTGCAGGCCCAGCACACAGGGGTGAAGACAGCTCCACCCCCACCAACCTCCCCCACCCTCCCCCCTGCTCACCCGAGCCAGCTGCAGGGTCTTCTTTCCCTGGCACAGCCCCAGCATGGGGTTTGTAAGTGTAGACGCTGAGCTGCTTAAGCCTGCCGCACTTAGCCGTCGTGAAGACTCGTCAAGTACAAAGGAGCAAGCTTAGCTGAGTGGCTCCCTGTCCTAATCCCTGTGCCCGATCCCAAGAAGAGCACGTTCAGGAACATTGCATGTCCCGACAGATGCCTTCCTATATTTAGGGGCTAGCAAAAATAGTTAGGCTTCCCAGGGTCTTAGAGGGTGAAGGGCCTGACTGCTGTCGCCACCCATCCCCCAGGAGGCCAGGTCTAGCCAGGTGGTTCCTTGGCCCTTTGGTCAGCATTTTCCACCCCTCAGGAGGCCACTGGGAGCCCCTGGCTGATGGGCACAGGTGGTGGATGCTGTGCCTGGGCATTCACCACCATGGAGCTGCTTCTAAAGTCTGTTTCTTTCACCATCGTAATGTTTTTTCTCTATCCAGGGAGTGTGTAAGGAAGTGTTTCAGCTCAAGGGTGGCATCCACAAGTACCTGGAAGAGTTTCCTGAGGGTTTTTACAAAGGGAAGCTGTTTGTCTTTGATGAGCGGTTTGCCCTGGCCTACAACAGTTCTGTGGTATCAGGTAGGTCAGCTCAGGTCCAGGTCCAGAGTCCACATTCTGTCAGGTCAGAATCATTCACCATTCTGGACCACTGCCCAGGAAAGGCATTCCAGGACTGCCACCCTGGAATGACATGGGGAAGGGAAGGTCACTGGGCCACCGTTCTGTTCCCCAGCAGCTGGAGATGCAGGAATGAAACGGGCATCGATGGTCCTGGCCATGCCGTATACTAGGTAGGCAAGTGCTTTAAAATGCAGACAGTGGTGGGATTCCCGTACTGCCACATCCACTGCTGGTGCTGTAGGTGACTAGCTCGTGTATTTAATGTTACAAATAACATGGCTCTTGCTGGGTCGCACGTTTTGAAGATACTTTGCTCTTTTGTATTTCTATACAGTTGGTTTCCCTTGTCATGCTGTGCATTTGATTTTATTCATTTAAAATGATTCTTTGTAGACAGGGTCCACAGTCATTGCCAGGCTACCAGATAATCCACAGCAGCAGAGTAGAATCAGGTGGTCTTGAACACGAGTGCACACTGGAGGGCTCGTGTGCACTCCTACCAGGAAGCACGGCGGCCACCTGCACTCCCGTGCCCCAGGACTGCTGCTCTTCTCTGGGAAGCCAGGAGGGGGAAGGGGCACCTGCTGACACGGCCAGATGAGCCCCCCAGAGCGCCCCGTGTCCCAGAGTGCACGTGGGAGGTGGGAAGGGACGAGCAGGAGCAGGGCCGTGAGGGTGGCCGCTGCAGCAGGTCATTAGTTTGCCTGCAGGGCTGGGCCAGGCAGTCAGGAAAGGGCCGGGCAGGCCTCCAGGTCGGTTGCCATGGATACTGCAGTTCAGTGGGCTCTGAATCAGTCATAGTTTCTAGAACACTGTGAATACAGACCCGTTAGAGAGTAAGATTTGGGTTAGTCTACTCACATCCTTTCTGTCTTGTGAAAATTACATTTATGTATCTACGCATGTGCTCGTGTACGTTCCACCACGCATGTGTGGAGGTCAGAGGAAAACTACGGGAGTCGGCTCCCTCCCACCATGTCGATCCTGGGGGTCGAACTCAGGCCGTCATTCTTAGTATGCCTTTACCAAAGCACTGAGGAGCCATCCTGCCTGCCTACAGTACTGATCTTTTCACTCATTATGATGGCCTGATATTTGTCTCATTTAAAACCTCGAATGACAAGTAGAAAACAAATTAGGAGCCGGGCGGTAGTGGCACACACCTTTAATCCCAGCACTTAGGAGGCAGAAGCAGGCGGATCTCAGTAAGTTCAAGGCCAGCCTGGGCTACAAAGTGAGTTCCAGGACAGCTGGGGCTACGCAGAGAAATCCTGTCTCGAAGAACCAAAAAAAAAAAAAAAAAAGAAAGAAAGAAAAGAAAACAAATTAGTGATTTTATAGAGGAAATACCTACAGGACTTGAGTGTCTGCATGTGACTGTGAGTGTGAGAAAGGCCAAAGAGAGCATAGCCAAGCAAGGGCAACTGTGGTATTTTCAAAGGTGCCTCAAGTTGGCCAGGAAATACAGGCTGAGAAGGAAGTAATGAGCAGTTCAGGAGTTGGGTGGTCAGATGTCCAGGCAATGGCCTTTGGTAGTGGCCTGGGGTGGACAGTTGTGCATTTACAAGTTGGATGTGATGTGGGGTCATCTGTATTCAGGTATGTAATCCCCCTGGAAAGGGAGCTTATCTCAGGGTAATAAGCTGGTTTCAGAAGTGCTCAGGAGAAAGAGATGAACCTGTTTTCTGGATGGAAAAAATAATAATGTATGGGTGAAGGTGAGTCAAAACATGGTTTCCAGAAGCCTCACCACACTGACCCCCAACAGAGGCCTTTCTCTTTCTTAGAAGATAGGAATACTATTTTTTTGATCTGTTTGTTCCTATTTCAGAGACAGGGTCTTACTGTGCATGTAGCCCAGGCCGGCCTTGAATTTGTAATCTTCCTGTCTCAGCCTTCCAAGTGTTGGGGTTATAGTTGGTGCCACCCTGCCTGACTTGGAAACATTCCCTTGGACCACAAGAGTATACTAGATTCTAGTGAACTCAGGGTTATATTTATTGTATTTGGGCAGTGGATAAGTATTCTCTCTCTCTCTCTCTCTCTCTCTCTCTCTCTCTCTCTCTGTGGGTTTTTGTGTGTGTGAGAGGTGGGGGGCGTTGGGGAGGAGGCAGGGGAGAGGGAGAGAGAATAATAAAACTTTTTCTTCCCTAGAATGTTCATACTGTGGAGCCCCGTGGGACCAATATAAACTCTGTTCTACTCCCCAATGCCGCCAGCTCGTTTTGACCTGTTCTGCTTGTCAAGGACAAGGATTCACAGCCTGTTGTGTTACGTGTCAAGACAAAGGGGGCAGGCAAGCTTCAGGCCCCACCCAGGACAGTTTTAAAGAAGAATGTGAGTGTACAGCCCGGAGGCCACGCATCCCACAGGAGCAGCGTGCGTGAGTCCCTGTGAACCTGGAGCCAGGGCCTGATGCTGGTGAGGCTGAGTGGCATCTTCAGCGTTCCATAAGCTTCACAATACAGGCTTAAGTGGCCCTGTGTGGATTGTCAAGGGGACTTCCATGTTGGTCACTGCCACCATAGCAGATGGCCACAGGCAGAGGGGACAGGGAGTCCAGTGTTGGCTACCTGGTCTACCCGTTTTGATTCAGAAGATGCCAGAGCCTGGAAGGAGGTGAACATTGTGGATCCCAAGGACGCTGAGGGGAGGAGCCTTGAGCTTGGCGGCTGCGCCATGTCTCCTCTGCCGTGCGGCTGGGTAGTGGGCGTTGCTCTTGCCGGCAAACCTTTTTACCCCGGGCATGGACTCTTAAACCAGGTCAGCTGCCACCTTCCCCTGCCTCAGCCTCTTCCCCAGCTGCCCGAAGAGATCTGTAATCTGTGGTATTGACCACTTTCTGCTTTGAAGACTTGACTGAATCCGGCCATTCCTTTACATGAGATCATGGCACTACTGAGTAGCTGGCCGGAGACCATGTAGCCTTCAGAGTCTAAAGGATTCACACTGTCCTTTCACAGAAAATGCCAGCCCCAGGCCAGACCCACAGCTCATCTGAGAGAGGTGGCCTCAAAGTGGCCTACATTTTTATTGATTTGGTTTCTTTGAAAGATGTCCACCTAACAGCCCTGCATTACCCAGCATCCCCTCTCTTTCCTTCTAAGTGTTCCCTCTAGGGATCCAGATGAGCAGCAGGCTTTAGGACACCTGGGACACAAGACACTTTCTTAGTGAGGTCATCCAGCATAGCCGCTCTCTAGCCTTCTGACCTGTGGCACATGTCCCTATCCCACGAGTCTTAAGAAGCACACACAGCCACACGTAGACCAATGGCTTTAATATTTTGTTGCAGTTTCCAGTGATGCAGAATGCAGCTGCAGTTGTGTTTCAAGGAGAAGCTGAGTGGGGCTGGCCGTCCCTGCAGCTTGGTGCCACTCCTGGGCCCATGTGCAGCCTCACTAGGCACTGTCAGAGTGGTGAGGCCCCGGCGCCACCTCTAGTTACCCTGTGCTGTCCACAGCGTTGCAGTCCAGTGTGCAGGACTTTCCCTTGTGAGAAGCCCCCTGGCGTGTGCTCAACAGCTGTTGAGCCTTGTCATGGTTATAATATCGGCTGAATTCCTAAGGAAATAATCCCCCAAAGCAACAACAAAACACTAGCTTAACTGGCACTGTGGTCTATTAGAAGGCACAAGAACAACGTTTTAACATTTTTACTGACTCCCGTGGTGTTAAAAAAGGGACCCAGTAGGAACGCCCAACTTAGGTTTCAGAGTAATCACTTGTGTCGTTTGGCCAGAATTTCCTAATTCCATGCCGTTTGGACATTGTGCACTGCTGTCCTTCAAAGGCTTCATTTGTAGGCAAGAGTTCTGTGTGATTTGATGTGTCTCATAAGTGACCAGGCAGGCACTTGGTGTCTGTAAGCAGGGCCATGCTAAATACCACAGCCACAGTGGACTGGAAATTTACCCAGTGGTGTTGGCCTCACATAGGCCATTTGCCCACTGAGGTAACAGAAGAGGTTTTCATCCATCATGAAGTTGGCATTCAATAAAGAAAAAATGATTTCTGTCTGCAGTGAGTACATCCCAGGTGTTCACACAGAGCACTCAGGAATATGTCTGTTGCCTGGGGTGGTAGATTTTAAAACTTGAAATTTCACCGTTGCCTTTTTCTTCCCCCTTCTCTTACCTGGCAGAAGGAATCCTGTGTCTTTCTGACTCTTAGAAGATTCTGCAGCTTGTTTTTCATTCTTGGGGGGAGGGAGTTTGATTCTGGAATCAGTTTGGCAGCTTTAATCTGAGGCTAAAGTTTCAGGTGGGGTGGAAAAGTCATGATTAGCTGTTCTTCTGACTGAGCTGCTGTGATCAAACCTGTAATAAAGCGTTTTACAGCACTTCCAAACTAGTTGGCGAGAGTGCTCTGTGTTGACGCGTTCCATGTTGTAAATGTACCTAAATACCAAAGCATGGCCACCGAGGGACTCCTGGGCTGGTACCGCCACTGTCATGCATCTGCAGCAAGATCTGCCGGTTTGAGGGCTTCTTCATTTAAATAATAACCAGACTGAACTTCTGTGACTAAAGAAAACTTCACATTGACCATATTTTATAAAAGGTTCAACTACAGTCACTAGTTAACCTAAACCTTAGTGCACAAAGAACTGAACCACAAGAGTTCCACGCCAGCATTTGCCTCCTGGTCTCCACTGGGGAACACAGATCATCCACAGCACACGTCCAGTTCACAGGCGTGGGCTTCCTCTGCACACTAGACACCACTACGGCACTTGGGAATGATGGGTCCCGTCAGGTCTGCCAGCCTCCTCTTCCTCACTGCAAAGGAATGGGGAGGAGATGTGAGCAGCCGTCCTGCCGGTCCTGGCACACTGGCCCAAAGGTCAGTCTGCTTGTTAGAGACAGTTACAACCCTGGTTACTAATGGGATTCTGTGGTAGGGTGGACATCTAAATGGCTGACCACACAGTTCCCCCCACCCCCACACACACTGTTTGCCTTTGCCTACAGGGGCTCCACAGTTGAAGACTGGATCTGAGCAAAGTTAACTTTAGCCAGTCTTAAGACTGGGGTCTTAGCCTGCTGAAATGTTTCTCCCTTTGCTCCTCCTGAGAGTGCCTGGCCTGCCTCCTGCCTATGTCAATAACTGAAAAATACCCCAAATTTTCCTGCCCCTCATGTTTTAACAGTGACATTCCCCCCAGGAGCAAGACAATTCATGCTCAAATGCTATTCACAAGACAGTTAAATGTATGAGAGGAAGGTATGAGCCAGGAGGTTACAAACAGAAGAGCCAAGCTTAGAGAATGGCTAGGGCTGACAGGGTAATGGGAGGGAACATGGTATTGGCGGATGAAGACTAAGAAGCAAGCTAGATTCACTACAAGAAAACACAAGGTCAGGGAAGGCTGTAGGGTGGGGAGATTGCAATCAAGAGGTCTGCTGAGGTGGCAGAGGCAGGTGACCATTGCTGCCTGTTCATCGCTCTAAGATGGCTTCCAGTTCCTAAGCTGAGGTGGACTGGCAGCCACCAGATCAGAGCCCATGAGCTCCAACACCCTGTCAGCTTGCATATGACTCAGATGAAGCAGGTGATTGTAAAGGTGTGGCCAAGAGCTAGAAGCAGGTCTCAGGCTCACAGGCACCCAGTGTGAGTCTCAACCTCCTCCCTAACCTCAGGTCAGAAGAAGGAAAGCAAACCAGGATGGGTAGGCAATCTGGAAGGAAGACACTGTCTAGTCCAATTCCTGGAGGTGACTAAGAGTGTCACACAGTTTGAGAATCTGCACAGGAACAAAAACCAAAACCTAGCTGGGCGGCGGTGGTGCATGCCTTTAATCCCAGCACTGGGGAGGCAGAGGCAGGCAGATCTCTGTGAGTTCGAGGCCAGCCTGGTCTACCAAGTGAGTCCCAAGAAAGGCGCAAAGCTACACAGAGAAACCCTGTCTCGAAAACAAACAAACAAAAACAAAAAACAAAAAACAAAAACAAAACAAAAGAACAGAAGAGGCTTGTCCAGATGTGCAGCTTCTACAAATGAGCCTATCACTCCCAACCCCACGTTAGCTGTGCAAGCATGCCTGTGAGCTATCCGTGTGCCTCTCCATACCTACAGTCCGAGTCACCCACTGACATGCAGAACTAGGATTTGAACAGAAGCCCCTCTAAAGGTCTGGACATGCATGCTGGCATTTCCATTTCACAGATAAGGAAATGGAACAAGGATAAGATGTTTGCTTAAAGCCAGAAAGCTAGTGAAAAACTGGATATGGTAGCACACCCCTGTAATCACAGCACTTGGGAAGTGGATATAAGAGCATGAAGAGTTCAAGGCTAGTCTCTGAGACATAGCAAGTTCAAGACCAGTCTTAGCTACATGAAACTGCCTCAAACGAACAAAAAATAACAAAGCTAGACCCAGATGGAGCCAAAACTTGTTACTCATCTTGAGCCTCAGCCTCCTGCCTCTCAGTGATTTGGTTACATGTCTGCGTCTCATCTGCTCCTCACAGGACCAACCCCTCCCTCAGAGAAGAAGGCCATTTTACAGAGCTAGGAATGCAACCTTAAGCACCGGCCTTCGATGGAGTGTGTAGAAAGGGACCTGGTGTGGGGGTGCTCCCATTACCCTCCCTCAGATATATGAGGCTAGATCTGGGTGCATGGTTCCTAAGAACTGCCTTTCACAGAAAGGGACACTCATTTACTTGGGTGTTATGTCTTCCTATTTTGATGATGGGCCAAGAGAGAGAAGTCACCCTCCATAAAAGTTCTAGTGGAGACAGAGGCCGGGTGGTGGGAGGGAGGGTGATGGAAATGGGAGGGTGGTCTGAGGTTAACATCGCAGGAAGAACCAGGTGGGTTTTCATTTCCTTTGAGACCGTCACACAATTTGGTAAGTAGTTACTAACAGTGTATTGTACATTTCAAAACTGCTGGGAAAGTACATTTCAAATGTTTTTACCACAGAAAAAAATATTGAGGCGACAGATAATGCTGACTTACTTGATATAATTATTCTACACTTTAATCTTGGATTCAAAACTTTTGTTGTACCTGAGAAATATACACGGTTATAACTTGTTAATTTATCGTTACAAATTAAAAGCTGATTTGAGGTCTGCTCTGATGGAAGCGCCGGTTAGGAAGGCGTTGAGAATGTGGTAAAGCAGAGGTGTTCTGCTTTTAAATCTGCTGCCCTGCGTACAGCCTCTGCTCCCTGACCTGGAGGCTGCGCTTCAGAGTCTGTGAAGAGTGTGCCGGTGGCAGGTTCAGAGGACCCGCGAGCCACCCTTGGCCTGGCCTGGGCTATAAATAGCATGGAGACCGGAGTCATCTGAGGTGATGCTGCAGGGAGACGGGGATAGGAGATGACATCCCCGCCCTGCCCCGTAATCGTACTCTGGTGTCCTGTGTGCATCTGCACAGCGGTTTGCTAAGAGCTCTGAGATCAGGGTGGGGAAGACGAGAAGATGTGGCCAGGTAGGCCAGCTGCAGGCCCTGGCTCAGTGTCCCCAACACTGCAGAGGCCCTTGCCCCAGGCCACTGACCAGGCCTGATGCAAGCAGGAAGAACATGGGGCTCTCCTGTGTGCTCTAGCACAGCATTGCTTACAACCACGGTACCAAGGAGACCAGCAGGAGGCTCTCGTGATAAAAAAAAAAAACAAGACAGCTGGGAAGCATGGGTGATGGCCCGCTTTCACAGCATGGCGGCAGGAGGAAGCCACCAGGCTGGAGGGACCGTGGCCTTCAGGAGTCCTCATGATGGGAGTCGCGCCTGTGGCCCAGAATTTGAGTCTCACAATTTGTCTGTCTCATCCAGAAAGACTCTAGTACGCCCCTGTAGCACCCCGGACTCTGGGCATGTGAGAACACTTTCCTGCCTAAGAAGGGGCTTCTGTCTGTGATTCCAGGGAAGGCAAGCCAGGCTAGCTCTGAGATGGTGGGCATGAGGATCCTGTCAAAAGCTTAATCCCTAACTAGGGAAAATGTGAGATTATCGCTTTTCATAACTATACTCAGGGCTTTAAAGTTCTGGTTCATACCCAGATCACAGCCGGGCCTGCAATGCTCTGGCAGCTGGCCTCATCCAGTGATTCGGTGTAACCATCACTTCTGTGCTGTGGTAAGAATTTTGCATCTTATTTATGTTTGCTCTTACTTTGTTTCAAAAAACTGGCACCTCAGATAAACGAAGGCAGAAGTTCATTTTTCTAGACTCAGGGCTCTAGAGAAAGTAGCCCGTGAAATGAGCAATGAACAAACAGCCCCTGGCTAGCAGGAGCCTGTGCCCCAGGGTCCTGGCCTCGGAACTTTGACAGATGTCTCCCGCGTTGAAGAACTTGATTGGAAGTGTGTGTAAGTCTGAGTTCCGGGCGGGATCTGTGAGTGGCTACCTTTCGTGTGCATACTCAACTCAATTTTCCATGGGGATCTGACAGCCTTGGCTCATCACCTAACCCTGCTTCGGGTTAGGCTCTTTTCATTTTGTGGAAGGTTGGGAGCTCCAGAGAGCCCTGGCGGTGAGGATTTGATGAAAACCTCACCAAAGACAGTCTTTTCAAAACTCATTTGACTTCATCATTTGATCCAGAAATCAGCTCCCATTTAGCTCATCACACTTCCTTCTTCCCTACAGTAGAAAGTGCCATTTAGTTGGTGGTGGCTTTATGGCACTCCAGGTAAATGTCACATTCAATCAAGTTAACAATACAGACGAGCTGCACATCTTGTTTTTCCTTCCGACTCTCCCACAGCCTCGTCAGTCACACTGCCTTCATTTCACTCTGTATCCTGTGCTCCTCAGCATCATCAGGAACATGTAATGAGCAAGTACACCCGGGACTCATGAGCGATCACCATGTGGGAGCCAGTGGATGACTGACGTTGCCTTTCAGTTCTGTGGACTAGCATAGGTGTTTGATACAGCCCATCATCAAAAGGGACTAAGATGTTTTTTCTATTTAGAAAAACGAGTCAACTGATACTTCAGCAGAGGCTGAGGGAATGTAACTTGCTTTTACATTGTATTTTTATTTATAAGCGTGTGTGCGTGTGTGTATGTGTGTGTGTGTGTGTGTGTGTGTGTGTGTGTGTGTGTGCATGTGGAGGTCAAAGGGCAACTGTGTGGGTTCTGGGGACTGAACTCAGCTCACCAAAGCTTGTCCAGTGAGCACATTAACTCACTGAGCCATCTTGCTGGCCCTGCATTGACTTTTCTTTGAACCACACATTTCCATCTTTGTCTTGGGAGCCATGTGATATCTCCTGGGCTGTGGCTTTTGGTAATGGTGTTGGCTGAGAGCTTTGGGATTTTGAACAAAAATCAGTGTGACCTAGAGAAGGGTCTTCAGAAGAGGAGCAGACCCAGAGTGAGCCCATAGACTGTCAAATTTCATCTCCTCTAGCCAACATGCTGATGTGAGCCCTGGGTCCAGCCTATGCTGAGCTAGGCTGGGGGAGGAAGGGCCCTTGGTCCGAAAGACAGGCAGCTCACAGACTGGGGGAAGACATGCATAGACACAGATCGAGATGTGATTGTCCGGAAGTCAGGAGTCTGACCCCATAAACCGTTCTCCTGGAGTCAGGGGATGTCTGGAGGATTTTCCCTGACACAGCCTGTGAGGGGGAAGGCAGGCAAATAAGCAGGCAGAAGGCAGACGTCAACTCACCAAGGTCATTGTTGTTCATCATGGCGTTGGATGCCCGCAGCCGGGGCCCCTGCTGGGTAAAGTGGTAGCCAAATTTGAGAAGCGTTGTGTTTTTCTCCAACATGTTCACAATCTCCATTTCCACTTTGTTGCCCAAAGGCTGGCTCTTGGGTTTTTAAAAAAGAAAAAGTAAAAGACCAATAATTATACATGTGCTTTGCCTAAACTCGCTCTCCACACGGAAGTCCTGAGAAAATAAGAGCAATAAACAAAAGCCACTTGCGTCTCTACACAATAGAAATAAGCACCTAAAACAGCCCCATTATAGTAATGTCAAAAAGAGCAAAATACGTTGGATCGTGTTGGCAGAAAGAAGACACTAAAACTACAAGAGCATTGAACAGCATCAAAGAAAACCTGTGAAATGTGAACCAACAGCCAGGTTCACGGGCCAGAAATCTGTTCCTGCTAATAAGGTGATGCCACCAAACTGACCTGTGATGTCAATGGGATCCGTGTCAAAATTTTAAGGTGATGCCACCACCAAACTGACCTGTGACGTCAATGGGATCCGTGTCAAAATTTCAACTTTCCTTCTTTTCCCGTTTCCCCCCAGAAATGGACAAAGTGATCTAGAAATCCTGCAAGTGATCTTAGAACAGTCAAAACAATACTAGAGAACTCAAACTCTCTGATTTCAAAAGGACTCCAAAGCTATGATATTAAAGACTTTGGGGTGCTGTGTAAGACAGACATGATGCTGAATGAAACAGAAGAGAGTCCAGCTATGAACCCCCACATCTCTTCAGACCGCATTACAAAGGGCGCTAAGAAAACTCAGTGAAGCCATGTGTTGACACAAGCAAAATAATGAATTTAGATCCTTCATTCTATTATTAATAATTATATTATTAATTATAATTCTATTGTATTAATAATACAACATAATCTAAATATTAATACATAATATTTATGTATGATGTGAGTCAAGGACATGCCACCATGACACAAGCCGACATGGTGGCATGTCCTTGACTCACATCACACATAAATATTAATTCCAAATGGTTCAAAGGGGGCTGAGGAGATGCTCAGTGGGTAAGAGTGTTTGCTGTACAGGTGCAGGGTCGGAGTACAGATCCCCAGCACCTATGTGAATAGCCAGGCATAACCATGAGCATCTGTAACTCCAGCAATGGGTGGTGGGTAGAGACAGGAGGCTCGCTGGGGCTGGCCGGACACCAGGCCAGGCAAGAATCGCTTGTGGTCTCCAGGTTCAATAAGAGACCCTGTCTCAGAGGATAAAGCAGAGATAAAAGATGCTGTATGTTGTGGAGCTTCTTGTTCGTTACCAGCAGGTCGCAGAGGATGATAGGACATGGCTGAGTGCAGGTTTGGATGGTCTGCCTTGGCTGTGTCAGGCTGATGATCAATAAATAAAACCTGAGGCTTGCTAGCAGAAGATAGGCGGACAAAAGAAGAAAAAAAAACAGAAGCAAAATGATGCAGATGCGAGCACAAGAAGCATGTGAAGATGCTGGTAAGCACGAAATAAGATAAAAAATTAAAATAAAAAAGAACAAAAACAACAAAGTGTAACAATATAAGTCTCTGTGTTATTTTTTTGAAGCTGTACTGGCAGGTGAGAAAAGTGATGTAAGCAGAAAATAGAGGAGAACACCCAGAGGCCTTCTCCGGCCTATGGACCAAAGACCGGACTATAAAAACTAACACTATAATACTTGAAAATAAAACACAGGTGCAAAAGTCTGTGACCTTAGCCCTGGTTCTTTAGGTGTAATACCTAGAGCACAAACAACAGAAGGTGAAAACCAATGAGTTGGGTTTCACAAACATGTAAATCGTTTATGCTTCTAGAACAGGGCAGATCCTGAAAGTTCATTGGCTAGCCACTCTAGCCAAAGTGACATCTCCAGATTCAGTGAGATACCCCATCTCAAAAGATAAAGAGCAACCAGAGAGACAGCTGATGAGTCCACAGGTGTATGCATGAGCAGGTGCACTTTCATATACATGTGTGCACATATATACATCACACATGCTAGTGTCTAGAATGCACAATATATAAAGAAGATGCAAATAAATCAATTAGAGGTGGGCAAAGTATTTGAACAGAAGTTCCTTAAAGAAGATGTATGAGGACCTAGAGAGATAGCTCAGTGGTTAAGAGCACTGGCTGTTCTTCCAGAAGACTTGGGCTCAATCAGTTCCCAGTACCCACATGGTAGCTCACAACCATCTGGAACTCCAGTCCTAGGGGATTCAATGCCCTGTGGCCTCCATGGGTATCAGGTATGCACTTGGTTACAGACATATATACCCAGGCAAAACACCTGTAAAAATAAAATTTTAATAAAGAAGATTCTGAACAGCCAGTAGGCATATGGAACACACTCACCCTCGTCAGTAACTAACCAAAATGCAACCCAAACCATAGACAATGCTGCCTGAACACTGGGTTTGTGGACCATGGGACAGATGGGGGCAGCAGGATGTGGAGAGGGTAGGACCCACTGATGAGGTGAGGGAATGGTCCAGCGGCTGTGGAGAAGTTTGACAATTCTTCAGAGGTAGAAGTGGAGTTACTCTATGACCCAGTAATTTCACTCATGCACATTAATTCCTACAGTACTATCCATAGCAGTCAAACCCGCAAACATCCTGAATGCCCACCCCCACCAACACAGGGGTCCCAGTGTCTCTCCACTACGCTCCGTGGAAGTGAACTAGACAGACACTGGCACACAAAACCAGCCACGGGTCTGGAGGACACAACAGCCCCACCAGCAAATGGACAAACCAGAACTGTGGTCAAGGCCTTGATGGCGATCTCCTCTGTGCTGAGTTCCCTAGTACTCATCTCTGCTCAGACGGGGCTGGGACAGGGGACCACGGCAGGCAGTGACATCGGTGAGTTGCATCAGCCCAGCTGCAAAGCTCCTGAGAATGCTAGGAAGAGCTGGGGCCTTTCCTTAGAGGACTCGACACAGTCCTGAGCCGTGGATAGCAAAACCTGGTGGTGCAGCACCCATCTGAGGGCCTTAGACAGGGCTGCTAGCTCTCGTGGAGCAGGAAACGAGGCCTCTTCTTTAGGTCACTTGCTGAGAAAGCCTTGTTGGACTGGAGTGAGCTAGATTCAAAACCATGGGTCTGACCTGGTGGAAGGGAGTGGCCAGGTCTATGAGGGCTGTCTCTGTGAAAATGCCACTTGATGAATACTGCCCCCTTCATGTGAACTATCCCTTTCATTCCCACAGCAAACACTCCTCTCCCCGGCCTGCCTCTCTCTCTCCCTCCCCTCCCCTCTTCTCTTCTCTTCTCTTCTCTTCTTCTTTTCTTCTTCTTTTCTTCTTCTTCTTCTTCTTTTCTTTTTTTTTTCTTCTTCTTCTTCTTCTTCTTCTTCTCTCCTCTCTCCTCTCTTCTCTCTCCTCTCTTTCTCTCTCCTCTCTTTCTCTCTCCTCTCTCTCTCTCTCTCTCTCTCTCTCTCTCTCTCTCTCTCTCTCTCTCTCTCTCTCTCTCTACCTGCCTACATCCTGGGGAGGCCAGCAGGGCAGGCAGTCAGTAACCTCTCCATCTTGAGAGTAAACAAGCATGTAGAGATGGAAGCCAGACTTCAGATGAGCCAAGACATGGCCTTGACTCGTCTAGGCTGGAAAGACTACAGAAGTCTCAGATTCTCAAACTGGTAACCAGGCTCCCTGGGATATGTGCAGACATGTCTGGGTGTGTAAGAGGGTACAAGATCCTCTCAAGCTAATGATGGCAAGCCTCCTGGAGTGAAAAATTTAAATTACACTCATTTTTTTCCTTCCTTTCCTTTCTCTCCCCTCCCTCCCCTCCCTCTCCTCCCTCCCTCCCTCCCATTATTCTTTTGTGGTGCTATGGACCAAGCCCAGGGCTTGTACATGGTAAGTATGCATTCTGCCCCTGAGCCATAGCTCCAGCCTCAAACCATTATTTTTAAACTAAGGAGTAAAACAGAAAATGTGCCTATTGAGTTGCTGATGGAGCCCAATGGGAGAGCAGCTGCTAATCTGCACAGGCCCTGGGTTTGATGCCCAGAACTGGAAAAGGAAAAGCCCATACATCTTTGAGTAAGATGTTGAAGGACCTTCCTCCTTGCTTCTTTCTCAGATCCAGGGACCCTTCACACCACAGAGAAGGGAAGAAGAGCTGGCAGGAGCCAGAACTACCACTCAGGCCTGACTTATTTTCATGGCAGCACTCCTCAGCAGCGGTCACAGTGTGCCAAGCAAAATCACAAGGACACCACGAAGGGTACACACCCACTGTCTCGTCATCATCCACCTGCGGGACACACACCATTGAACAGAATTTTGTGTTACGGGCAAGGAAAATGAAGTGCACTGGAGTGGAATTTTCTCACAAATCCCAGAACTGACCAGGTACCAGAGGAGCTGAACACAGGTATCTGCTCCAGGGTCTCTAGCTGTAACCTTGGACCTCTGAGGAAGCTCAAAGACAGACACAGGACAGAGAGAAAAGCCACAGGTGGCCAGGAGGGCAGAACTGCAGCCTTCCCATCCAGAGTCCATGCAGCAAAGGAGGAGACCTCTGTCCCCTGAGGCGAGTAAGAAGAAGGCAGCGGCCTCTTTCTAGAGTCTTCCTCAACATCATTGGTGGGGAAGGCTGGGACTCCATGACCTCTACAACCTCCCAGGGCTGCAGGCTGTGACCCTATGAAGGGATTACTTGGGTGACATAAAAAGATCAGGAGAGTGACCTCAGACCTCGACAGTGGGTGAAAGGCAGTAAGAAGCCCCAAGGGAGAGACCAAGGGCCGGGCTGCCGGGACTGTGCTGGCAGGATTTGGGCAGTGAAGTACTCTGGCTTCCTTTCAGATTTACTGGAGGATGAAATAAATCATTTGTGGATAAATATAATCTCATTTTTAACATTCAAATGATTGGATGGAGAGACGTGAACAGTCTTCCTTCATACCATCCCTCCTTCCCATCACCCCCCCACCCTCCTACCCCTTACCCCCTCCCCCTGTCCATAGAAGTCCCACCACCCCACCATGGCCACACTGCTGGGGATAAGATACAGGGCAGAAATAGACAGGGCTGGGTTGTTTTGTTGTTCTTTTCTCCTTAAATAGATTCATATCCTATTTATTTTCTGCAACTTCCTGTTCCGTTCACTATTTTGTAGAGGCCTTCCCAAGCTAGTACAAGAGAAGTACTGCCTTGTTTTTTAACTGCTCCTTGGGATGCCCTGGAGATGCTGCAGGGTAGGCTGTAGGCTGTGTCCACAAATGGCAGCCCAGTGGACTTTGCTGGGGAAGACAGACTACTCTACAGTCAGCTATCGTTGGGTTGAGAGAGGGGCACACTTTGAATTGGCATCGCGGCTGTTCTGTGGAAAACATACATGGTGGGCATACATACACACACACACACACATACACACACACACACACATTCACATAAAATAATTTAGTCAGAGTTATTCTACACAGGTGATAATGCTTATTCCAGAAACCAGAGGTTGCCAAATAAAAAGCCCAGTGCCAGATGTGGAATTCCTCCCCTTGAGTTGTTAGTCAGGGGTGTCTCCGAGATGCCCCCAAAACAACATAGGCTATTGCTATCGCTCTGTATTGCCCACCAGAACTTGATGGTAAGGCCACATTGCTGAAGACACCACACAGTCTGGTCACAGGACGTGGAGATATCAGACTGGTCCTGACCAGGGAGATTCTTCCTCACTGGCCAGCTTTCATAGTACTTGAAAGTCCTAAGCAGGCTGCTGAAGTTGGGGAGAGTCGTCAACAGCCTTTCCCAGCTGTGGACCCTGTAAAAACTGTGATAATGGCTGTCCTGGCAACACAGGTTGACAGGTGTAATCCAGGCACACATGTTGTGGGGACCACCCGCTTTCTGGTTGGATTTAAGGCCCACTCCCCAGGAGGAAAAACATGCCTGGTACTGTAAATCTGGCCAAGAAGCCGGGTTGGCCAGCACCCAGAACCCAGAGGTGAACAACTACTATTACTCTACTAAACGGACATAGTGTTAACTGCCCTTTAAACTTGTATCTTTCTGCCCTTATGTTAGTGCAGTCTTCATACCTCACCAGAGACATTTCTTTGTGCGATAGATGGTGGCTAATGCAGAAACTTAGAACCAAAGTACAGAGAATAAGTGTCAGTGGAGTGTTCAGCCACAACTGGGACATCATATCCCCCTCCCCCCCCTCGTGCCCCAAGACTCAAGGACCATTATGGAAGAGGGAGCTGAAAGAGTCTAAGAGCCAGAGGTCAGGGAGATTGGAGCAAGACAGCGTCTTCGGGACAGGACAGGACACTGCACCGCGAACTCACGGCGGCCGTGGTGCCCGTGCAAGACCCACACAAGACCAAGCCAGTCGGCAGTCTAGAATGGGGGAGGAGGGACCCACAGCTCCCTCCCCAGCTGAGGAGCTGTAGACGGCTGGTGTCTAGGGGAAGAGAGTCAGTTTTCTTGAAGGGTGTCATCCATGGGTTCTATTTTGTTTTGAGACAGGGTCCCACTGGTTATGTTCTATCAAAAAAAAAAAATGAGGTAGGTAGGGAAGTAGAGAATGAATCTGGGAAGAGTTAGGTGTGAATATGATCAAAATATATTTTCTGAAATTATCAAAGGAGTATTAAAAATAGGTCTGAAAAATTCTTTGGTATGCCTGCCTCAAAAGGTAGGACCTAGTCCATCACCTTCCTGAGTGTGGGCTTCACCTATCGACTCACTTCTAAAAGAAAATGTCAGAACTTTGTTCTGATTCCAAGGTTGGGTCATCAAAGACAGTTGGGACTTTCTTCTTTGCTTGAATTGCATGCTCTGGGGGAAGCTAGCCAGCTCAGCTGCCCTGGATTCCTGTCACTTGGAAACTGAGCAAATTTGATGAGTATTGGTTTATCCCAGAACTCTGAGGCTAAGCTTTGGGGTCATTTGTCACATAGCTATAGATAACTGATATACTCCCAGACAGCGTCACATTAGAGAAAAGCCAGAACAAATTAACTTGGAAAAAACAACATGAGTGCATAATCTACTTGATGTGGCTTCTGTTCAAAATACCAAGCAGCCTCCCTGTCCCATAGGGGAGGGGAAAGCGGGACTGTAATCAATATGCCCAGATGGTGAATACATCTTCATTTGGAGGGGTCGTGTTCCCAGGTCTTATCTATTCTGAGGGACGCTGAAGGGCTGGGGCGGGACTGCCGGGCACATCACTGTTGGGAGGCGGGAGGAGATTCAAGCAAGCAGAGCAGTGCTGGGGGGCGATATGGCCTGGGCTGGAGGTTTCCAAGCACCCTGTGGTGAGAGCCTACTTCCTGGGCCGGATAGGGATTTTCCTCTCCAACACACAGCAAGGGTGCTGACACTCCAGCCCAGCCCTGTCTCGGACAACGGCCTGTGACTAAAGCAAGCCCACTCCTTCTCAGGTCCTCAGTTTCCCCAGCTGTAAAAGAAAGCTGGTGAGACACTCTCAGAACTTTTCAGGCCAGCTCGGGGCTCCTGAGGCTGCTCCCCACCCTCGCCGGGTACTGGGCAGCTTTGGGCAGAAGCAGAACATTGCCTAGAGATAACGGGAAGCGATGGAGTAAACAAAGCGCCTCAGCATCCATGTCACCCTGTGTCGAACGCCCCGAGTCCCTTTCTTTGGCCGTAAAAGGAGAGAGAGGGAGAGTCTCTCAACACAGGTTACAATTCCAAGGACTGAGGCAAACACTCTGGCCTTCAAGGACCTCGGTGACGAACCAAGGAGGATTTTGAATAAATCAAAGCCACTTGTCACCTCCTCCTGCCCCCCCCCCTTCGCCAGGCCACCATGAGAAGACAACTGTGTCCAGGCCTCCTGGGACACATTGCAACACAGGCATGGTCCTTCCCTGAGCTTGGGCCAGTGAAGCCTCCAACCTGAAGCCCTCGGCCCCTCCCCACCAGCCCCCACCCAGGCAGGAGTGCCACCTGGGGCCAGAGGTCCGTGGTTGTAGCTTCTGCTGGCCTATCCTTAGCTTTCCCTTCACACCTGATGCCCGCTCCCCCCACCCCGGTCCAGCCAGGAGCCATCTTGTCAGAGCAGAGCCTACAGGCTTACCCACAAGGCCCTTTGCCTCTTAATCCCCACAGACTTCTTCTGGACCCCCAAAGTCCTGCCTGGATGGGCTCCAAGCTCTCCCCAGCCTTCTCTCTATTTTCTTCTTTTCCTCTGGGTACCCCGACTTCCGTTTCCCTTTGAGTCACTTTCCACTCTCTGGGTTAGCTCTCCGGTGCTATTTTCTCCCTAATACCCTCCCTGCCCTGCTCCTGACGATGGCCACACCTTCCACTGGACCTCACCCAGCCCCACCCCATCTTTGGCCTACAAGAGCACCTGATACAGAGGTCATTTCTGCACCCACATCCCCTCCTACCCACTGTGGCTTCCTGGAAGGTTCAACTGTAACCTCATTTTCACAGAGGCCAGCATGGCCAAGAGGATGGAATGGAAGAGAGAGGCCAGGCTAGCTCACAAAACCACAGTCCTTTCATGAACCCCACTGGCACCATGGGTGGGCTTTGGAGTCACACAGACCTGAGTCAGGAGCTTCCTCTGTCACTGTGTTACCATAGTCCATGTGGCAGGTAGAGTCACTTACGGGTGAGCACAGAATGGGGCCAGGGACACAAAGCGGCCGCATGCAGCACTCACCCTCTGGGTAGTGTGTGGGACTCCCAGACAACTACATAGTGATTCTAAAATTCATCAATGTTGTCAGCCTTCAGCTCTGTAATTCCCTTAGGACAGTGGTTAATTATCCTCATTTACAAGAGCGGAAACCGAGGCTGAGGCAGCGGATGTTCTTACATTAGGGTGTTTGGCCAGGGTGAAGGCAATGGTCAGCACATGGTCTCTCTTGTGCCCCGGGAGCATAGGTGGAATACAGCTGAGCAGGGCAGGTGGGCAGCTTGATAACAGCCATCGCTTGGTTGACAGGTCTGCCCTGGGAGTCAGGTTTCAGCTGATGCTGTGCAGGCTCTGACTCCTTCCTGGCCAGGACAGAAGTCGCCAGAATAGCCAAGCTGGTGGGGAGGGTACTGCTGCAGGCTGTGATCCATCTGCTCTACCTTTCCCACCCTCAGGGGATCAGAGTCAGCAATGGCCAAGGAACAAGGTCGAGGCAGTCAGGGTCAAGGTAGAATCAAGGCTTGCAGTATATGAAAGGTGCCCAGCCCAATGCAGCAGCAAGTTCCCATAACAGGAAGGCTGCTGGCTCATAGCAGCCTCTTTATATAACTCAGAAACATGCTCTCTCTACAGCACACAGCTTGCAGAGATTTGCTCTGCCTCCTCTCATTGTGCTATTAACAGTGTGCACAACCATCCAGGACAAGCTTGCTTACTGAGTACCCATGAGGCCCAGGTACCAGGCTGAGCATTGAGATAAGGAAAAGACTCCCACACAGTGCCATCTTCTGAGAAGCTCGTGGGGAAGCTGAAGGACAGGGGAACCACAGGGACATACCTAGCTCTCTCTGGGCAGAAAGGCTTGGAGGAATTATGGGGGCTAAGCAGAGAAGGCAAGGGTGTAGTGGCTCTCGAAAGAGAGGAGAGAGGAAAGAAAGGAGGGAGGAAGGGATGGAAGGAGGGAGGGAGGAGGAAGGGGGGATGGAAGGAGGGAAGGAAGGAAGAAGAGGAGAGAGGGAGGAGGAAGGGAGGGAGGGGGGATAGAAGAGGGAGAGGGAGGGAGAGAGGGATGGAAGGAGGGAGGGAGGAAAGGACTTATACGTAGCACTTCTCACAGTCTACACTCCTGCTAGCCAGGGCGATTCAAGGCCAACCTGTCAAGTACAACACTGAGGTGCAGCCGAGCAGAGATGTGCACACTGCCCTTCCTGCTGCCCAGGATGCTTCAGCATCCTCTGTAAGCCACAAAGTCACCTGAAGCAAGAGGAGGTCTTTTAGGCAGGGAATGGGCAGGTTGGGCACAGGATGTTCCAGCAGTCTATGACATGGGAGCAGGGACAAGAGTGGGAGTAAGCTGGGAAGTTTCCAGAAGCCATGGCTAGGATGAGGCAGCCTGAGTCCCCAGGCCTCTGGAGGCTGGTGATGTTTAGTTCTGACCCGGAGGGAGTCACAAGCCTGTTGTGATTAATCTGCACATTTATGATCTAAGCACTTTCTGTCTCTTCACAACATTTTAACAAGAAGAAAGTTACTTATGGTCTTGCTTGGGGCACAATAATTTCACAATATCCCCTTCCAATCTTCTCTCCATTCATACATATACAACCATTCTGTCGCATTTTCTAGTGTAAAGAAAATCCCCATTTCCACATCTCTAAAGAAGGTAGTGACTTAGTCTAGAAGCAGTGTGCAGTAGTGGATACAGAGTGGACTTTGGAGTTGGGGAGCTGTGTAGTGGGTAGCCATTCCAGCTTTGATCTGGAAGTTCCAACCCCCATTGAGGCTTTGGTAACTGTCATGCCTACAAGGAGGAGCCGAGAGAGGACCCCTGAAGACCCAAGATCTGGATGGGCAAGCTCTCTTGGTTCCTGGACTCTGGACCCTGGAGGTAGACCAAGCAGAGTTCTCCAGAGAACACTGCCAGACTGCGCTACACCTTTCCCAGACCTTGTTACCTACCCCTTCACTTGTAAGTTACCCCACCAAATAAACCTCCCTTTTAACTACATGGAGTGGCCTTAATAATTTCACCAATAGAGCTGTGGATTCAAATTTTGCCTCCTAAGTGTTGAGCGTGACCCTGAGAAGGTCACCCCTTTCTTAGCCTCTTTCGGCAGAGACTGACCACACCCACATCCTACAGCACGGTGATGAAGATCAGAGAGGGTGGCACAAGGAGCATGGAGCCTCCCACCCCACAGCAACCCACAACCCTCAAACAGCCAAGCTACTGCTCGTGCAGTTCCGGTTATTCGCCCTCTCTTGGACAGCCGAGACCCAGAGAGTTGCCCCCAAAGAAATGGAAGTCATCCGTGGAAGTCAGAGAAGCAGGAGCTCCGTGGGATAAAGACAGAGAGGTGTCACGTGGAGGAGACTCAAAAGCCACATCAAGTAGGGAGACGGAGGGAATGGGGGTGTTCCTGGCGAAGAAGAGTCCTGTGGCTTGTGGGATCTGTGCACTCCATGTCTTGGGTTCCTCAACAGAACAGTTGAGGCAACACGCAGGACTTGAAGTCCCTTTGCCCAGGTCTAAGAAAGGACGCTCTGAACCCAAAGGACAAGGCTGGTGCTGAGGAGGAGCCCCCACCCCTCCTGGGCACACGAAGAAGCTGGCAGAGCACATGCTGGGAAGGAGGATGGCAGATGGCAGTGTGGCGGGGTGGGGGGTCTGGACAGCGGCACCTGGAGGGGCTCACGGGGGACTCTGGAGCACCTAACACCAGCAGCATGTGGGCAGATACCGACTGCCCTGTGTGGGGAAGCGTGTGAGAGAGCCCTGCCCGACTCACCTGGTTATCGATTTTCAGTTCCACCAGAGAAGTGTTGTGTGGGAGAGCTTCCACCAGGCGCAGGATCCCAGCCCCAGAAATGAAGTTGGATTCCACGTTCAGCGTCTTCAACACCTTGTTCACCTTCAGCATTTCAGCAAGAGCCTTCGGGAGAAAAGCAGGACCCGTGTGTTACCTCGGGCAAGGTTGGAACAGGTCCACAGACAAGGGGCCTGGGCCAGGCAGTCTCTGGAGCTACCTTTCTAAGCACACCACTGTCTCTGCTCTCCATCAACCAGGCCCCGAACACCTCTCCTGGAGAACACTCATCGGCACCCAGAACCCCCAGAACCTCTGGACCTGCTCTTCCTTCCCTGCGCAGCCTGGCTCTCTGGGTTTCCTGCACATGCTCAGTGGCCCCCCCCGCCCCCCACCTTTAGCCTTTCTCTGCTTCATTGGACCATTTAGAATGTTCTGTTTCACTTGGTGGAGTCTTGTTCATCCCAGCTACCCAGGGCCTGCTCCTTGCGACCTCACAGAACTTATCCACATCTCCTTCATGACACCTACATTCCTCAAATCCCTATGTGTTATTGTTTTGTGTGTGTACATGCATATGCATGTCTGTGTGCCTGTGTGTCTGTGTGTGCAAGTTCATGTATGTGCAGGTGTGTGTGTGCATGTTCATATATGTGCAGGCATGTGTATGCATTCATACCCATGTATGTGCATGTGGAGGTCAGAAGACACTATCCGATGTCATCTTCATAAATACCATGTACTTCCTTTGAGAGAGTGTCTCTCTTGTTGGCTTGGAGCTCACTAATTAGTCTATATTGGCTGGTCAAGGAGCCTCAGAGATTGTCCTGTGTCCACGTCTCTAGCACTGAGACTACAAGGGAGCCACCATGCCCAGCTTTCAACATGGCGCTCAGGCTCTCACGCTTGTAAGGCAAGCATTTTACTGACTGAGCTATCTCCCAAGTGGTCTCATGTTTATTGATATGCCTCTTACCACCAGACAATCTACCCTTCATGGGCTGAAAATGCAACTTAATATCTGTTTTTAACCACACAGTGCCCAGCTCACAGTAGACCACCGAGCAATGATCACCAAGGCCCCCCAGGAATCTCCATCTTCCTGTGGGTTCTTAGCTTGTCTCCTCTCTGGCCCTGTGGAAATGTCACATGATCTTCCTCTGAGCCCCAAGAGAAGAGGGCTGGCTTGCAGAGGAGGGCTCGGATGGCCCTCAGCACGTTTGAGAGGGATCTAGCCAGGGGGTGTCGATGACAATCGGAGCCTCTGAAGGAAATGAGGTAATTAGCAGCTGGTGGAAACGATGTGTCATGGAGAAAGAAGATACCAGCAGCCGAGAGACCTGGGACACCGTGACCAGTGTGCCAGCGAGTCAGAAGCATGCCAGGAATGGCTGTCCTATTGTGCTCCCCCAACTTGCTGAACCCTGCCAGAGGCCCAGCTCCCAGGGAGCCTTCATGCTGAAACCACTTCTCCTTCTTTGGCTCCCTCAGTCCAGCATGCCCAGGGGTGGTGTGTCAGCTTCTCTATGACCAATGGCTGTCCCCTGACCTGTGCAGGGTAGCCTCCCTGAGCCTCACCTGCAACACCCTCTCCCAGGAAAAGCCTGGCCTGACCTAACCACGAATCCCATTTAACAACCAGTGGACAGGTGTACCAGGCCATGGGCTGCACGTGCTGGGAACTGAGCAGGCCCTGGAGCTCTGGAGTCATTCCGTGTGTCAGATCCTGTGCGCTGGGTCACAGGAGAGGAACAGAGGGTAGGAGGTGGTGCCAGGCAGGCCGTGGGGAGACTGGCAGGGCTCTGGCACCTGGCTTAGCAAAAGGCCAGAAGCATTTTAGCACTCGGTAATAGGTATGCAGGTAAGAAGGGCCTGCCACCAGCTGTCGGCCTGGCACGGAGTCCATGCCCCCAAACCACCCGTGGCATGGAGCTGAGTGCCAGCATGGCCCTGCCTGGGTTCTGATCCACGAGCAAGTCCAACACAGGGTTTTGCCAGTTATGTCTGTCAGACGGACTTGGGATCCACTGAGGACAGACAGAGGTCACTGATCTAGAAGTTCCCACGCTGGCAGTCTGTGAGCTGCCTCTGTGTCCCCCCCTCCCCCCCCCCTCCCCGGAGCTCACTCAGTTATTTCAAAAGTACTGAGGGCAACAGTCTCACCTATTTTACAACCGCACGAGAACTGATTGCTGCTCCGCTCCCTCCCCTCCTGGGGAAGCTAATTCTTGTATCTCCCCCAGGTCCCACGGTAGAGCAGCTGCACTGGGCTGTGCCACTGGGCTGTGCCACTGGGCTGCCTTCAAGCTCAGACAGATGCGTGGGATCATGAATGTGGGTGATTACAGGCAGATTCCCAGAGTCTAATTCAGCATTACCCATAGACTGTCAAGAAGTTTGCATGGAATATTTTTTAAAAAGAATTAACAGTTACTTTGCAAGTACAATTTGCTTGGAGTAAACATGTTTTTTTTTTCATTTGTTTGTTTTTGAGACAGAGCCTTATGGAACCGAGGCTAGTCTCAAACTTCTGACCCTCCTGCCTCCACCTCCCAAACGTTGTTGTTATTACAGGTGTGCACATCACCATACCTGGCTGACTGGCAGTATTTTTAGAGACACCAGTAAAAGTAAAATTGGTCACTGGGATTCACCAATGAAGATGGTGACTTGGGAGCTGGAGAAGCTGAGCCCCAAGAAGGGGAGGAGCTTTGAATGTGAGGTACTGATTGGAGAAAGAGGCGTCAATGTGACTTTGTTTGATCCCAGGTCTGCTTTTCTCTTCTTGTGTGACTCTGGACAAAGCCAGTTGCCTATCCTCCCTGGAGACCCACCCTTCTGACAGCAGGGTGGCTGCAAGGATTAGCTGGGATGAGAACTCGGCATTGTGTGAGGGCTGTCCCATCTATATCCCTTCCTGGCTCCTAGCTGAGTCCCCTCGCCATGCCACAATAGGACTCTCCATCAGCGGGACCAGGCCTGAGTGCCCAGTGACCACAAAGCAAAGCGGAGGGTCAGAACATACAAACGCCACAGGGTCGTTGCTACGGGTCCCCACAATGCTGAACTTCTTCACGTGGGAGTTCTCTTTCAGGGCTTCCGCATACGCCTTGAGGGTGGGTATGGGGATATTCTGCAGGGAAAAAGACAGAAGAGTGAACAGTAGCCCTACAGGGGCCATGGGGCCAGGTGGCCTGCAGGGATGAGGGAACAGTAACTTCTCCCAAATGCAGCCTGGCTCCCTGTGGAGTCCTAGCAAGTCTTTGAAGGGGGCCTGTGCCAGCCGGCTGAGGCTCAGAGGATTCCTAGTACATGGACTGATAAAATCACCCCTGAAAGTTGCAGATAGTACCCACAGCTCTCCTCCGTGCACGGGGAGGCTGGGGAAGAGGTAGTACACAATGCTCAAAGTTGGGAGGAATATTTACAAAAGGCTCAGGACTGGGAGAAGGGCAGGGCTGGACCCTGGCTTCCACCCAGTGACTGGCAGGGTGTCTGACTTGCTGTGTAGCATTGGGGGACTCTCTTCCCCTCTTTGGGTCTGTTCTGAAAGACAGACTGGGGAGATACACTCACTGCTCTCTGAGATGTCTGTCCCGAAGGGTCTCAGCTCTGTCTGCATGTCTGTGGGTCCTGGGAACAGTTCACTATGCTGATGAGCAGGCCAGCCCCAGACCATCACACACAGAACCTCAGAGGGGGAGGCCTGGGCATTGGTGTATACTTTTTAATCTCCTCAGGTGAAAACCTGATCTATGTCCAGCTGCCTCCTGGTATAGAAGGGAAACTGAGGCCTGGAGGTATCCAAGCCCTTCGCTGAGGCCTCCCAGTGAAGTCCCACCACTCCTGCCTGGCTGAGGCACTATCCACTGCCCAGGTCAGACGAGTCTGGACTGTGTTAGCATCTCTCACATGGCAGACAAGGGAGGCCTCAAGAGGGAGCTGGCTATGCTTTTCCAGAGCTCTCATTTCCAAGTGTCACCTAAGCTCCCGTGGGAGCGGAACAAGGAGCCAGGCGGAGGAGAAAACTGGGTACAGGTTTCCAATCAGATTATGCTTGGAACTGGCAACCCCTGAGAAGAAAGCTGAGAAGAAAGGAGAGCAGGAGGAAGGGGCTGGCTTCCATTCTTACCCCCACCCTCTCAAAGCTAATCCAGGGCCTCAGGGCAGGCAGCTGAGCCTGATTCCATATCCTTCCTGTACCCTGCCCTGGTGGTCATAGAGGGAAGCGGCCACAGAGCCGTGGCACACAGTTTGGGTATTTCTTGGGGCACTTGTACCAACATCTCCTTCTCTGGCTGTAAAATGAGACTGAATATGAACATGATCCAGAGGGAACGGTAATGCCTCAGGGTTAGTGCCCACCTGGGGTTTGTGACCTCACAAGTCTTGGCGGCACAGGGCTCTGCCAGCCTTGAGGTCCCGTGCTGACTCATCGTGTGACTCTGACTCACAGTGTTATCACAGAGAATCTCTGTGTTTTTGAACAACATGGCAGGTATCCAGATCAAAGCTGGCCTGGCCTGTAGTAGACTCCTGAGCCTGGAATTGTCCTCTGAAAGAAACCAGGACTGTGGGGTTCGCTTGTTGACACTGCCCCCCACCTCTTAAGTGTTCCCACATGTCAAGGCTTGTCTCTGTTTCAGATCCAGGAATACCCAGGTCCAGATAGGGCCCTGCTGATCTGTGTAGCCTGGGCTGCTAGCATCCATATGTTTGTCAAGACATTCCCACCACAGCTGCACACCCTACCCCAGTACACATGAGTTGAAACAGCAGGACATTACCCGGATATTGTTGAGATTAACCTCTTCAAGTTCTGGGTCATTGTTCTTTATCCGCTCCAGCGTCTCCTCTACATCTGTTGAATTTGGTTCTTCATCGGGCACAGGCTTGTACTGTGTGGGTTTAATCACACCTAGAGTGATGGATAAAAAGGAGTTGGCTCACAGGAACATCGGGGTCACTTTCTTCTAACATCAGGACTCCTTGAGAGGAAGCATGGGTTGAATTCGAGGTACAAGGGAGGCAGTACATTACAGGGGGACCAGGGGCTGGGATGTGTCAGAAGAAGTCAGGGAGGAAGCCAAGAGGTTTGGGCTGTCTCTGGATGCTGCTTTTGAGTTCTTCCAAGATCTGGTGAATTACCTAAACCCTCTGACTCTCAGGCCTTGTCTGTTCTGTGGGGATGGTATTATTGCCAGGCTCGGTATCTCAGTGGGCTCCCAGGAGGGTAAGATGAGGCCTGGGCTGGAAAGAACTGTACTTCTCTTCCAAAAGGAAGGATGCTTCTTCTTTCGGAACCCTCATTTCTCTCTGGGCCCAAAATGTTAGTTTGGAATAACGCAGTTAAATAATTGAGACAATGTGATATGGGCCCAGGAAAGGCCAAAGGGTCTCACAGGACAGAAGAGGGTAGCAGAAACTGAAGAGAAAGAGAGAGTCCCACCGAGTGGTAAAGAACACACTGTTCAAAGAATGTTGTGTGAAAAAAAAAAATAGGTATCTATTAAACATTTTAAGTAGGAGCCTTGATCAGTAGAGTCCTCATTTCACAAGCATGGGGACCTAAGTTCCATTCCCAGAATCCATGTTAGAAAAGAAAAAGAAATCTGAGTGCAGTGGCCTGTGCCTGTAATTCTAGCACCGGGGAGGTGGAGACAGGGGATCCCAGGAGCTCACTAGCTGGCCAGTCTAGTCAAATATGTAAGCTCTAGGTTCACTGAGAGACTGTCTCAAGACAAGGTGGAGAGCAACTAAGGACGACACTGGCATCCGGCTTCCACAAGTACACACATGCGCGCGCGCGCGCGCGAGCGCGCACACACACACACACACACACACACACACACACACACGCTGGGAGGATTAAGACACTGAATATAAGAAGCAAATCTCTAAAACCTTTAGAAGAAAACCTGCCATGGAGATGAAGAAGGCTTTGTAAATGAGACATAAAATCCCAGCAGACTCAAAGGAGACGATGAAGAGATTTGCCTACATAAAATCTGCGACGAGCCAGAGTACCTGGGAGCACAGGCTCCTAGATGCAGGAGGAGGCGCCTCTCTTTCAAGGTCCCCTCTGTGAGCCGGTCCCGGGGCCCAGCAAGGGAAGGGGACAGCAGCCAAGCAGGGCTGTATACTCACTGTTGAGTCCTTCCTTGTTCACAATGGAGCTGCTGCCCAAGGCCTGGTAATATTGCTGGTTGCTCATGAGCGTGTGCATGCCCAGGATAGCTGTGGGGACAAAGGGAGGCCCATGACTCTGCTCTTGAAGACCCATCCTCCACGTGCTGGGAGTTTTGCTCATGGAAATGGTAAGAAGTACATACATGAACATGGAGAACTGTGGGTTATTTTCATCCTGGCTTTCATTCATGTGATTCTCAGACCTCTGGCCACAGATTTCCTGGTCTCCTTGAGGTCCCACAGGCACACCCCACACTACATGACCCAGCAGAATGAGTCAATCCAGCAAGGATCTCTTTCAAGGAGTGCACTTCTCTCTCCCTGAGTAGCATGTGCTCTGGGCCAGAAGAGATCTTTGGGTCCATGATAATCCCTTAGCATAGACATGCCCCATTCAATATTTGAGATAAATTATTCAAAAGTTGTGGGCCTTTCTCCAGGTGTGGAAATTGGACCCAGGACCCTGTACTATGCTGGGTAAGTGCTCTACCACTGAGATGTATTCCCAGCCCTCATTTTACTTTGTATTGCTTTTTACTACATTGCTCAGGGTGGCCTTGGACTCATTCTGTAGCCAAGGCTGACTTTGAATTTTGATCTTCCTGTCTCGTCCTTCTAAACAGCTGACATTACAAGCCTGCTCTACCAGGGGTACAACTCTTCCTCCTCCAGGGAGGCGTCTTAGATCTTCCTCTCTCTGAGTGCCTGGCATCCTTCCTACACCACAGTGGCGTCAGAACAAAGGTGGTTCAGGGCACCTGTGTGTTTTCTCTGCCAGGCTGTGGGCTTCCACAGGTCATGGAGGAACATCACTACTCCCCTGTCTCTTCTAGAAGACAGTAGGCAGATGGTAAATATTTGGTGACTTTTAAAATTTCTATCTAAGCCATGTCAGTAGATATGTTCTCTAGGTAGAGAGAACATGGCAAGTCTTAAAGAAGACTCAGATGAAGTTCTGGTTCTGACCATGTCCTTGGTGTCACCCTGTGCAAGTTACTCCTCTCTCTGGGCTTCAGCCTCCAGTGTCCAGCCAGGGGTGATGTAAACCCTGGCTGCATATGCAGACCATCTGGGGGCTGAAAAACAGTATCAGTGTCCAGCTCCTTCCTGGACTGAGGGGTGCAATTTCTTCGGATGCCTTTTTCGTTTTCCTTTTGGATAGGACCTTGTTATATAACTTAGGCTGGCTTTGAACTCATGATCCTCCTGCCTCAGCCTCTCAGGTGTTGGGATCACAGGTGCGCACAACTATGCTTGGTTCCTTGAGATGATTTTGGTGCCCCAAATGGGAACTGAGAACCACAGAAGAGATGCTCTCCACTCTCCACGTCCCTTCTGTTCCTCACCCCTAGGAGTCTTTGCTAAAATTAGCTTTGCCGGCTCATGGGCTCATCACTGAGGAGGGCTGGGGAGAGAGACAGCTGCTGCCTTTCCAGCTCTCGAGGTTTTAATTTAGGCTGTGTCCCTGTGGGCTGAGGGAGCGGGGGCTGAGTCAGCAGCAGGTGAGTCACAGCACATTGACTCATCTTCCAGAGAGGTGCTCCAGCCCCCACACAGCAGAGTTCTCAGGTTCGACAAGGTTGGGATCAGATGAAATACACTACCTTTTTTTCTTTTCTTTTCTTTTATGCCTGGTTCAGTTCAGAGCATACAGAGAGGTAAGGAAATAAATAAAAATAAAAATGGAAAACATATTTGGTCCTTGAATTCCAGCATCCTGTGATGGGTTAGAGAGGGCCACAGAGGAGTGTGAGGGGACCAAGAGCAAAGAGCCCTGGGTTATTACTACTTTTCTGGGTGACCTTGTAGAGGTCATTTCCTCCCTGGACTCCCTGGATTTCACAGCTGTAACTGCACGTGCTTGAATGCCGAATTCCTCCCTTCCCGGGGGACTCAGCAGCCATTCGGCAATGCTCACAGTTCTGGCCTGTTCAGTGTTCTAGAACAAGCATCCCTCTCTGCTGGTGCTGGCAAACGCCCCTCCCCACACTGACAGGACATGGTCTGTCATGTGACTCGGCAGAGATGCTCCATGAGGCATGTGTGGACTGGGCCACTCAGAGTTCTAAAACAGCCCCTCACCTGGAGAATTCTAGGACTAACAACATATTCGGAGAAATGGTATGTGCAGATAGGAGGTTGGAGAAGGAAGATGCCGTTTGGCAGTTCAGAGGAAACTGGGGTTCCTGGAAGGAAGAAGGAAGGAAGGAAGGAAGGAAGGAAGGAAGGAAGGAAGGAAGGAAGGAAGGAAGGAAGGAAGAGAGGGAGGAAGGAAGGAAGGAAGGAAGGAAGGAAGAGAGGGAGGGAGGGAGGGAAGGAGGGAGGGAGGAAGGAAGGAAGGAAGGAAAGAGAGAGAGAAGGAAAGGAAGAAGGGAGAGTGTGTGGTTTAAACTAAATGGCCACCACCAGCCTGGGCTACCAGCCCTAGGCACACAGTTGTGGCTTTCTCCCTGGCTTCTTTCTGTACTCATGTGTCACCAGGAGTGAACATGCAAAGAAAGCCCTACCCTGACATCTTGTATTGCTTCCTTCTTTGTTGATCTTGGCCAGGCTGATTTTAGTTAGCACCAGGGAACTTGATTTCTTTTCTTTCTTTTTCCTTTCTGTTTTTTTTTTTTTTTTTAAAGTCTAGATCTTCCTCAAAACTCGAAAAGGACTATTTTTGAACTCTGAAAAAGAACACTGAGTTCTGTTTCCTCTCTCTGCCTTGGCAGGGCTCCTTCCATTTGTAATTCCACTCAGGATGCAGTGTGATCACAGCACACATCCCTGGCTCCTCCAGCTGCCTCAGGCTTGAGTGGCCTGGGTGGAGGGCTGCAAGGTGCGTTCTCACATCCTAGGTGCAGGTGCAGAATCTGGCTCGGGACTCAGTGCTGGGGAACTGTTCCTAGAAAAGCTGCATCCTCCGACAGTCTCAGCTTGAGAGGAGGATGGGTGCTAAAGACATGGAAGCCACCAATGACCAGGGGACAGTCTAGCTAGGGCTGGCCAATTCCCCCTGGGGGGGGGGTCTTCCCACCCAAATCCTTTCCTCATTCCTGCCTACTGCAAGGGCTTCTAAAACCCAGCTAGGATCAAATCCCCGAGTAAGTGTAGGAGGCATTGATAATCTTTAGCTTAGTGGCCTCTAAGCTAAAGTCTCAGGCCACAGGCCAAGACCTTTGCACTGCGAGAGTGCCATGAGCTCTTTCTAGCTCCCTGTGGGGACATGTTTGAGACTGAAACCTACATACTTCTGGCCTGTCCTCCCATGTACCTCTTGGGCCCCCAAGGGCAAAGAATGGATCTCATTCACCCTCTCAAAGGGCACGTGTTCCACAATGTATGTCAACTCAATGAGTAAGCGCACGGATTGTCAACAATGCACCTTTCTGGGTGCATCAGTGCATCACACTTTCTGTGGTCTCCTACAAGCTCCTGACATCTCCAGATACTGAGGCTGCTCCGTAAGCCCTTCCCGGGCCTGGGTGGGAGCTCTCGCTGTGCCCGAGTGTCCCACCCTGGCCCTTCCTCTTCCCTACCCCACCTTGTCTGGATCACCCCCCGATTGTCTGACTTTTGGCTCAGTGTCCATGTCCCCCTTTATGTCCCTCGACCCCACCGTTTAATCCAAGTGCCCCTCTCGCACTCGTTGTCCTCGTCACACCCAGTGTGACACTCTTCCTGATCACGTCTCATTTGCCTGTCTAATGCCAGCTCCATGAGGGCGGACAGAGATGTTTCCTTAGGATCTTCTCCCCAGAACCAAGTCCACAGCCTGGTACACAGTAGGCAGGAAAGCTCTGGGCAACCGGTGCCATGTGTGAGGGACCTAGTGAAGGCTTGGCTCTCCTGTGGGGAGAGCATGTAGACCAGAGGCAGCCTGCAGACCCCTCATATCTCTCTCCTCTCTCTCTCTCTCTCTCTCTCTCTCTCTCTCTCTCTCTCTCTCTCTCTCTTTCTCTCAGCCTTCCTTCCTTTAATGAGTCACATACTGGAGAGTCCAACTGGCCTCTCAGGCCAAACTGCCACTTTCTGGTGGGCCTGCGCACCAACACCTCTGGTCATCCAGGACTGCTTGCTTCCAACCGCCTGGCTCTGCTTTTTGCCCACAGTCACAAAGCCTGGCACCGCCTCGCCTTAGCTCCTTGATTCTGACCCGCCACTAGGAACAGCTGGTGAGGTGGTGTAAAATGGGAACAATAATAGGATTTACTTCATAGGATTTGTCACGGTCAATAAATCCAGTGCTGTATGGAGAGCTACCGACAGGGCACCTGGAACACGCTCATCACTTAGCAAATGTTCCATGCCTCCTTCCCCAAAGGCACTGCTCCCTTGTGATGGCCGAAGTCAAACAATGACAGGCACCCAAGGACACTCAGTCAGCACTGGGATGCAAACACAGCCAGCCTCCCGTCCCATTCCGGACATCACAGGGGCTCGGGATCTTAGGCAGATCATCACAGTGTGCCAACAACAACAAGGGAAATGTTTCCGAGAGCAGGCCCAGACACTCAGCTCCCAGGGCTGCTCTGCTGTGTCTCAGGCGGCAGCCGCAGGAGTCGGCTCTGACAGCGGTCATTTAAAAATCCCCACGTGCCCTAATGGGGCAATGAGGTCATGCAGGGCCGCAGAGGAGCAGGCCCCAGATAAAAACAGCTCCTGGGGAGTAAATAGAGGCACGCAGGGCAAGGTATCCACTCTCTCTGTTGTGCAGATTAGCCAGAAGTCAAGGGGCCTGTGGGGGAAGTGGGGTGGCTGAAAACTATGGGCACACGGAGGGATCTGAGGTGGCTCTGCTGGCGTCTTACATAACCCACTGAGTCCCATGAAGCAAACCTGGCTCCTGAGCTGCGTGCCTGGGCTCCTGCTGGGACCAGGGAGCCCCTCGGTGCTGCTTAGACTGAACCCCAATCTCTGGGCCCTGCTGCTTTTGTCTTTGACCACCGTTTCTTCCCGTTGAGGAAAGGGCTGTCTGGAGAAAGGCCACCTGCCTGCTCTGCCCCATCTCTCCTCAGGTCCCTGCAACCTGGCTTCCAGGGCCACCCACCTACTACACAGTTTAAGTCACTGCCCCTCAGCCCTGCTAGCTAACAGAGGAAGGCCATCTGCAGAACCCCCCTCCTGTCTCAATGCCACCAAGAGCCACAAATCGCATCCCGGGAGGCTGGCAGACCGGACGAAGCAGAGGCAGAGGCAGCCCTGTCTGGGCTTGGCCTCAGCTCCACTGTCTCGGTCAGCCCGAAGCCCCATTCTGCCTTCTTGGCTCTCTTACAGTCAGTCTGTCTGTCTTCACTCAGTCCTTCTCTCCTTTGCTCATCTGTGTCTGGCCGCTGGGTCCCACACTAGGCTTGCCACACTCCATTCCTGAACCCAGGCTCCACCTGCCACATGTTCCTCCTTAAGCCTGGCACCTCTGAGCATGTCCAAACGAAACCTCCTGCAGAATGCTAGACCATCATGCACAGCTGTTCCCATCCGGGTGGCCCCTGGATAACTCAGATGCCACGGGCCCCAGACTGAGCTAGTGTTTCCCTCACTGCCCTCCTCCTGTGTTAAGGACACAGAACCCACTTGATCTCTGGGACCATCTTCTCCCTGGGCCACACTCACGGCCAGATCATTTCCATCATCCCTCTCCTCTCCTACATTACTGGTCTGCAGTACTTCCCCCACACCACCCACTTGCTGAGCCAGGGCCCAATGTGGCAGAGGCAGGTGGGGTGCCGAGTGCAGCCTGCAGTGAACCCCAGAGAGACTTGGCCCAAGGTGCCTAGAGCAGGGACGCAGCAGGGGTAAGGAGAGACGGGGCAGCAGAGGGTTTGCATTAGCAGACTACCTTCTGGAGTTTATTGTTTGTGAGGGTGGTAGAGAAACGCCCATGAGGGTGGGACACATAAGAGGTGTGAGGGTGATGTTCTCAACGCACTGTGGTCTTTGCTCCAAGCCTTTTATGAAGTGGCGTGGGCAGAATCTGGTGGGAATGGCTAGGCAGGGTCCTCTCTACAGTCCCATTCCCCTGGGGAGTGGTCTCATGGCAACAACAGGTGGTTCTGGGACAGGTGTGTTTGAATGGCTTTAGCTTTATTTTCTTCATTTTGGTTTTTGGTAATGTATTTTTTTTTAATCTTATCAATATATTCCTTGTTAGAAATTAGAGACGGCACTCATGTTCAAATGAAGCAGACAAGGCTGTCTGCTTGGGAAGCTTCCAGAAAGACAGGCAGAAGCCCCCGGGATGTCTCTCACCTGCAATGTCACACAGTTCTGCATCCGAGGCGTTGGCTAAGGCTTCCTCCAGCTCTGGCTCCAGTGTCACACTCTCCAGCACGGGATCCATTGGCTTCTGCTTAGGGACCCAGATCTTTCCTGTAAACACACAGGGCGCCTGTCAGGGTGCATGGCTACCGTGGGGCCAAGATCCCTTCACAAAAGGTTCCGATATGAGAGAAGACCTGTAAACATTCTTCAACAAAATAGACAAAGCGCACGCAGATGGCTAAAGGATAAGAGGGAACCGAATGCATCCTAGCGTCACCGGACCTTTTATTCTTTTGTTTGTTTGTTTGTTTTGAGATAGGCGTTTTGTTTTGGTGCCTGTCCTGGAGCTCGCTCTGTAGACCAGGCTGGCCTTGAACTCACAGAGATCTGCCTGCCTCTGCCTCCCGAGTGCTGGGATTAAAGGCATGCAGTGCCACTGCCGCCACTGTCACCACCACCACCACCAGGCGGGGACCTTCTGTTCTTAGTGTCATGCTCATAAGTGGGCAAGCAGAGAATAAGGCGGCTAGGAGAGCGTCCACTGTGCGTCCACGGGTAGAGATGGTGGAAAAAGTCTGTCCTAGGGAATCCCAGAAGTCATTACAGAAGACATGGAGGGGCAGAGTGATGGCTCCGTGGTTAAGAGTGCCTCCTGCCCTTGAGGAGGACCTAGGTTCATTCTCAGCACCCACAAGTCAAAGCTGCCCGTACCTCCATCTCCAGGGAATCCGACACCCTCTTCTGGCCTCTGTGGATGCCTGCCTGCATTCACGCTCATATTCCTACTCACAAACACACAACTCAACATCAAAGAATTCTCTTGTTTGTTTGTGTGTTTTTAAAGATCATGCAGATCATTAAGGAGGAATATGTCCTAGAATTTTTTTCTGTGAAAAATCAAGTTTGAAAACCGTCACGAAAAGATTTCATTTCTGAGAAACTGCACGTGGTCTGCAGGTGTCCCTCCCAGCTTGTGTACTGGGAACCTAGTCCCCAGATTCATATGTTAAGGGTATGTGGAGGCGGAGCTTTGGGGGAGGCAATTAGGATTAGTTGAAGTCACGAGTTTGGGCTCCTGGGATGGCATTAGTGATTTTATAAGGAAAAGCAAAACAGACCTGAGCGGCCACGCTTGCAGTCTGCCTGAGTGAGGCCCTCCACACCACATAGGCACGCAACAAGGACGCCACCCTCCACCGCTGCCTCTGCGGCCAGCTCTTGAGCTTCGTGGCTTTTAGAACTTTGAGAAATAACTTTCTTCTCTTTATAAATTAACTACTCTGTGGTATTCAGTTCAAGTAGTCTATGATTATGCATGCGTACGCTGTTTGGGGGACGGGAGATCAGAAGGGAGTAGGGCATAGCTGTTTCTGATCAGGGGCCTCACAGAAGTAGGGAAACTAGCTCCCAAGGTCAAGCGCTACACAAGGATGCCCAGCTCCATCGCTGCCGTCCAACATTGCATTAGAAGTTCTAGTTAGAGCGAATGGCCACGACGGAGAAATACGTGGGCCTCAAACAGAAGAAGATGCTGCTGTTTACAAATAACATACTCTTATATGGAGAAAAGTCTAAACTTCTACATTCCAAAAAACATACACACACAAACTAATGAATCAACCAAACAAGAATTCCTACCCAAAATGAAAAACAAACAAACAAACAACTGTTAGAACTTGATTTGGCAGCATTTGATGCCGAGGATGAGATCAGTGGTATTCCTATAGCAGCAATAGGAATATGCAAAGGTAATATCAGGAAGGCAGCTCACAATAACAACCAAAGACTAAAACACTCGGGAAGAAAGTTTAAATACGTGTACACTGAAAACTATGATGCATTATAAAAGAAATTAAAGAAAGTAGAAATAACTGAAAAAATATCTGGTTTCATGGATTAGAAAACTTCATAATATTAAGTTAGCAATACTACTCAAAGCAACCTACAGTTTCAACATAATCCCCATCAAAATCCCCAGAAGTCTTTTTCACAGAAACAGAAAAGCTAATCTTCAGATTTATGTGAGAAAGCCAAGGCATACAAATAACCAAAACAATCCCCTAAAACAGCACAATGAGGAGCCTCATGCTTGCTGATTTCAAAGCATAACCACAAAGCTAATGATGTATTTGTAAAAGGGTGAGCACAACAAACACCACAACAGAATTGAGGGCCCAGAAAAAAAAAAAGCCAAACGTATATACTAACTATTGTCAACAAGGCTCCATGTCTAGTCAACAAGTGCTGGGCCACTAGACAGAGTCACCTGTAGAAGAATGGAGTCAGGCCCTACCTCACAGCAGAGGCAAACACGGAACCCAAGTCAGAACTAAAACCAAGACATTTTTAAAGGAAACAACAGCATGATCAAAATTAGCAATGGAATCCTGTTACAACCACAAGCAACGAAAGAGACCTTCATGGACTTCACTCAAAATTGCAAGTTTTAGGTCTCAAAGGATGTGATCAAAGAAAGCACAAAGACAATTTCTAGAGTGGGTAAAACATTCATGAATCATATATCTGATAAAAGTCTAGTATCAAGAAATAGAGAGCCAGCGGACTGGGCAGGACACAGCTACAGAGCTGTGGTTAAGGGAGGGTCCCTCCTGTGTCACCAGGCCTGACAACCTGTGTTCAATCCACAGAACTCACACGGTAGAAGGGGAGAACGGATTTCTGCAAGCTGTCTTCTGACCCACATAGACATGCACACTGTGGTATATGTACACATACAGGTGTCTGCAAGCACACATAGGATCACACAAATAAATAAATGTGACAAAATTTAAGAATACAGAAATAACTTTCACAATTTATCAAAAAAAAAAAAAAGCCAAATGGCCCAACTTAAAAATGGACAAATTACTTGAGCAGACATTGCATCAAAGAGGATACATACATTCATAGCCAACAAATACATGTGAAGATGCTTAACTGGTCACCACTTTACAGCCATGAGGATGCTGCTATAGAGAGAATATGGCAAATCAATGTTGGAAAAAAATGAAGAAAACTGGACCTCTTATGTATTGCTGCTGGGAAAGAAAAAAAAAAAAAAAAAAAAAAAAACCCAGAACAAAACAAACTACCAAAAAAAAAAATAATCCGTACAGTTGTTAAAGAAGTTTGGAGTTCTTCCAAGATTTAAGAGTTATCACTGGGCTCGTCAATTCCTTAGGTATATGCTTCAAAGAATTGAAAACAAGTTTTTAAACAAATACTTGAGTAAGACCTGGTAGTGCAAGTGTGTAATCTGAGCTCTTCAGGGGGCTGAGGCAGGAGGATTGCAAGGTCAAAGCCTGCCTAGGCTACATAACAAGAGAGTTCAAAGACAGCCCAAATAACTTAGTGAGACACTCTGCCTCTGGTCCTGGAGCTGGCTGGGGGGCGGGAGGGATGTGGCTCAGTGGTAGAGCACTTGCCTAGCATACACAAGGCTCTAGGTCCCATCCCCTGAACCAGAAACAACAGCAACACCTTCAAATAGGAATGTTCACTGTACTTCTACAGAAGTATTTAATTTTAACAGACCAAAGATGGAAAACAACCAAAATGTCTGTGGATGAATGACTCAACAACTGTGGAATAGGACCAACTCTGAAAGCACGTTAAGTGAAAGAAGCTAGTCAGTCAGCCATACCTGTGTGCGCGCGCGCACACATATACACAGAGAGATAGATAATAGATAGATAGATAGATAGATAGATAGATAGAGATAGATAGAGAGAGAGAGAGAGAGAGCTTTCACTCATAGGCGATCAGCCAGTCCACAGAAACAGATTGGGAAAAGAAAGGAGAATGGGGAGACTGTTTAGAGAAACCCACCCTGATGTGGGGACAATGCTTATTTTCCATGGAAAAAAATTACTTTGTTGTCTTTTCATAGCAAATGTCACTTACCTCTGCAAGCAAAGCACACAACAAAATCACTAGGGGGAAAATGTATGAGAAACTCTATGGTGATGTCAGATTCTAAACAAAGAGAGAAACATACAAGGAAAAGAAAATGCCTGAGAGCTGGGACTGTAGCTCAGCTGTGAACATGACTGATGCAGTGTGTAAATGAACATTCAGTAAATATTTAAGACCCGTGGTTTATTAGCCCCCTGCTACAGGGCCTTCCCCTGAGGATGGTGACTCCATGGTTCTCATGTGAGGGACTTAACCTTCTTGAAAAATATCCAAGAGGGGAGTAGAGAGTGGCGGTTCTTTGTCCAAGGAGACAGGGGCAAAGTTCCTGAAAGAGAGGTCAGTACAGATGGAACGTGAGGGGAAGGGCAGTCATAGCTGATGCTTCCATGATATTTGCTGTGTGCCAGGGTGGGTCTATATGTCTCTCAGTCCTCCCAACAGTCTCAGGAGGCTGGGAATGTTATTCTCAGCCCTGTTTGCCAGAAGAGGAAATAGAAGTAATTCACTGAGCTCTCACAGCTAATAAGTAGTAGAACTTGGCCTATAGGCTGTTTTTAACCACTGCATCTCTTACTAGACAGGGAGACACACCCATGAGGGCATAGAGCTGGGTGACAGGGAAGAATACTCAGGGCTTGGGGACAGGTATAAAGTTCTAATAGAATAAAAGGTCTGTAAATTTGAAGAACAGAATTCAGACTTCTGGTCTACCCTATTCATTACCCTTCTGTTTCACAGAGTCTGCAGATAACTGGGCAGAGAGTAGAGAGTGTGTCAAGCAAGAAGAAGGTCTAAAGAGAAGGGAGGACCACGGGTGGATTGTCATGAGAGTGTCCATGATTCTATGGAGACTTCTAGATGGCTTGTTTTTGGCAGGAGCAGAGGGTCTCAGGAGAAGAGATGAAGAAAAGATGTTACCAGTGCCAGAAAAAGAGACTTTAGAGAGAGCAGAGTCAGGGAAGAGGGAGTTGTTCCTCATTTCCACAGAATAGTCCTAGTTTAGGTCTCATATTCTGACGCCATTAGCAATAGCTTGCTTCTTCCCTGTAGGCTTTAATGAAAAAATAACCAATGCACCCTAATTACAGAGGATTTAGGGAGACATTCTGGTTGTCTGGGTGAGTCTTTTATCTCAACTATCCCCAACTGATTGAATACACACCACAGAGGATGCTTTGGGGGTAGGGATTGTTTCCTGTTCAGGCAGGCAGGACACAGGAGAGGCCCAAGTACATTTGGCCCAACACAGGGTGAGACTCACAAGTGGCCCTCTGTGATGCCTCAGGAAGGCAAGCTCATGAGAGCCATGCTGTTTAGTACCTCGTTTCTCCCCTGTGTAGGGAACCAGGTCTTCTCGGTCTTTAAATTCCTTCGCTTGCTTTTCCAAGTGATCCAAAAGCTCCTCTCTTTTAAAGGGGCCTGTGGGCGCCTTGGTGGTCTGATCCTTCTGCCTCAGGCCTGCGGGGAGCAGTGCATTCTAAGATGGGGGTGGCAGGTGAGAGAGAGAGAAGGAGAGAGGGAGAGAGAGAGAGAAAGAGAGAGCAGTCAGTAGCTATAGATACGCGATTCTCTAGAAACACAACACAGACTAGCAGGGACCTCAGAGCTGGAGAATCCAGCCACGTCTGTCCTTTCCTTTTCTATGCAAGGAACCAGAAGGCTGGAGGAGGGCTGGGGCTTGTCCCGGGTCACACTTAAGGGGCAGAGAGCAGCTGTGGGCTCAGCCCTCTGGTGTCCCTACCTGAAACATTTTTAAACGTGTGGTGTTAACCAACAGGGCCATCAACACAGGTTGAGCGTAGAGAGATTCTTGGAATCCAGCACTTGGATGCAAAATTATGTTTGCTGCAGTGTGGTAAGTGATCAGCGAGAGAAGCCAAAGGGAGCTTGGTAGGGTCTTAGATGGAAGATGATTCATAAAGAAGGAAACTCCCAAGAAGCCTGAGAAAGGCTCAACAGAACTACAAAGCAGGCCAGGCACACTCAGCCCACAGTCTCTACAGCCTTTTGGCTCTGGGGTCTGTGCTATGAGAACTGATGGTGAATTTTAAACGATGCCTCTGGAGATGGGTCTCTCAAGGATGACAGCATCAATCAATTGCTGGGTTCTCTTCTTCAAGCGTGGTGGGGGGCTTCTAGGTGTGGGCTCACTAGCAAAGTAGATCCTAGTTAGGGGGATTTCACCTACGTCAGCCCTTAGCACCTCGAGAATCAAAGATAATGAGAGCTTCAAGGATGCTTAGAGACCAGATAGTATATAACCCTCCCTTCAAGGGGAAACTGAGGCCCAGAGCCAGAAAGATTACCCAAAGAGTCTCAGGGCTAGATCATGACCAAACCAGGGTGTTCCCTCAGATTTTAGGGAGAGGCAAGCTTCATTTCTAATCCTCGTGCATTCCGTGTGTCTTACATTCAGAGAGCTAGAAGGGGATGCCTCAAAGAGGCAGGTGTGCAATCTTAGCTGCACCCCCACATTGACTAAATCGGTGTCACTCCTCTCTCAAATCTAGGTTCTCTCGGAGTGCTTATTTCTTGTTACTCACAACACTCTCCAAATCCTTTTCTGAAGATCCATGGAGCAGAGGATGAGAGACACATGGGACTGGCAATGCCCACAGGGATGAAGCTTGGAGGAGAGACACGACCGACCCGCTAGTAGCTGTGGGCTGCTTAGGAAGTGCTCCCCCATTGGCTAACGCCTGCTGTTGTCTCAACAGTAGCAGGGCGTGGCCCACATTGGGTCACAAGGGTCTATAACTTGCAAGGCTGGGAGGTAAGGGGTTCAAAGGCGGGGACTAGGATACGTGCAAGTAGACATAGGCCAGAGGCTAGCAGAGACAATGGAAACTGGGGCATTTTATGAGAAGAGGACCAGCAGGCAGGCAGACAAACCTGAACTGATCTGAGGGAATATAAATGATGTCACAGGAGTCAGAGCTCTCCTGAAGCAGCAGTTCACAGACAGCATCCACTGTGATGATGCTCCTGGCTGAGCCATGCTTCTGCAGGCAGGTACAGATCATATGGTGCTTCCTAAAGCTAGATGTGAGGGTCTACTCCTTCTATCCCATGGCAGGGGCTTCTTGTGGCATAGTGGGTAAGGATACACCTTACTGCCTGCCATGTCTATCTATGGCTATCCATAGCAGTGACCCCCACCATAGCAGGTGACCATCTATCATACAGTGACCTATCCATCCATACAGGTGACCCATGCTATCCATCAGTGACCATGCTATCCATGCAGTGACCATCCATGGCAGTGACCATGCTATCCATGGCAGGTGACCTTGCCATCCATAGCAGGTGACCCTTGCTATCCATAGCAGGTGACCCATGCCATCCATAGCAGGTGACCCATGCCATCCATACAGCCCACCATCCATAGCAGGTGACCCATCCATCCAACATGACCCATCCATCCATAGCAGTGACCCATCACCATAGCATGCCTCATCCATAGCAGGTGACCCATGCCATCCATAGCAGGTGACCCATGCCATCCATAGCAGGTGACCCATGCCATCCATAGCCAGCGATCCACTTGCTTTGTGATATGGCCGTACTTCACAGTTGAGGCCCCAGCCGGTGTAAGCCCTGGACTGATGGAGGTACAACTGAATGGCATTCACTAAGCCCTCCTGACTCTGTGTGCTGTGGCTCCTATGGCTACTGAATGTGAATGATGATGATGATGATGATGATGATGATGATGATGATGATGATGATGGCTGTCTCATACATATTCGGGGGAAATTAAAATGAAGTAATGTGAAAGACTGGCCAGTACTGATATATTATTTATATATTTATTTTATGTACATTGGTGTTTTGCCTGTATGTGAGGGTGTCAACCCCGTTGGAACAGTTACAGACAGTTGTGAGATACCATGTATGTGCTGGGAATTGGACTCAGGTCCTCTGGAAGAGCAGCCAGTGCTCTCAACCAATGAGCTATCTCTCCAGCAGCACTGATATATTAAATAATCCCAAGTGATAGCTTCCCACTATTCTATCATCAGATAAGATACATTTTAGCAGGAGGACAGTCATTCAAAATCTGAGTAACAGAAAAAAGGTTATCCAAATACGTTTTAGAATCCAAGAAACCCAGACACACAAATATGAAATGAGTTAATCCCTGAAGGTAAGTGCCCGGTGGTCCCCTCAAGGGGCTTGTAGGGATTTTCATCTCCATAAAGGGTTTCATCATTCTTTCTGGTTTGTTTGACTTATTATTCTTTTTTTTTTTAAGCAGAGTCTCATTCTGTAGCCAAGCGAGGTCTCCAATTTGCCATCCTCCTTCTTCAGCCCCTTAATACTACAATTACAGATGTGTGCCACCCCACCAGGGTACCATAGAGGATTTTAATGGCAGGAAGGTATTGGGGCTCAGTATTGTAATGAAAGAAACCCATGAGGTTGTAAAGGGGGTTCAAACTCTCATCACCTTCAGACCTTGCTGCCAGAGGACCCTGGCTTAGCTGGGGGCAGTTTCTCAACCTTGGCATCATGGTGTGCTAATCTGGACAACAGGGTCCAGGCAACTGCTCTGATGCACTGGTAGTAGTTGCTCTGGTTTCTACTCCAGGCCAGCAGCTCTGTGACACCAAAACCCATCTCCAAACACTGCTGAGTCTTCTCCGGGGAAGCCCTGCCCTGGCTCAGAACCACTACGTTAAACCAAGGACATAGACTTTGGGAGGAAAGATTTTTTAATGTGTATAAGAATATTCATTATATAACACATTAAACCATGGCTTCATCAAGTTAAGTATTTAATGAAAGAAGTTGAGTTTTGAAAAACCAAAATTTCAAAAGTATTTTCTAGTAATTCTTAGCTCATCAGCTTTTTAAAGTACATTGTGACCATGGCAGCCTTATTAGGGCTCAAAGTTTATTTTCTTTCCATTAAAGGCTACATTGAAAAAAGTATCACAGAATCTTCAGTTAAAATCAAAGAGAGTTACATCTTTTAAAACTCTTAGTTATTTATCACTTTAACTTGTTTTCAAAAACAGCATATGACCTCACCGTGTACATAAATATTAACTCACAGAGGATCAAAGACCGAAATGTAAAAGCAAAAACTATAAAATTCTTAGAAGAAAGTGTAGACATAAATCTTGGGGCTCTGGATTAGGCAATGGTTCCTTAGATATGACACAAAACAATGAGAAACAGAAAAAAAAAATAAATGCACTGGATGGACTTCACCAAAATTAAAAACATTTGTTCTTCAAAGGACACTGGCAGAGAGACAGAATGGGAGAAATGCTTTTAAATCACATATCTGATAAGAGTACAGCATTCAGCATGCATGAGTTTCTCTTAGGACTCAATAATAGAGCACACACACAAAAAAAATTAAACAACTTAAAAAATGGTCAAAGAAGCAGAATAGATATTTTTCAAAAAAACATCTAAAATTCCTGATGAGGGGGCTGAAGAGATGGCTCAGTCCGTAAAGTGCTTGCCACACAAGCCTGAGGACCTGGGTTTGATCCTTAGCATGCACATAAATCGGTGAGCACTTGCAATCCCAGCGCTTGGGAGGTGGAGACAGGACCCTGGGCCCTGGAGCTTGGGGCTAGACACCTAGCCTAACTGGAGAGCTCCAGATTAAATGGCAGACCCTGTTCCAAAAAGACGGGGTGCATATGCTTATGGGCAGCATTAGTTAGACTCGAGGGATTATTAATAACAAAAATAAAAAGAGGACTTGAGGCTGGGAGAGATGTGGGGGGAGGGGCACTAGGAGGAGTTAGAGGGAGGTAGTGGTGGGCTAAGGTGATCAACACACTTGTGTAAATGTGCCGGCCACCCAAAGAACCAAGCATTATTTAAAAAAGGAGGGGGGGAAGCAGACAAGGAAGACATGGACCTCTGGTCACCACATGCGCACGCACGAACATGTATACACATGTAAATCCCTACACTCAAAATAAAGAAATTAATGTTTTCATTATAAAACATTCCTGATAAGCTAGGTGTAGTAGCACATAACTTTAATCCCAGCCGAACCTGACAGGACAGAGAGTTTGAAGCCACTCTGGGCTACACAGTGAGACCCTGTCTCAAAAAAAGAAAAGCCAAGCCAAACCAAAAAGCTCTCTCAGAGATGTCCGCTGAACACATGAGAAGATCCTCAGCACCGCTAGCCATCAACAAAATGGCGCTCACCCTGCATGGGCACACTACAAGGCACAGATGATAACAAGTGTTGGCAGGAATGTGGTGAAACTGGACCTTGGCTGCTGGCAGGCATGGGGCAATACACGGACTCTTTGGAAAGCAGTCTGGAAGTTTCTAAAAAATCTACCCATAGAATTACCATATGACCCAGAAATTATACTTAGAAGTGGAAAAGAATTCAAACCATAGGTTAACCACAAAACTTGTACACAGATGCACGTAAAGCATGATTAATAATGGCCAAAAAACAAACATGCTAAGTTCCATCAACTGATGGATGGACATAAAATATGGTACATCTGTCAAACCATGAAAAGGAATAGAATACTACAACATGAGTGAAAACACGCTAAGTGAAAGAAACTAGATACAAAGGCCGTTATTGTGTGCTGTAATTTAGGTGGTGTAAGCACCAGTGTTTGCTTACTGAGCCAGGGTCTCCTGATATGGTCGGTGGAAATTAAAACCAGGTCTGGTTTGTGGGAGGTCTCAGCAAGACTGAAGCTGAGACAAGTTTATTGCAAGCAATCAGACTTTTTATCTTATCAGAAAGAGAACATAGTGGAGGTCGCCAGGATCAATACAATTGTAGTTGCCAGGATACAATGATGTTTGCAAGCTATACAGGGCACACAGATTAATTAACGTCTAAGACTAATTGTCCAGCCAAGCTTCTATATGCTTCTCTGACTTCTAGGGGACACAGAGACACACAGGTGGCCTGCATGCTCCACTGTCTGAGTGAGTGCCTCAGTGTCTCAGGAGTCACAATGCACACAGTGCCCTGGGTGCCACAGACTCTAACCTGAAAAACCTATGATGCATGCCTCTCAAGGCAGCTGGACCAGGCCAGCTCCGTAATTCCCTGCAATGTGATTTCCAAAATAGCCCAGTCTACAAAGACAAAAGGTACCTCAATTGTTGCTCCAGGGCTGGTGCTGCAGATTGAACTCTGTCCCCAACCCCCAAATCACACACGGAAGCCCCAACTCCCACCATGACTCTATCTGGAGATAGGGTCTGTGCGGACATGCCTAAGGATAGCTGAGGTCATGAGAATGGAGCCCTGACCCCACAGGATTAGTGTCCTTCCAACAAGAGGCTTCAGAGAGCTTGCTGTGTGCCCTTCCTCAGCCACCTGTCGAAAGGCGACATCATGAGAAGACAGCCGAACCCAAGCCAGGAAGGGGTCCTTCACAAGAAACCCCCAGACTCCAGACTCTAGCCCGGGGCTTTCCAAGCCTCCAGAACTTGGAAAAGATGGTTCTAGTGCGTAAGCCTTGCACTCTGCAGTACTGCATCACAACAGCCTGAGCTAAGGCAGCTGAGGAGAGTGGGGCTGAGCGGCAAGTCAAGAAGTTTCTTTCTGAGGTGATGAAAATGTTCTCAAATTGACTGTCATAGAGGCTGGACAACTGTAAATAGACTTTAAAAACCGAATTGTCTACTTTAAATGGATAAATTGGATGATGTGTGGCTTATATCCAAAAAAAAAAAAGCTGGGTTTTTTTTTTTTTTCCAATGTGAAAAATATTATCAAAATAGCCAAAGCAACAACTAACTCAAGCAGTCCTGGGATGCTGAGAAGGGAGGCGGTTGTCAGGCTAGGGCCAGCAGGGATGCTGAGACTGACGAGATCAGAGTCAGCTCGACCAGAAATGCTGCCGTATCCTACAGCGTAACATGCTGTGGGACAGAGATGGACCATGAAGGAGGCAGTGGAGAGGAAATACTGCTTTGGATCACCTGTCAGGTTTGCTTAGACCCAGGCTAGCCAACGTGGGGAAGAGCCCCCATCACTATCTTGGTGGCCAGGAGAACATGTCACGACCACTTATGTGTAGAATATATCTTTTATGACCTTTAAAAAAATGACTCAACAGACATCTACTGCGTGAACATTATTATGTGTCCAGGCAATGTGCAAGGATATAGTCATGATCCCACTGGGTGGAGCAAAAACATTAGAAGGCGAAGGGGGCGGAGCAGATAGTGAAGAGAAACCTCAAGCCCTCGTGGTCCTTCCCTGAATACCTCTACATCAACACCCTAAAGGGGTCACTCCACTGAACAGTGAAGAGCGATCTGTTACCAGGCTGCATATCACCTGCAGTGGTGGACTCCATGATGCCTGCAGGCAAGGGGAGCCATCTGTCCTCCGAGGACTCTGAGTCCCATTCCCCTCCCTGAAGTGTGTCTAAAGCAAGTCTACCACACAAGCACTCTGGCTTCCCCACAGTGCCCACCGTTTTGCCTTAGAAGGGAAAGTCCGTGTGGGCTTAAGGAATGGATTTATAGGCACTCTGATATCAGCTTAAAATGACAGCTGTGGGACCCTTGGGAGTAGTGCTGACGGCGGCATGTGGCTTTGGAGCCCTACATTGCCCAGCTCCAGCAAACTGAGGACATGGACAAATGTGGGTGGGCTGATTAAACCTGCTTATTTTAATGTGAACTCTTTTGATTTTAAAACATTGACATATAATCTAAACATTCGCAAAATAACTTCAGGACAATTAACACACACTTAAAGTGGCCTCAGCCGTGGGCTGCCAGGCTGTCGTGCCTGATCCAAATTTGCTCTCATGCTGCCATCCCATACAGAGGAGGTCAGGACAGCTCTTCGTGTCGTGTTCACCGTCCACTCCTGGCACTGGGCTATGGAAAGAGGTACACCCGTGGGTTTTTAATTAAAAATGTAAGCTGGGCATGGTGGTACACGCCTTTAATGTCAGCACTTGGGAGGCAGAGGCAGGCAGCTGTCTGTGAGTTTGAGGCCAGCCTGATCTTCATAACTAGGACTATATAGTGAGACCTTGTCTCCAACAAACAAACAAACAAACAAACAAACAACACAAACTAAAAAACAAAGAATTTTTTTAAATTACGGAAGCACAAAGTTTAATATATTCTTGGAAATAATCATAGAGGGGAAACTAACCACATTTCCTATGGTACTCTACTTTTAAAAAATTATTTATTTTTAAGACAAAGTCTTAAATTTATTATATAGCCCAGGTTGGCCTCAAACTAGCAATCTTCCTTCATCAGCCACCCAAGTTCCTGGGATAACAGGTGTGGGCCACAACATGGAACTTATTTCCGGCCCTTTAAACATCAACTTCCTGTTACATACTAGACTCAGATGTCCAGCGTCTTAGCTTGACCTTCATACCGCATGCTGGAGTCCAGTCATCCAAAGGACAGCAGAAGTCCACAGATCCTTACCTGGGGCCCACAGCCTGCAAACAGGCATCTACAAGCCTGAGGATGAACTTTCTGCAGCTGTCCTGGCTATACTGGTGAGGGCTGTGTTAGGAACCACCCAGGCTAGACCACTACGGGCTTAAGATGTGAACATGCACACAGCTGTCCAGGCACACAATGTGCTGTAACAAAGGACTGTAGACTCCTGAAAACTCTGTGAGGAAATCTAAAAAGATCCTCTGCACTAATGATTTCGGGCTTAAAAGCTACAGGGCAGGCAGCCCACGTTTGCATACAAATGACACTGTTTATAAGGAGTGTGCTCAAGCATCTGCAGACGCTCTGGCAATGGATGGTTAGCCATGCACAGAATGGTCCTTAACCTGATTCTCCATGGTAGCAAAAACAAACTATTATATTACTTTTGCCAAAGAAATTAGTTATGTCTAAAAAAAAAAGTATGTGTGTGTGTAGGGGGTGTAACACAGCATGCTTCTGTTGGTCTGGGCACTGTTCTTTTTAACTAAGCCCCACAACCCCCCAAATTAAAGGATGAAGCAAGGGGTACAGACAGCCTCCAGGATGGGTGCTGGGGAATACTGAGAGCCGGGAGGGGACTTCACTGAGGTCCCATGCTGGACAGCCAGGCCTCCCTTGACAAACAGACCATTCTTCCTCACATACCCTGGGCCTACCTCCTGGAAGCCAGGTGGGCCCAGAGGAAAACCAGACCAGAAGCCAGGCTCTATCTACGTCTACTTCCATCAAACGCTGGGTGGTGTGATGATGTTGGCTCTCAGTCTCAGAAGGCTTAGAGTTTAGATGTTTAACAAATCAAACATTCAGGTGCAATGAACATTTGTTAGGTCTAAACTGTATGCCAGGCAATAGTCAGGTTCTTTTGTTCTTTTTGTATGTGTGCACATATGTGTTGCTGTATGAATTGTGCGCATGTGTGTAAGAGGCCGGAGGCCGATGCGGGCATGTCTTCCTCAGTCACTTCACCTTACTTTTCCAGACGTGGCTTCTCGTTGAACTTAGAGCTCATCTGGTCAGCTAGCCTAGCTGCCAGCAAGCCCCAGGACCCACCTATACCTGCTCCCCACTCCCCAGTACCAGTATTACAAACATCCATGGTCAGACATGTGGGTGCTGGGGAACCGAACTCGGGTCCTCAGACTTGCACAGGATGCACTTTATCTGCTGAGGCCGTCTTGCTAGCACACAAGGTCCTTTTGATATAATCATACTTATATCTACATATACATGTGCATATGTTTGTGCATATCTTCGTTAAACAAGAAATAAAACCAAAACCTTGTCATACAGAGCAGAAGACAGGCCTGCACATGAAGACATCTATGGCCCAACGGAATACAGAGGTTTGGATTTTTGGGTTTGGACTTGAGTGTTTCAATAATTGTCAATGCTTTAAAAACCAAATTTCCTGCGTCTCTCAAAATTTTACCTGGCATGACAATACTGAACCACCATGCTCATGGGGGCACCAATTGGCAGAGCCAAAAGCGGGTGTCCTTTAGTCAAACTCCCACTTACCCCTAGTCCCTACCGTTCCCTGTTGCTTCTGACATGGATGCCAAAGCCAGTTACTCCAAGGAATTGTTTTGGGTGTTGCTTTTCTTCCTCAAAGTTTGTGGCACATGGAATTTCTTTTTTCTGTACAGTGCATCTCTTTATACACTGTGGATTTCGTTGTATACAAGTCTTTTCAAAGGTGGGGAAAATAAAAGATGAGCCGTGGCGGCCGCAGACTTCTTTCTTTCATCTGCACCCCCACCTGATGCTGTGGGAACCTGGTTTGCTGCCTGAGAGGTAGAAAGTGCTCAGGGGGATGAGGAGAGATGGAGGGGTTGGCTCCAGGCTTTAGCCACAGAGTTATCTTCCCCTTTTAAGGGTGGTATGAGTCAAGGAAGATAAGATCGTAAGATCTGTTCAGCGTGGGCAGTGGGGATGTAGGTATTGCTCTGCATTCTCCCGCTGCCATTCAATGTGTCAAAACAGAAAACCTGCGCCCTGTTTCCTGTGGAGGAGGTGCCATGCTGGGGCACCGAGGCTCCAGGTGTTGAGGGGGGTTGTCGTCCTGCAGAATGGGAGGATTTTCGGTCTCAGGTGTGAAGGGCTCTGGCTCTAGAGGCAGAAAAGAGGGGCACCGGGAAGCTTGGGGAATGGAGAAGGGTGAGGAAGAGGTGTCAGGAGACAGGGTGGGGTGGGGACGCTGCAGCCTGGCCTGACGCTGCAGCTGGCCGGGCCCATCCCCGGTTCTGCACACACCGCTGGGCAGTGTTTCTAAGGATGAGAGCCTATTTTTAGAGAGAGATTTATTTCTTTCCATTCCAACTGTTTACTTCTGTCCTGGGCTTGCAATTCTGTCGGTTTGTGTTACAAGGGAGCACACAGCCCCATGGACCAAACCTGGCTGCTCCTGGGATGGCCAGGCGAGCCCTGGGCCCTACAGGACCTGATCTGGGCCATGGCAGGATGTACCGTTCTGCAGAGTCGGACCTGTAGGGAGCCCTGAGGTGTGATAGGAAGGCCCAGGCCCTCCCTATGACCCTGCTGCCGGCCCAGGGGTGTGACCTTCGGTGAGCTTTCCCCCCTCTCAAGTGCAGTCTCGTCATTGTTGATTTTTCATCTCTACAATGGTCATGAGACTCATGGGACTGGTATGACAGCTTGATCAAAGACAGTACCAACCAAATAGCACATGTCCAGGAAGATGCCGCATCAGGGTCTTTCTCCTGTATTTTGTATGCATATTGTAGTGGGTGTGTTTGTGTGTGTGTGTATTTGTGTGTGTGTGTATGTATGTATGTATGTACATGCATATGTGTCTGTGTATGTGCGCATAATGTATGTGAGCATGCATGTATGTGTATGTGTGTGCCTGTACAGGTGCATGCAATCATGTATGCATGTACACCCCTTGTTTTCATAACCTTTGACACATAAGCCTGGCAAGGACCTGCTGGATACAGTCCGCCCTTATAGCCGTAGGGTTCCCTCACATTACCCTAGCCCCAGTATAGAATGGCATTGACCCTGCCACCATGGGGCTCAATCACAGGGTCTTTGCAGAGATTCATGAGACAATTTCCATGAAATGCAGAACCCCTGGCATGCAAGAGCATGTCTATACAGAGTCATGTTACCTCGGGCCTTGCAGACAGCCTGCTTCTCAGCCTGTTTCCGTTAGCGTTTCTGTGGTGATACTCTGTCACAAATTCCCAACAGCTGACTTAAAAATCAACTCCGGCTCTAATTCCTTTATAAGGTTGGGATTAATCTACCTTCTCTCTGGTAAACAGCCTTTTAAAAATACTCAATTTCCCCTCAAAGTCTCATTAATAAGCAATATTAATAAATTATTTGTTGGCAGACTCTTCATTTTTCTTTATATATTTTCATTTTGTGTGTGTGCGCGCATGCGCGCAACATGCCCATGCTGGTACCCATGACTACCTGTTTCTGTGTATGTAGAAGCGAAGTATCTTATTTGTTGACACAGGGGCTCTCACTAAACTTGGAGCTCACTGATTGGTCAGACGGCTGGCCAATGAGCTCCAGGAATCCATCTCCGTTTCCCTAGCTTTACCCCTAAGCACTAGGAATTCAAGGGCAAGCCTCTTCTCCTGGCATTTTCATTTGGGCTCTGGGGGATCAAAATCAAGTCCTTGTGCCTCTGAGACACTGAGCTATCGTAACCTAACCCTCATCCCTCTAAGCCTCAGTTTCCCCATCTTGGAGCTAATGGAGCTGATGGAGCTAAATGCTGAACCCTCTCAAGGACTGGATGGTCCATGCACACCATGGGACCCGTCAACTGCGAAGGTCTGGGAATGGCCTAAGAGCCACCCACTGTGGCTGGCACACATGGCTTGCCTGGCTCGCCATTCCCGAGCTCCTTTCCCCCACTGCCCAGCACGAAGGCGATCTGAGCGAGGAGCTGGCTGGGCTTCAGCACGGCACCCACTCCACAGCACGGAGAGAAAGGGCGGGGCTCGGAGTCAGTCAACAGCAGACACTTTTAGAGCATGAGGCATTCCTTTCCCGAGGGAGCCCAAGGGCAGCAATCTCATGATAAGCTCGAGTTTTTCCAGAGTGAGAGACACTAAGTTTCGAGGCCCTTTTTTTTTTTTTTTTTTTTTTTTTTTTTTTTTTTAATGTGCACAAGTTTGGAATCCTCTATGGCCAAGCGCTTTTCAAGTGTTCTACTCGACTCTGTCACATGACACTGGGGCTTAACAGTTGCATAACCCCACACAGCACTCTCTGAAGTGTTTGTTGCCATCAGGTGCCAAGACAGCTAGGAGGGGCTCAGAAAATTACAAGTGGATAGACACCACCCACCCCGGGGCGGGGGGCTTCCGAGCCATCTGGACCAACTGTGTCTACGTCACTGAGAAGGGAACTGAGATCCAAACAGGAAAAAGGCCCAGGTCTGAGCCCAGGGCAGAGCAGACCGGACACCACCATGTCTCCACCTCCTTCCAGAAAGAAAGAAGATGATCTGCGGGTACAGCCTCTGGAACCACAAAGCCACGGCACATCTGTGGCCCCAACTCTTTTCCTCCCAAGTCCCATGAGGCCTTCAAAACGTGGCTAGGGTGTGAACTCTAGGACAATGTTCGGGCTCTGTCACTGGCCACGTGTGAGACATTGGACAAGTTACCTTGGCTCTCAGCGTCTTCCTGTGCGGAACCCGGATGACAAGAGCACCTGCCTCCCAGGATCAGGGTGAAGTTAAGTGAGCTCCGTCTTTCAAATACTTAGAACAGCATGTGCAAGCAGTAATTGCCGCATCAGCACCAGGACACAAAAATAAATGCAGGAGTGGGAGTCTGCCAAGGCGCAGTGCCCGGGCACTCAGGTCTCAGGGGCTGCTCTGGTTCTGACGGACACCTGCTCTAGGGACAGGTTCCTTTCCCTCTCTGGGCTCTGAGTCTGGTCTGTGAAAGGGGCATTGGGCACCTGTTGGGCGCCCCTCCTCCAGGCCTGCATACCTTCGGCCCCTCCCAGAGTCCCAGTTACAAAGCTGGGCCCAGGCCCAGTGAAACTGGAGCTGGAATGTTCTGTTCTGGGATGGAGGGAGCCCCATTTGCCTTTCAAAACTCAACTGTCTTGTAAATCAGGTAAGGGAGCCCATCTCAGTGAAGGGGCCCATTGTGTGGCTGGGACACTAACTCTACCACTCCATCATCTCCCTTCCTCTCTGGTTTCTCTTTTCTTCTCCCTGAACTGAGAGAGAGAAAGGAGCCTTTGAAAATAACGTCACTTTTTGAAACCACAGTAGCTGAGAAAGGCGAGTTTCAGGTGGCGGGTGTCTGCTTCAGGATCTATGCTTTTCTCCAGAGTGCCTGCAATCTGACTCCTGGCCCCCTAGTTCTCTGACCAGGCCAGCTGGGCAGCAATCTGAACCTCCTGTGTCCTCTCCCTCCCTCCTGTGGGTACCCACAGAGTGGCCTCTTCCCTGCCACCTTCCGGTAGAGCAGGCTGCCTGGTACAGAGGCCCTGGGAACTTCTGCTGAGGCCACACAGCCAGCTATTGGAGTAGGGGACTCTGTGGGAGTTCTTTGTTGGTTTGGGGGTGAAGCAGGGCCCCAGCCAGGGCCTCAGCACAGTCCTTGGAAACTGAAGTCTTGGCTCTGAGAGGCTCCACCCTCCCGGGGCTGACACAGGGTTCTGACCCCTGTCACCACCTGCCCTGTTTGCAGCCACAGCCTCAGCTGACCTCGTCCCCACACTGCAGCTCAGGGTGACGCCAAGAGAGCAAAGGGCCAGACACAGTGGGCAGGCAGGTGTCTGTGGGGGTGGGGTGGATGGTCGCACTGCTCCCGGGAGAGGTGCAGATTCCACTCCCTAGAGGGTATGTCTGTGGAGAGGGCAGCATCCTTAACTTCGGGAAAAGCATATGCCCGTGGGAGCTCCCAGGATGCAGGGCTCCCATAGAACCCCTTTTATCTCCTAACTGGCCGGCACTTCCAGGGTTAGCTCCCAAACCACTAAGCCTCATGGAATCACCTCCCTTTGAGAGGCTCCCCAGTTCACCTTGCTACCTTAACACCATTACGCATTCCCTTCCTTTTTCTAGTCACATCCAATTTTCCATAGAAACCACACTGAGATTCCTCCTCCCCAGAGAACCCTCACACAGGGAACCACACTCAACTGGAATTCTTCGCTTTTATTCTTGACTTAGAAAACCTGCGGCATGGTTCCAACCTCAACTGCTCTGTGGAACCTCCCACCAGGAAGAAGCAATCCCCGCCCTGAGTTCCATCTGTTCCTAGGATGTAATCTTTTCTGCCCACCTGACATACCTTGAGCTAACCAGAGGCAATATCTGTGCCAGGCTCCTGTGATGGCACCTAGCACCAAGTTAAGTGTGGGCAGGCACGTGGCTTGTATTTTCACTCTTAAAAGCAATTCCGTCTTGGACTTCTATGGAACAGTGATCTAGAACAGCTAGGAACTTCTATGGAACAGTGATCTAGAACAGCTAGGAACTTCTATGGAACGGTGATCTAGAACAGCTAGGGACTTCTATGGAACAGTGATCTAGAACAGTTAGGGACTTCTATGGAACAGTGATCTAGAAACAGCTAGGGATTCTATGGAAGAGTGATCTAGAACAGTTAGGGAATTCTATGGAACAGTGATCTAGAATAGTTAGAACAGAAAAGCTCAACCTTTCCTATGTTTCCTTTGCTGTTTCCTCTGAATGGAGGAGGCAGGGGAAGGAGGGCCCTAAGACTCTCCACCAAGGCCTTTTGCTAGTCAACTTGAGCAGCCCCACTAAGGAACCATCTCATGGTTGGGACAGTTGCAAACAGCAAGATGAGGACATACAACTCAGATGGATGTCGCTGTGGGTGGGGGCTGGGACCAGCCCTTCAACACACTAGGAAGAAGCCTAGTCTGCAGATGAAAAGGTGCCTGCCACTGAGCCCTGAAAGGGTCCAACCAACTCCATAATTTCATTGGTGGGACACCAAGGCCTGGAGGACAGACTGCAGCCAGCCCAAGATCACACGTGTCAAAGACAGGGCCCAGGTGGGAGGTGGGACTCTAACTCTGGCCTTGCCCACTGTGCCTCAGCAGCAATGGCCTGTGGGTTAGTAAAACACTATTGAAGCGATATTCTCCTGATGGGCCACTGTTAGGAGAGTTGAGCAATGCCTGGCTTTAAAGGGGCCTGGGGGTTCCATCTTTAATGCCTTCGCTCGTGCTGGGTACCTGGAATACAGTTCCAGGCTGGAAACCTGTCCAGGAGGCTGGTGGGAATGTCTCCCTTGACCCTGCTCACAGCTCCAGTGGGGCTTGCCAAACAAGACATCCCTGAGCATTGAAAGAACTTCCTAAATATGCCAAGTGTGAGATTCGCTTATGAAACTTAAAACACACGAGAGGGTTCTTGGTGTTCTCTATTGCTCAATGTATTTCAACCTGTTCTCCACTGTCCAGAGGCAGCAGGGTGTGAGGGCAGTACAATGGCCCTCTGAAGGCTGCTGCAGGGCTAAGCCAGGAGGCGGGGCCTTGCAGTGCCAGCCAGGAGGGGGGCCTTGCAGTGCCAGCCAGGAGGAGGGGCCTTGCAGTGCCAGCCAGGAGGCAGGGTCTTGCAGTGTCAGCCAGGAGGCGGGGCCTTGCAGTGCCAGCCAGGAGGCAGGGCCTTGCAGTGTCAGCCAGGAGGAGGGGCCTTGCAGTGTCAGCCAGGAGGAGGGGCTTGCAGTGCGCAGGAGGCGGGGCTTGCAGTGCAGCAGGAGGCGGGGCTTGCAGTGCAGCCAGGGGGGGTGCAGTGCAGCCAGGAGGAGGGGCCTTGCAGTGTTGCAGGAGGCGGGGCTTGCAGTGTAGGAGGCGGGGCTGCAGTGCAGCCAGGAGGCGGGGCTTGCAGTGCAGCCAGGAGGGGGCTTGCAGTGTAGCCAGGAGGCGGGGCTTGCAGTGTTAACCAGGAGGCGGGGCCTTGCAGTGCCAGCCAGGAGGAGGGGCCTTGCAGTGCCAGCCAGGAGGAGGGGCCTTGCAGTGTGAGCCAGGAGGAGGGGCCTTGCAGTGTTAGCCAGGAGGAGGGGCCTTGCAGTGTCAGCCAGGAGGCGGGGCCTTGCAGTGCCAGCCAGGAGGCGGGGCCTTGCAGTGTTAACCAGGAGGCGGGGCCTTGCAGTGTTAGCCAGGAGGCAGGGCCTTGCAGTGCCAGCCAGGAGGAGGGGCCTTGCAGTGTTAACCAGGAGGCGGGGCCTTGCAGTGCCAGCCAGGAGATGGACCTTGCAGTGCCAGCCAGGAGGCAAGGCCTTGCAGTGCTGGGGCAAGGCTCCCTAGAAGTCTGCATGTGCTCTAAATCAGGGGCCTCATGTGGTGCTGTCTCCCTCAGAGCCAAGACCCACAGGTCCAGGATTCAAGGCTGGGCCCTGGAGTGGTTACCCACACCATCACCTTTAGCAACTCATTAGCAACCGCTTTTGCATCTATCCCCTGGACCTTCCCACTCGCCTAGAAGTCTCCGTTCCGAAAGAGCAAAGGTTTTCCTTCACAGGAGGCACGAGGATTCCACCGAGCAGGAGGTTCACACTGCCACCTGGCCTCTGGTGGTCCTCATGGTTCAGCATCCGCCGGTGAGGAGGGGGTGACTGATCCTGACCACCACCAACTGTGAGTGCTGGTGGAAAGCACCAACAGTCTAGCCTGAGCATACTGCTGCCAACCCCAACCTCTCAGGCGTGAGGCTCGGGCTCAGCCCCTCAGGTCATGAACCACAGCCAGCAGCGGCGATAGTCGGAGGCAGAAGCGGTGCATGATGGGTGACGGAGGGAGGCTGTTCTAAATGCTGGCTACCCCCACCTGTCTGGTTAGAGAAACCAGGGCTACAGCCGTCCCGAGTATTCCCTCCTGCTTCCTGAACACGTGTGAGGACAGCAGAGCCCCCTGCCCCTCGCCTCCGGTCTCGTCACGTAGCAGGGGCTGGACTGACGTTTTGTGGTACTAGTTAAGTCTTAATTTCCCATCACAGTGTCCGAGTAAACATCACTGGAGATTTTTACCTTCCCTCCTGGAGAAGAGGAATTTTTCTGTCGTACAGAGTATCATGTTGGGCACAGTGGTGACATGCTGTTGTCTTCGTTTGCTAATAATTACCTCTGGTGTGAAGAGACACACACAGGAGCCACGTTAACCAAGAGGCGGAGCTTGTCCCGGGCAATTTTACCATCAACATGCCTGAGCCGTGGGCCGCCAGGCGTTTGGTAGGATGTTATTCTAGTTGTATCTGGGACGGTGTTTCTGGAGGAGATGAACATTTGCAGAGTCTGCAGACTGAGTCAGGCAGATGGCCTCTGTGACGTGGGAGGGCCGATCCCATCTGTCACAGGCCTAAATAGCCCCCGAGAAGCTGACCCTCCCCGGGAAGGGAGATTGCCTCCTACCTACCTGCCTCAACTGGACCACGGTTTTTGTTCTGTTATTTTGGACTAACAGCATGAGCTTGCCTAAGTCTTCAGCCTATGAGCATTTAGATCAGATCGGCAACATCAGCCCTCCTGGGCTCCAGCTTCCCAACTGCAGATCTCAGGACTCGTCAGTCTCCGAAATCGTATGAGCCAATTGCTTATAAATCTCTCAGTAGGATATACATTTACTCTGTCTCTCTCTCGCTCACACACACACATCTTATTGGTTCTATTTTTCTGGAGAATCATGAGTAATACAACATTTTAAAAATAGCCCTGCCAAGGCAACATCATTCCAATGCACTGTCATATAAGGAGAAAGGCTTTGGTTGCTTCGAGAAAGGCCCACCTGCCCCTCCCCCTGTGGACACCACACTGCCCCTTCAACAAGTTCCTGGGGCACGATGTGCCCCCAAGACCAGTGTTCCCCTTTCCTGCTACTCACATCAGGATCTAGTTCATCCAGCTCATTTTCCAGCGTCCTGAGCTCCTCCTCCGTGAGGGCCCCCAGGATTTCATCTTCATCCAGGTCTCGGTATTTCTCCAGCTCACGTCTGTAGGACATTGTGGAAGGGCGCGTCTTTGTCTTCTGAACCTGCCAGAAAGAGCCAAAACCCTTAAGATGGACCCCTGTCAGATTTTTCTCTCAAGCCACAGGTGGGATGTGTTTAATAGCGGCTAATTTGAATTCATCCTCTGTCCACTTCCCAACAAACGGCAAGTCCTGAAGGCATGAGGTTTAATGAACAGTATTTTATTTCTTTGATATGTATGTGTAATGTGTATGACCGCACCTGTGTGTGTGTGTGTGTGTGTGTGTGTGTGTGTGTGTGTGTGCGCGCATGTGCACACGTGACGGTCAGAGGATGACCTTGGATGTCAGCCCTTGCCCCCTCCACCTGTGAACCCCAGGCTAGCTGGCCTGCAAGCTTCCAGGGCTGCTCCTGCCTCTGCCATGCTCAGCTCTACAAGGGTTCTGAGGATCTTTAACTCAGGTCCTCCTCATGCTTGTGTGGAAAGTGCTTCACCCACTGAACATATGCCCAGTGCAGTTTAATAAGTTTCAGTTGGTTGTAATGAGCACTGCCAGTAACCGGAAGTAAATGGGTAGCTATCAATGGTTGGCGTACTTGACGACAAATCTATCCTTAGGTAGTTCAATTATTTCCTGGACGATCTTCCCAGTGTCCCAGTGGGAGCCATGAGCGCCAGCAATGGTCAGGATAGTCTTTTAAAGGGGGTGGAGGGTTATGTGAACATCTGCTGCATGCAGACACCTCACCTACCATATTTCAGTCAGTCCTGACAGAAGTCGTCCTACAGTAACGGCTTTGACACCACACAGAGCCACCCATTAATCACTACACATGGATTCTCCAATTTAACTTGCCCTTGAGTATTTAGTGTTATCCTCCTCTCATAGATAAGGACGTTGGGCTGAGAGAGGTTGAATGTCTTGTCTAACCCATACACCAGGAAGTGGTAGGTCCCCATTGTGAACTCAGGTCTTGGGGGGGCTCTAGCGCCTCTGTGGGAGAGGCTTTTTCATGGAATCACTGAATCCCATGAGGTCAAGAGAACCATGGACCAGACCCCTCATTATAGTCTCCAGGGATCGGCTTCAGAAGGAAGAAGTGACTTCTCCAGGGGAACAGTCTGTGTCCGCCACTTCCAGGCTGCTCTTCCTGTCAATGGCACCCCAACACTCCTAACACGACCTTTCATACCTGTGAACTCATTCCAGCTGGGGCTTTTAAGTGAGATCACTTCATCACTGAAGAAACTGAAAGATGGCCTTGACTCAGGGTCCCTGGCGGCTCTGGGAGTCCCTCCACGGTGCTGCATAGCCTCCCTCTGGTCTGAGGGGACAGCAAGGCCATGAACCCTGCTGTCCCTTAGCCTGACTAAAATAATAACATGACAAGCATGGCCTATCTGTCACCTCCCTGAGAAGTCCTGGCAACTCCTCATGAACCTGACCTTGTCATGGCGTCAGGACCGGGTCCATGCCTCTTTGAACAACTCCCATGAGACCCTCGTTCCTTACCCCCAGGGCCCAGTTTAATGGCAGAAAGCTTCTCACTAAAACTAGCCCAGGATGGTTTTCTACTTGTCTCTGGTTATCCCCAGGAGGCTCTGGGCTCTTCTCTTGGGGAATGCGAGTTGCTGCGGACCCCTGCCTGTGAGTTGCCCCCTTGTCCGAGGCCTCCCCACTACCCGACTCTCTCCATCCTTTCAGAAGCTGATGGGTAGGTAGATAAGAAAGCAGCTGAATGCCTTAAATGTGGCAGAGTGGAATCTAGTCCTGTGCACACAGCCAGTGTGATGAATCAACACACTGCCTTAAGCTTCCAGTGTTGAAGTTTTAATCCCCAGCACATCAGCCACCCAGGAACACACTACAGGTTAATATGAGCCCTCGTTTGAAAGTGGTCCTTACAGGGTTGCTGAGATATGAATAAGTTTAGACAAAGCCGTCCTGGAATCAGATGGGCTGCTACCAAATGTGACTGTTCTTCCTACAGAAAGGGGACATTCAGGCACAAGAATAGTGTCACCCACTGATGCGACAGAGAGGAGGGTGAGACTTTTACAAGGCAAGGCTTGCCAGCAAACCTGGGAAGCCAGAGGAGACACTCTGAGCTTGTTCTTCCTCAGAAGAACCACAGCAGCAGAGGCATGGTGGCTCCTGCCTTTAATTCAAGCACACAGGAGACAGAGGCAGGCAGATCTCTGAGTTCGAGGCCAGCCTGGTCTACAGAACTAAAACAGCTGACACGTTGATCTTGGCTTCCAACCTCTAGACATGCATTCACTTAAGCTGTTCATCTTCCTGGTTTGGGGTACCTTGTTCTAGCATCCCAGCACATCTGCATAATTGCCACCCCCTCTCCACAGCAGTTCTTTCTAAACTCCCGTCAAACAAACAAAAATCACCCATGGCTCATCTGTGAAATAAATGGAATTTTCCACAGCAGAGAAAAATGAAAACTGAGAGGAGACAACCAATCCACTTAAAGCCTGGGATTTGTTAATTAAGGACAATTGGAGTTCACTAACCACCAGAAAGGGCATCCACTTTGGAGAGCAGGGGCATGTTTCATTAATGTAAATCTGCATGCATGGGCACACCCACAGGGGAAGGCAGAGTGAGCGACAGCCACCTCCATCAGAAGGACGAGCTTCCCAAACACAGAACCCAAGAGCTGTCCTGTTCTCTGAGAAAGCCTCAGCTTCAGCTGAAGTCTTCCTTTGACCAGACCCCAAGAACGTCAAGGTCAGACCATAAATGCACCCCCGTACTCATTTCCTTTTGCTTTTGGGTGCCCTTGTACAACAGCCTAATTTGGCTCGTCCTAAGTGAAGCCAGGAAACATGAGGATCCATGGTCTCCATAACAGGGCCCAGAGGGACTCAAATGCTGGCTTCCAGGAGCTCACAAAGGATGTCCAGCATGTCCTCTGACCTAGCATCTCTGAGATGGGCTGCTTTTTTTTTTTTTTTTTTTTTTTTTTTTTTTTTTTTTTTTTTCGATATAGGGTTTCTCTGTGTAGACTTGGTGCCTGTCCTGGATCTCGCTCTGTAGCCCAGGCTGGCCTCGAACTCACAGAGATCGGCCTGGTTTTGCCTCCCAAGTGCTGGGATTAAAGGCATGCGCCATCACTACCTGGCTGAGATGGGCTTCAAAACACACATCTTTGGTGTTTGTTGTGCTCTAGATGTGGTTTGCTTTCCCGAAGGTTCTTGTGCCAGAGCGGATTCTGGAGGTTTTAAGACTGGCAGGTGTCCATGTTCCAGTGGATGGCCCCACACCCGGGGGATATGAGCAACACAAATTGGACTCCATGGGTTATTTTAAAGAAGATGCCATGATGTTGGGAGCAGTAGGGAGGTGGGGGTGGATCTGGGAGGAGTAGAGAGATGAATGTGATCAAAATACATGGCATGAAATTCTCAAAGAACTAGTAAAAATATATATTTAAGAAGAGGCAAGGCTTAGTTGGAGGTGGTCGGGGCACTTCAGGGGTTGCCATCTGGAGGGACCAATTCCGGTCTTATAGGATGATTTATTTACTAGCAGACGAGTTGTTACAAAAGAATTTGAATGGCCCTTCCCCTTGGGTTTCTATTGCTGTGATAAACACCATGACCAAAGGCAGCTTGGGGAGGGGGGTTTGTTTCATCTTACAACTCTCAGGTCACACTCCATCACTGGGGGAAGAAGTCAGGGCAGGAAGCGGGAGGCAGGAGCTGAAGCAGAGGCCATGAAAGGGTGCTGCTGACTCGATTGCTACCCATAGCTTGCTCATCTTGCTTCCTTATGTGACCCAGGACCACCTGCCCATGGTGGCACTGCCCACAGTGGGCTGGGCCCTCCTATATCGATCATCAATCAAGAAAATCCCCCACAGGCTTGCCCACAAACCAGTCTGTTGGAGGCATTTTCCCAGCTGAGGTTCCTCTTCCCAGACGACTCTAACTTGTGTCAAGTTGACAGAGGAAATAGCCAGGCCCCTCCCCTTGCTTTCTGGGTCACGGTCTTGGCAAGTGATGTCTACTTCTGATGGTCTCTCCCACCGTGTTTCCGTGGCCATGTTATCATGCAGCCAAGAGGGCCCTCACTGAAGGGAACGCATGGGGCTACCTGGCTTTGGATTTCCACCTCCAAAACCGTGAGCTAAATAAAGCTCTTTACTTTTAGAAGTACCCAGCCTCGGGTATTTTGTCTTAGCAAGAAAGAGTAGGGGTAAGACAGTCCTCAAAGGTTTTAGAGTAGACGAAGTTCCACAAGACATGGATGACAGGATTCCTCAGAACTTTTCCTATACAGCTAGCTACCCAAGAGATGTCTCCAGGAATGGGGTGCAATAGAATCCCCCAAGTCTCTTGTCATGACATTAGCTCTCTAAGACACTTCTCCACCAATTGGAATCTTGTGAAACAAACGTGAAAACACTGTTTTAGAGTCACCTCTAGGTCTTACTGGGGAGCCATCACACAAGGAGAGAAGTCACAGGGACAGAATTCATCAGGACAAAACTTGAGAGTATCCAGTGTCGAAACCTGCGGGCTTCCTGTGCTTGCTAGTTTTTGCGGGTTGACTCATCTTCTAGGTGATTTTCAGTAAGACTTTAGGAGAAGAACCCTACACATACAAACCCTAGAGAATGGATGAGCCAGAACCTGACAACGGGGGCCGAGGCACCCACGTGGAAGGCAGCTGGGGCAGAGGTCGTTGGGGAAGAAGCCAGTTGAAACAGGTAGGTAGTAACTCTGGGGCCTGCTAAAGGAGAAATATCAGGCCTGGCAACAAGCCACCCCCAGGATGCCACTTGAAGAGCTGACATCATCCAATTTTCTGAGCAGTTCTCTTCCGGTTGCATCCAGGAAGTTATACTACGTATCCACTGAGTCATTGCTGAGTCCAAAATCTCTACTTCATAGGGTTTTTAAAGCCCTTTTGAATGTCAAACACCTTGTGCATATTACAGAGGGATGGAGACATTATGTTAAATAAGCCAATAAGAACAGAAAATTCCCAAGGTAAGCCATAAAGCTGTCAGCCTCCAGCCACACTCATCTAGTTGGCTCACAGGACGGTTTCTACAGAGAAGGATTCTCCTGAGTGTGGGGCCTGAGAGGGAACTGGAGGTGGAGGGGAGGCAGAGTCGGAGGGACACAAAGCTCAGTGCTAATAAGTTCCACTACAGGCTCAGTCTTAAAACAGGGCTTAGAAGGAGAGATTGCATTTTATGACTGTTAATGCAAGGCCTCTGTTTCCTAACAGAAGAGTTCTTGGGGACCGAGAGTCCCCCAACTGATTGGAGAGCTAGTTGTGACGTTAATTGCTAGGGCAACCATCATTAAATTCTCAAGGGCTCTGTTTACTCAACTGTCCAATGACAGAATCGGATCACATAGGTGGCTTTGAAACCGTGCCCAGAGAGCTCTGAGAAAGTGTCTCCAGATGCCTGGAGGAGACCAAAGAGAGGGCTTGCCCTGCCCCTGCTTGATGTACAGGCTTAGGGTCATTGAAGAGCTCCCTGAAATAAAAGATCAAATACAAAGCCGAGACTCACTGGACCGTACAGTGGTGCCGGGACTCAGCCCATAGGATGCTGTAAGAACGAGTATTGTGAGGCAGGTAAGAGTGCAGCCTGGGGCTGGAGCTCCGTCCATGCAGGCTCACATAGTGCCAGGCACTGTGACTGCTGAGGCCGCAGGAGTCCCCTTCTTCTCTGTTTCCCCCCACATTATCATCACGACCCTCTGAGGAGACCTGGGCTTTGTCTCTGTGTCCTCACAGCCTAAGCCCTGTGCCTGGTGCAGAAGCACCATCAAAGGAACAGAGACAGCACACTTGGGCTCTTGATCTAGTAGCCTTGAACACTCGGGCAAATGCCCTGTCTTAGAGTCTCTGTGTAGCCATCTTTACATGGGAAGCCTGGGCTGATTGGCATGTGGAAGGGACAAGGGAAGGGATGGGCAGGACGATTCTGCCTCAGCAGTAGCTCCCAGTGAGGGCCTCCTGAAGCAGACCAGCTGCTGTTTTCCTGGCCTTATAAATTGGGTCCTGCCTTAAGTGTCAGTATGAAGAGAAGAGGAGCTGAAGAAATTTGAATGTCCCCTCACACACTCAAGCCTCTACAGCCTGGCGCACACCTACAGCAGATCTAGCTAGCCTGGTTCTTTATAGCATCAACCCCAAGCAGCCGCTAAACATAAAACAATGGATTTACAAGCTGTGGCAGGAAATAAAACTCTGCAGAATACACAGTAAAAATTAGTGGGTCAAGGCTAAGGCTATCCATCAGGAAGGGCTGCAGAAACCAAAAGCTCCTAGCAGGGTAGCTCCAGTGACATGGAGTGCTGGTTTGCTCCTGTCATGATGGACGGGTGGGCTGTTCTGACAGTGGATCCTCCAGGGTCTGCTATGTGGGACATGGGGAGGAGGCCCCAGGTGACACCATCTTGATTTATGACAGTATCTCCCCAAGTTCAGGAAGGGCTGAGCCACGATTATAAACGAATACTTTCCATTTATGCCGCCTGACTTCCGCCAGGGAACATCTTGAAGATAAATCGACATGTCATCCTCTCATTCTTTGACATGCGAGCCTCTCTTTTGGAAGACACATCAGCTACGGGATTCTATGCCATGGTTCTTCATGACGAAATCCTGCATCCCAGACTACATGGTTTGTCTTCTTCTCCTGAATCTTCTTCTCTAGCTTTAGGGACACAAGAGCATCGACAGTGTCCTTGTGCCTCCCAAGGGAGTGGTTTCCCCTGTGCCCTCCTTCAGGAAAAGTCCTGAAGCGGCCATGTTGATATCATCTGCTACTTCTCTGCTCCCAGCTGAGCCCAGAGTTTAGCACTGAATGGTCAGTGGCCTATGCTGTGACTTAGGATGGAGGAGGAGGAAGAGGAGGAGGAGATGGAGGGGTGGGTGCTCCCGTGGTGGTGTCAGCCTCCAGGGATCGGGCACCTGGGTCGGCCCAGCCACTTGTTCCTGTTCCTCCAGCTCCATCAACCCCCATGCCTGACAGTCTTCTCTTTCTATTGTATTTTCTTGCTACATTGTGGTAAAATGCACATCACACGCATTTTAACTGTTTTGGGGGTGCCGTGGATGAAGCCTAGGGCTCTGTTCACGCTAGGTGCACCTTTTCCTGATGAGCCACATCCCAGCCTGTCACCATTTTGAAGGGTCCAGTTCTATGGCACTCAGGACAATTCAGTACATTCTCATGTAGCCGTCACCACCACCCACCTCTGGAATTCTTTCATCCATCTCAGCCAAAACTTGGCAACATTAAACACCAGCCCCCTTTCTTCCCCGTGCCCAGCTCCTGTCCGCTTATGACTGCTCTCCAGGGCCCTGCCTGGCTTGGCTACACTTCGTAGTAGCTCACAGGGTGGAATCGGACACTATTGTCTTTGTGTGACCGGAATTCTGGTCTTCCAGCATTCACTCATCTGTCATTTTTTCTCAGGGCTGTCACCCTTTAGTGTCTGTGTTACCCCAACAGCTTGGCCCATCCCTTTGCCCGGGCTCTCCTTCCTTAGGCCACATGTCACGCCTGTGAAAACATTCTCCTGCAGCCTGTGAGCCTCTGATTGCCCCCAACAGCTCTCCCATGGAGACAGAACAAAAACCCTGGGTAGGGTTCGATGTCAAGACCTGGTGTGCCCGGCACCTTCCCAGCTTCTAATCCCACTTCAAGCCTTCCTCTTCTAGCTGGGCTGACCACCTTCCCCCGGAAATTTCAGTCCCGGGTCAGCTCTCGTTTCTCTGCAGCCTGGATTGTTCCTTTCCACACAGGCCCTCCAGGTCTCCGGGAAGGAACCCTCAGTGCACAGCTCCCCTGGGTATGCTCCAGGTCCTTTGATTCCCCCACTCCCACACAGCCTGGGGAGGGGGGTTATGTAACCCACGCTCCCCCTGACTACCGGAAGAGAGTGCATCCCAGGCAGGGCCAGAGGGGAGGGCAGTCACATGTGACATCTCCTCTCAGGTTCAGCCCCAGCCCGGCTCCGAGGAAGAAGACAGTAGCTGCAGATGGGTTGTCAACGAGGGACACAGTGCCCAAGTGAGCCCCACCTCAGCTCAGCAGCCAGCGAGGGAAGAAAGTCAAGCAGCACTCAGCTGGTGTGAAAGGCGGGGACAGGAGGATGAGTGTTTGGGGGTGCTGAACTTGGTCGTGTCTGGGGACAAGTTCAAGGTCATAAAATGGGAGGATTGTGACTATTCCCTAGTGTACAGAGACCTCTGTAGCATCTAAGGAACCACCACTTTCAGGCACAAGTTTCCAGTCCCCGGGGCGCTGTCACCTGTCCAGAGAGAAAAGAGGAATGGGAAAGTTCTCAGAGTGATCAGTGTCCAAGTCCCTGTCCTCCTCACACTTCCCGGGAGCCCCCAAATAAGGTGGCCCAGTACCACAAGAGTGGCCATTCTGCAAGCGTCTCCCAGGCAGGACTGATGTGATGGTTACCTCGTGACTGTCACCTCGGCAGGACGGAGGATCACCTAGAGAAACCTCGGGCTTTGTCTGTGAGGGACTTTCTAGACTGACTGAGGCTGGGATGGCCACCCTGAATGTCAGTGCTGGACCACAGAGAAAGGAGAAAGCGAGCTGAGCACCAGCACCCTCTCTCCCTGCTTCCTGACTGTGACATCTGTCTCCCGCTCCTGCTGCTGCACCTTCCCCCCCACGACGGACCGTACAGGACCTTCAAACCTGCAGCCTGGGCAGCCCTCCCCTCCCTCCTTCAGCGGCTTTTGTCTGGCAATTTGTCACAGCAGTGAGACAAATAACTAACGCCACAGCTGTGCTGGTTGACTAAGAATGGCCCCCACAGGCTCCCGTAATTGAATGCTTAGTCACCAGGGAGTGGAACTGTGGGAAAGGATTAGAAGGATTAGGAGGAGTGGCCTTGTTGGAGGAAGTGTGTCACCGGGGGTGGGACTTGAGGATGTGTGGACCCGGATGTAGCTCTCAGCTACTATCCCAGTGCCATGCATGCCATGGTGCTCCCTGCCATGATGACAATGGACTAAGCCTCTGACATGTCAACAAGCCCCCAATTAAACGCTTTCCTTTATAAGAGTTGCCACGGTCATGGTGTCTCTCCACAGCAGTAGAACGGTGTCAAAGACAGCTGCCTACAGAACTTTCCATTGTGGGGAAAAACCATAGGGCCCTCCGAAGGGCGGGAAGGGGCTGGAGAGAGGACTCAGCAGCTAGGAGCACGGGCTGCCCTTGCAGAGGACTGAGTTCTGTTCCCAGCACCCCCACTGGGTGCCTCACAGCCGCCTGCAGCTCCAGCTCCAGGGCATCCAATATCCACTGTTGGCCTTTGTGGGCACTGACACACATACATGTGCACATACCTCGCCTTCCCCTCACACACAGACACAGAGAGAATTAAAAACAAATCCTTTTTGAAAGGTAGGGGGAAAGTATCAATAAAACGACGTCTTTCATTTTTCTCCCTTGCTGTCCTAGTTTCTCTTACTACATAATGTTATGATACATACTAATATACATAATGATACATACTAATCAACACAGGTGCCCTTGTTCTTCAGCTCAGAGTGTGTGTGAGGAGGCTGCTGGCCTCTAAGGCCCCCTCCTATCACACATAGGACGGATGCACTGTGTTCTGGTGGGGCAAGGTAGGAACTCAGTTCCCTTGACCACTGTAACAACATAATTCTCCACCTTATACCCTCATCTAGGTTCCCACTGTCTTGGCCCACGGGTTTCCATGCAATGGCCCTTTCCCTGTGGGTATTTTACTACTTGGCCCACGGGTTTCTACGCAATGGGCCGTTCCCTGTGGGTGTTTTACTACTTGGCTGGGCCAAGGTGCCGGAGGCTAACTGTGGTGAGGTAGATATTTCTACCTTCAGCATTCCCAGCTGAATGCACTGGGATGCATGGGCAGAGGCTCTAGGGGTATCTGGGCAAGGAGAAGAGGGCCTGGGCATGCAACACAGGGACAGGGCAGTTGGATTCCAAGAATCCCACCCAGGAAGCAGAGATGAAGAAGGAGGGTCCACGTGAACTGAGGTTCCGACTGAACGTAAAAATATAAGTTCGGTGGGTGGGAGATATAGTCCACCCAATAAGGTGCCTGACACCCAAGCATGAGGACCTGAGCTTGATGTCCAACATGTATATGATGAGCCAGGTGTGGCAGTGTCACTAACAGTCCTAGGTTGGGGACATGAAGACAGGTGGATCCCTGGCCAGACAGCCAGTTTAATATAATGGGCAAGTGCCATGTTCCAGTGAGAGACCCTGTCTCAAAATCAAGGTGGAGGGCTCTGTGGAACAACACTTGAGGCTTACCTCTGGCCTCCATGTACACATGCACCCAAGTGAATGCACACACACATGCACACGCGCACACACACACATGCACACATACACACACATGCACACGCACACATATACATACACACGCACACATATGTGCACACACACTTGCACACAAGCACACACACATGTGCACACACATGTGCATGAGCGTGCACACACTCAAAAATGAAAGGCTTAAGCATCTCTGGATGGTGACTGCAGAGCATTTGACCAAACACAGGGTCTTTGCAGAACCAGGGTCTGTGTGCCAGCAAGGGTATATATAGAACCCACTTCTGTCCCCTTTCCCTTTCTGTCCCACTTGTGATGACAGCCATTTCCTTCCCTGGTGACTACTCACCCTTCACAACCTGTCTGCTCTACTGAGGCTGTTCTGTCACAGCAGAAGGAACAGTGGAGCAGGAGTCAAAGGCCTGGTCACAGGTCCCAACTGGAGTCGCAGGTGTGCAGTGTGACCCTGAGCCAGCTGCTACACTCCTCTGGATCCACAGCCTAGTCCCCAGGGTGTGCAGTGACAGATCACTATTACAGCAGGGCATTCTGGGCCTTCGTGGGAGAGAGAAAAGCTGAAAGGGAGGATAAGGGTCACACAGAGATCCCTGGGGTGAGGTCACACATGACAGTTCTTGGTCCACCATCCTTGGAGGAGGAGTGATGTGTTAAAAACCCTCAGCTCTTTAACAAACGAGGCCTGATCTCAGGCTGTCCTTTAGAGAAGAGAATGCGGACTAGGCCTGGCCCTGGCCCCGGGCCTGGCAGCCTCAGGTACGCAGCACTGAGCATCCCTGAGATCCTGTGCAAAAGTGAGAACATGCCACGTACTGTTTGTTCCATGATGGGGACACTGTATCGGGACAGCACAGCTCAGATGGCTGGTTTATTTCTCCTTCCTCCAGCTCCCGAGAGGCCCATCAGCCAACTCTGCCAGTCCTGGAGAACGACAGCTGAGCAACCGTGAGGATGGGGAACTCTCCAGTGACCAGGCACCCAACGTAAGTCAGCAGTGTGGGCCATGGGACCCTAAACCATGGTGAAGGCTCAGCCGTGTTAATGAAACTCTAGTGACTCAGACAAGGGTGGTGACATGCCAGCTTTGTGATGAAGAACAACTCTGAGCCACCATCATTTCAGAGGGGAAATGAATTTTTTTTTCTTTTCCAACAAGGTTACATGCAGTACAGTACAAGTCTTAAGTGTGGAATCCACTGAATTTCCCCAAATATAAACAACTACGTAAACACTCATCTGGCCCCTCACCCTGAAGGCCTATTAAACAACCCTGCTTAGTCTCCCAGAACATAGCAAGATTCTGACCTTCAAAAATACAAACTATGATGATATTTTGAACATCATATACAATGAAACACACAGTGTAAAGGATTTTGAGTTTGGTTTCTTTCGTGTGTGTGTGTGTGTGTGTGTGTGTGTGTGTGTGTGTGTGTGTTCATGTTGTGTGCAGGTAGGCGTGGTGCACACAGGTGTGGGGGCCAGTGGACAACCTCAGCTACCATTCTTCAGGCATTGTCCACTGTGGGCATTTACCCACCAACCCCACAGTTACCCAGAATTTTCTTGAGTGTGAGCAGCAGGAAATATTAGATAAAAGGATTTAGATTGCAGAGATAAACAGTTAGAAAATAAAGGGTAGCCTCAAGAGGGCCTGGAACCTTTTCCAAAGGGCCCAGACTATCTCTGCCCCAGGGTATTTATAGAGACACCAAGGGGTGGAGCAAAAGACTTCCCCCCAGCACAGCCAAGTGCAGACCATCTCAGACACCTGCACTCAGGCCCGTGGTTCTAATCATTCTTTCTATGTGGACCTGCTGGGTAAAGCCATGAGGAACCTGAGAACGGGCTCCCACAGTCCACTGTTTTGTTTTGTTTTGTTTTGTTTTGTTGTTTTTGAGACAGGGTCTCCTGTTGATCTGGAACTTGCCAGGTGAACTCGGCTGGCTGGCCAGTGAGCCCCAGGCATTTGACTGCCTCGGCCTCCCAGCTCTGGTGACAGGAGTGTGCCACCACACTCGGCCTTTCCACATGGGTTCTGGCGACCAAACAGCCCTCGTGTGTGCCAGGTGAGCACATTGTCAACCGAGCCATCTCCTCAGTGCCAGACTTGGTTTCTTTTGAACAAAGCATCCTATCTACGAGATCCGTAGGCAGTATTACCTGTATTAACAGTCTGTTCTTTTCAGTGTTGTGTGGTACCAGGATCACACAAAACACACCACAACAGACTGATTTATTCTTAAAGAACACTTAAGTTGTTCCCATTGCTTGGGAATTACCAACAGGGCCCTGAATGTGTCTTCTGGGAGAAAGAACTACTTACTTTTTGGCCAACTGGGTACAGAATGGGTACACACTGAGTTTCAAAAGATGCTACCAAACTACGATGGATGCGGTTTTCGGAAGTGATCATACAGTTCCTCATTCCCACCAGAAATGCATGAGCCTTCACTGGGCTCCCAACCCTCGCCAACACTTGTTACTGTCAGTACTTATCTGTTCAGCCATTCGGGTGGGTGGCAGTAGCATCTCACGGAGCATTTTCCCACTGGCTGACAATGCCGAGCACACTTCAAAAGCCCCCTGTGGGGCTAGAAAGATGGTTTGGCAGGTAAGAGTGCTTGCTAGGAGGTCGAGTCCCAGCACCATGTTGGATGGCTCATGATCTGTAACTCCAGTTCCAGGGGATCCATCCCCCTTTCTGGCATCCTTGGGTGCCCATTCACACGTGGAACATGCAGTCACACACACACACACACACACACACACACACACACACACACACACACGCGCACACGCACACGAACACACACGCGCGCACGCGCGCACACACACACACACACACACGAATAATAAAATAAATTAACTTAAGAGTCGATTGGTCATACAGATGACCTCCACACTGACTGAATCCAGAGAAGGTGGGCTGCTGTCGTGTAGAACAGTCAATGGGCCAGGAAGAGTGAGGTCACAGGGCAACCTCGGATATCATTCCTCAGGCACTGGAGAATGCTGACTGGTGAAGAAAAAACCATGCAGCCTGATGGCTTCCCAGAGTGAAGAAGACACAGCTTGACTGAGGTCACCGATACATGGATTCTGACCAAGACAAGGAACAATATATGCAGCACCTGGGCTGACCCGGGGGTTAGGAGCACCGTCACTCCAGGCACGTGAGCAGGGACACCTCTAGAAGAGGCCTTCTGGAGGGAGCTGATGCCCCCGTTCCTGGCGCTGTTGTGGGGCCGATATGGTTGAAGGCCCTCTGGAGTCCAGTTCTATTATGAAAGATGTATTTGCAGCGCTGACGGGTCGGGGCTCAGCTATCATTAGAAAACGTGTCTTCTGGCTTGTGTGCCTTTCTGTTTGGGGGCTGAGCTCCTTCTGTTAGTCATGCGGGAAAGCACCTTCTAAAAAAGCGACACCACTAAACACAGGGTTTGCCTGTCACTTTCTGCAGCTGCTGTGAATCACAGCCCAGAGAACGCTGAGCCTCAAAGGTCCACGTAGCCAAAGCTGCTTGGTGGTTTAAATCAGAAAGGTGTATACACACACACACACACACACACACAAATACACAACACACAAACACACACATACACCACGCACACATACAAACACACACACAAACACATGTACACACACAAACATACACACACACACACAAACACATGTACACACACACAAACATACACACACACACACCCCGAGTCTCATTTTACATCTCTCCGGGTCATCACAGTGTTGGAGTCACCACACACATCCTCATTAGCAGGGCTCCAGGGGTTCCAAAGACACCCCCTCCTCCAGCTGCCCGCTCCCTGCCCTCAAGCAGCTCTCGGGCTGCCTCCTTCCTTGTCTTTGTACAGCTTCCCTGGTTCTGGCTACCTTGGCTCTGGCCGGGCTCTGTGTGCCTGTTTAGGAGGCTTCCAGAAGCCAAACCTTATAACGCAAACAGAAAAGGCCGTCAGGGCTCGTGGGAGTAACTGCATGGGTTTACGGCCCCATCCATGCAAAGGCAAGCCTCCCAAGGCCTATACTAAGCCCTGCACCGGAGAGGCGGGGGTGGAGGGGGTGGATGACGGGCAGGAGAGCTGGGAACACGGCTCAGTTGGTCATTTGCCTAGCACGCACAAAGCCTTGGGTTTTATCCCAGCACCTCATAAACACAGAGTGGTGTCACACTTACACCTGTAATCCCAGCACTCAGGAGCTGGAGGCAAGAGGATCAGAAATTCCAGGTCATCCTCAGCTACATAACAAGTTCAAGGCCAGCCTGGGCTACAGGAGAGCCTATGTGGGGTGTGCCTGTGAATCTGATGGCTGTAAATCACAGAGGAATGAAAGTGAACTTGTAGAGAAGAACCCTGGGCTCTTCCTGTCCCCACCTGGCCTCACTGTGGGTGTTCACAGAAAGTAGAGCTTTAAGGAGCACATTCATATTTTTTGAAAATATGAAAATTAGCACAAATGAGTAGTGACAAGAGGCAACTTGGGAGGACTATATCTACGGTGCCTTGAACAAAAGGCTAACTTGCTTAATGAAGAGTTCTTATAGCAACAAACAACAAAAATCGTACGGTCCAGAAAAAATGTGGGACGAGGAAGGAATAGGCAAGTCACATAAAAAGATGGTCCATCAACATCTGGATGGAGGATGAAACCCCACACTGAAATATATCAGTGCTCACCTGTCGAGGGCCAGGGTTAAAGGCCCACGCGTAGAAGAGTGGCCCTCACAGGACGGGGAGACACTGCTAGGCCTTCCGAAGCCAGGTAACTCCTGCCCTTCAAAGCACACATACCCTTTGACTCAGCAATTGCATTTCTAGGCATCAACTCTACCGGGGATTCGTGGAATTTTGTAAAGATCTACAAACAAATTGTCTTGCTGTCTGGGCCTCAAACCTGCAAACTCCCTAAGAGCTCGTGAACAGGATTCTGGGTAAATAGTGTTAAAACACAATAGAAAACTGTTACTGCCTCATGTCACTGTAGTCTCTCACAAAAAGGATGATGATGATGATGATGGTGATGTGTGTGTGTGTGTGTGTGTGTGTGTGTGTACTTGAGAATGCCCACAGAAGACAGGAGAGGGCGGGGCATCTGCTGGAGCTGGAGTTACAGTGTTTGGTTGTGAACTGCCCAGTATCGGTGCTGGGAACCAAACCTGTGTACTTTGAGAGAACAGCAAGTACTCTATCTGCTAAGTCAGCTTTCCAGCCACCCTTGACTTTATTTTGGGTTAGGGTTTCCCTAAATTGCCCAGACTGAACTCACACTGTAGCCCAGGAAGGTCTTGAACTTGTAATTTTCCTTCTCAAGTAGCTGAGATAACAGCCTGGGCCAGGTACAGGCTGTTTTTCTTTCTTCCTTTTGTGGTTGGGGGATGAAGTCAGGGGGCCTAGGGCATGGTAGGCAAGCGCTCTACCAGCCACACCCCGCTGACCAGTGTTATTCTTACTCACTGCACAGAACCACCCTGCCACACCAAGCTCCCTGTGTGGCTTACTTCCTGCAGTCTTGTTAAGGCAAATACTTTATTCTTCTCATTTTATAGGTGAAGAGACTTAGGTGCAGAAAAGTGAAGCAAACTAATTACGTCGGCTTTTAAGGGCTGCCACAACGAATGACCAGTTCTACAACAGTTCAGAAGGGCAGACTCCTAATTCACGGCACTTAGTGAGAAAGGTTCCTTCTGGGAGAATCTGGGGGTGGGCACAGGGTAGGGGCTTGCCCTGACTCACTCTCTCTTCACTTCTGGTGACTCTGGGCAATTCCTGGTGTGCCAGGCCTTGTCCCTCCTTCTCCCGGTTTCCAGCTACCTTGCCACAATGGCTTCTTCCCTATGCACTCACTTTCCTTATAAGGACGCCAGCCACAGCCCATAGGACCACTCTATCTGGTATGACCTCACCTTAACTAACGTTCTCTGCAAAGACCCTGTTTCCAAGTCAGGTGCCATCTGGGGTTCCAGGTGGTGTAGATGGGGCGGGTACACCAGCCCAGTATGCTAAGCAAGGGCGCAGAGCCAGTGCTCAGATCCAGGGAGTCATCGGGCTGTGCTCACCGCCCCGGCTCCCCGCTGCCTTGCCTCAGCATGAGAACTCATTCTGACCTAGCACGGACCATGTCCCAGGTGCCGTCCTTAGCATTTTGCATGTAACTGATTCAATCCTGACAACCACCCACTTGATAGATGAGGAAACCAAGACGCAGAGCGGGTAGAAGTTACCTGAGATCACATAGTCTGTGTTTGTTAGGCTTGAGATGTGAAGCCAAGGAGTTGGGCTCCAGAGTCCACGTTCTTAGCCACTGTGCTAAGCCTCTTAAACTGCTGATGATGTGTGGCTTTTACAAGAAGCTAGTTTGGTGTGTTGTCATGACAACACGCTGAGACTCGGGGCTCAGGAAGCTTTTCTGTCTCTAGAAAGACCCATGCCCTTCCTGCGTCAGACAAAGAGGCTGACCTCATCTCCTCAGCCGCCAGCACTAACTGGGAACCGAGTGTCCAGAAACAGTTGCCATGTCCAGCCAGGACCCTCTCACAGTACTTGCTCCTTCTGTGTTGGGCATTCATGCTTTTGAATGGGTTCCAGGGGTCTCTGTACCACCTGAAATGCTATGTGAGCTACCATATGGATGGATAAATTTATTTTTCTACAGCAAGGATCCACAGCATTAATCAGATTCTCAAAGAGTGTCATGATTGTGATCTTCCGGGTTTCTGCTGTCTTTAAGAATGTGTGGGTCTTTGTGAGTTTCCTTGGCCGTCTAGGTTCATCTTGAGCCGTCTCAAATGCTTTTACGTAAGCAAGCAGAACTTGGTGCTCAAAGCTCACACACAATTGCACACAGCACTGCCATCCAGAGTTCTGTGATCTGCCTGAACCTGCATGGGGAGTCGGGGGGGTCCTGTCTTCATGTCTTCCTGTCTGTCACTTTTCAATCGGCACACCCTTGGGTGTATGATATTTCAGCATCTCAGCTGTCTCAGATCCCACCCCAACACTGTCCAAAAGCTTGCTGATACAAAACTTGTAAGCAGTGTGCTGACCAGAAAGAGCCCTTGACGTTGAGCCATTGTGCAAAAGCATTCACCTGCAGATTTTAGAAAACACGAATAAAGTCCGGCAGGAGAAAGCTGCTGTGGATATGGATGGGACGAAGGTCAGGACCACTTTGTTGTGGCTATAAGAGATGTTGGAGGTAATCAGGCTTATTACTTGATAGGCACGGTCCAGCTTGTTAGAAGCAAGGCGCTCATTGGAAATTCACACTCTCAAGCCCCATCTCACACCTACTGAGCTGGAATCTGCATATTTACATAAAGAGTCCACATGGCTGAGATGCCCAGGAAAGAGAGAGAAGCGTTGACACAGAATGTGAGGACCCTTGTTCCTCAAGTTTATAACCCTGGACAGCACCTCGGTATTCTGGAATATGCACCCCAATTCCTGCTGGGGTCCACGGTCTAATTATTAAAAAACAAACAACAACAAAAATAAACAGGTTTCTCCTTCAAATAAACTGGTGGATTGTCTCATCGGCTGCTCAGTGTGACGGGACTGGTAGGGGCTGGGCACCTGACAGGAAGCAGCCAAGCAGATCTGGTTCCTGGCCCCCTGGAGCCAATGGCCTGGTGGATGGGGAAACACGTCATGTGCCGGTTGGTGTGTAGTGTATGCCTGTCATTATGATGACTCAGTCATTCACTCATTCACTCATTCATCTGCCAACCATTTGCTAGAACCCACACCACAGCAAGCATTTGCTCGGTGACCTAGACACGAAGGATGCTCCTTAGATACAGGGCCACCAGCACTGCCCTCCAGCAGCTTCCGGTCTGCCCAGACAGAGGCAGCAGATGGGTCCGGTGTGGGCACACCGTGCTGGTGCTCTAGGAGTTGGAGGGGAGCACGGACAGGAAACCAAGGAGCTGGGCTCTGAAGGATGTCTGCAAGTTCCTTGGCTGAGTACGGGAGAGCAGCATCCCAGGCAGACGGAGTAGGAGACACAAAATATCAGCGTACTTCTGACCACTGGGAAGGCTCATAGAACTGGGCCAGGCCTAGCAGGGATTTCAGAGTACTCTGGGACCAGTTCTTGCTTAATGCTAAGGAATCTCTGGTCTTTAACAGGAAATGGGGAGTTCCCCCCCACACCCCCCAAAGCATTGAAAAGGCCATAGCTCTGCTTTGGGAAGTCCTTTGAACAGCAGCATAGTCCATTTTTAAGTGACCCCCAACAGTATCCTGGGGTGGAAATGCAGAAGTCCTTGACTGGAGTGGTCCACGTGGACCTAAGAATGGGAGGTAGAATGGACTGGGTGACCGTGTGAAGGCACAGGGAAGGGAAAGGAGGCTTGGTACCTGGGTATACTGAGTCATTGATGACCAAGAAGAGAACATAGGAGGAGGAGAGACAGGAGAGCCCAGAGCTTGGTCTGTGCAGGCAGAAACATTTTAGTGATCCATTACTGGCTTTGTGCAGTATGCAGGAGCCTGGGACTAAGGAGCTTGGATATGTGAACTTGTTGGGTAGGTAAGGAGGTCTGTGAGGAGTGGGGTGAGAGGCCACCAGAGGCAGCAGAAGATGAGTCTATGAAGAAGAGAGTGAGGTCTGGAGGTGCCTCATCTTTCCTTGGCTCGCCTGGGCACGGGAGGAAATGCCCAATGGCCACGGCCACCATCCACGACAGACATCTCTAGGAACAGCCCTGTGGCGCTATCCTAATATCCCAGAGTAAAGGCAGCCAGGGCTAAGGACCCTGGGAGTCCCCTCCCCTCCTTCCCACCTTCTCGGGCACTGTGATACTGAGCTTATCCCAAAGCTTATCACCACGAAACGATATGAGGGAAGAACAAGAGAAATGCTGGCATTTGTTTAGCTTGACAAGAACCCAGTGCCTCAGCCCACAAGACTCCAGACCATGTCCTAGGCTGATTCCAGTGAGCTCATTCTTTCATTATCATCGAGAGCAACTGGGAGTCTGTTGCCGTCATAATAAACCAGAGGACTTTACAAAATGAACGGAAAGAGAGGTGGGTCCAGCACCGTGGGATAGAACTCATCCCGAGAAGCAGGCCCCCGGCTTTAAACTGATAATGACTCCTAGTAGCCAAATAATTGATCAAGCTGGTGTTCTGGCTTTAAGGGAAAATGAACTGGCCTCTTTAGAAATGTTGGCAGCCTGGGCTGGTCCATTAGGAAGACTGAAAAATCAAAACACTGTCCGGAAGAAGCCGTATGACTGGGCTCAGCAGAAGTCATCAATAGATGACATCATCTCAGAAATAAGCACGCCAAGATCACGAGGCCCCCACAGCAGGGTCAACTCACCCTTCATGGCTCACTGCCACCCTCCTTTACAGACACTGGTCAGTTAGGGGACGCGGGGGACCTGCTTCATTTTATCCTTTTTTGCTCTGTGGTCCCCCCTGGGTTCTCTTCCACCTCCTATCACACTTGCCTCCCCCCTGCCCCAGCTCCTACCACCTTCCATCGCCTCTCTCTTCCTGTCTGATCTCTGAGAAAGAGTCGGAGTTGTCTCTACTTAAGCTCCTGCCTGGGCCTAGCTTAGCACATCTTCACAAGGCGCCAGGCTAGCTCTAAGCTCAGGGCTTGCCCACCAACACTCCCGTCCACAGCCTGAACGAAGTGGCTACTACTGTTAGCCCTGCTGCATGCAGGGGAAACTGAGGTGAGGCGAGCTAGGTCACCGGCAGAGCCTAGTTTTGAATGCTCTGTCATGTAAAAACTAAGTCCCCCGAGCCGGTGACGGCTTCTCCCCAATTCTCAAGCACTCTACTCCTGTGTGTGTGGTAACTGCCATTGCCCACTTCTCCACTCAGCTCTTGGAAAGCCACTTCCCCGCACTCCTGGGTCCTCTCCCTAGGATGGGTGTCCCAGACCTCCTCCCTGCATTTCCTCTGGCTCAAGCTAGGAGGCTTCCGGAAGAACTCCAGCCCTCTGCACTCCGGCTCCGCTAAAGACCATCTTGTCCACCAGGTCGTCTCTCAAGGTCGCACTGGGTGGGTAAGGGAGCTGGGACTGGAGCCAGGGGCCTGCCTGAACTCCAGGCCCATCCCCCTTCGCGACTAGAGCTGACACCACCTAGTCCCTGTTTTCTGCAGTTAAGTTGCAGCAAGCAGCCTGCCCAAGAGGAGGGAGAAGGTGCGAGACTCTGATAAGGTGGGCTGAGGCTATTTTTAGAGGACTCTAACCTCCCACTTAGGATGCTAGGCACCCAAGGGCCGATTGCTGTCTAAAGGGTGGACTGTGAGGCTGGCTCATTAGAGATAAGATGCCAGAGTGACAGGTTCCTTGTCTTCACTCTGCCTGTTTGTTGTGAGGTCTGAAGTCTGGGAATCTGTGAAGCACAGAGATAGCCTTAGAGGAAACGGAGGAACCTTCAAGATCTAGAACTAGAATCTTCACACTGTTACTCCAGCCTGGGAAGGTCCCGGCCATCCACAGATCACAAAAGAGGGGCTCAGAGAGTCTCCAGACCTCTCCGGAAGGGCCGTAAGAAACAGGAAAGACAGACAGACTGCAGCAGGGGTATGCACGACCTCCAGCAAGGGGCTCTGAGGCCCTTCACAGTCAACAATGGCGGTGACCTAGGGAGAAAGATCAGCTTTTTGGTCTCCCTCCTCAAGAACCCAGGATCTGGGTTTAGGGTCTAGCTCTGCTGGGGCCAGGTGGTCTTCAGGAGTCTCATTGGGGAAGGTGAGCACCAGCCGAGAGAGGGGAACTAAGGAGAGAGCGGGGCTGCGGCTGGCTGCGTGTTTAAGGGAGTATGGCAGGTGCCAGTCAGGGAACTGAATTCCCGAAGCCTGCCCAGCTCATTTGGTCACTTGTTTTGCCAAGCTACTCGGGCTAGAGATGTCCCAAACACCCCAGGTACACTTCCCAGGCTATTCCGAGGGCCCCAGTGGGTCCTAGGCCAGGATCTGAGTTCCAAGAGTCACCCAAGTCTCTGACTTCTGCAGCTGTGTCCCCAGCATCCCTAGCCCGACACTGGAGAACAGGTGCAGGGAGTGTGGGCAGTTCAGAGCATGCCTGGCCGCTCTCATGGCCTCGGGCCCCATCCCCTCGCAGGACCCCAACTTCACTCTACAAATGGGAAATCGAGGTCCAGAGAAAAAAGCAAGATCGCCTAGGCCACCCCGGAGATGGCGAAAGCCAGTGGTCTCCAGCTTCCAGGCTCTTTCCCGTCCCACCTGGCTGCGCAACGCAAGTGCGGCTGGTGCTTTAAACCTCGCTAGCTCCAGCAGTTTGGGAAACTTTTCCGGGACGCGCCAGATCCGTGCGGTCGAGGCTCAGCGTCCTCCGAGCGCGGACTCCCTTCCTCCCCAGATTCCCCGAGGGCTCGTGCCCTGTTCGCCCCGTGCTGATGCCCGCGGGGGCGCCCCGGGCGGCTCCCTAGGTCCCTGGGCGACCTGGTCTAGAGCTCGGGCACCCTGATCAGAGCCGCGCGCGCCAGGCTGCCGGGACTCGAACGCCAGTGAGCGGATCGCCAGGCTGGGGAGCCGGACCCCCAGGCCCCCTAGCCCCGAAGGCCACCCGAGGCGGCGGCTATTTATAGAGGGAACCACTCTCAGTCCCTTCTGGGCGCTGGCGACAGCTGAATATTTTGCCCAGATATGGCTGCGCCCCGGTGCGGCGGCAGGGAGCCCCGCGAGGCCGAGGGGGACCTAGGGCTGGCGGGCGGGGGGTCTTACCGGGACGCGAGGCGGCGCGAGCGCGGGCGGTGGCAACGAGCAGAACCCGGGGCTGGGCGAGTTCCCTGGCGGCCGCGGGTGGGAGCCGGGGGCGGGCCCTGCTCGGCTGTCACCGCGCCCCGCCCCACCCCGCCGCCCTCCCCGCCCTCCCGCTCCACCAGGGGCGCCGGGGTGCAAAGCAGTCTCTGGTTGGGGAGCGACACTCGCTGGGAGGATCGCGAGCCACCCGCCAAGCCATCCGGAGTCCGGAGCCAGGTGAATGTGTCGCTCCCTGCCGTGGCCTCAGTTTCCCCAACTTGTCTCGGGAAGATTTTAAGCATCACTGGAGGTATCTGAACAAAGATGGGCAGGTCTTTTTTCTCACGGGGTCTAGAATGTTCCAGTAAAATCAAGCCCAGATACACCTTGCTTCCTTTGAAGAGGCAACCTGTCCCCTCTCCCCAGTAGGCCGGCCATGTCTGGCACGCACCCAGGTCTTAATAACCATCATCCGTGGACGCACAATTCCAACGCAGAGATCGAACGCCTTCTCCCAACACAGCGCTGAGAATGGAGCGTCTGAAATCACCACTTAAAATAACCGGAACAAAAGTTCTGCTTTCTTAAAAGGCTAATGTGTTCTCCAGAACAAACCACTTACACCCAAACCAAAGCCATTAAGTGTTTCAAAAAACAAATGGCTCATACCAAAGAATCCAAACAGACACGGGGAAACGTCTCAGTTGGGCTGTCTCAACGCTTTTGGTGAGGGGAACCCTAATTCTGCTGGAGATGCCTAAAGAGAAACGCTGGAAAGTACTAAAAGTATTTTCCCAAAGCATTTTTGTATTATAAAACCCTCACACTATTAAGAATGCTTTCAGGGGTAAGTGGCGTGTAGTTTTAAACAAAGCAGGGACTCACCATTCCCAATAACGTATTTTTAAGCATTTTTGTTGTAGGCGTAAACATTTTCAGGGAACACCTCAGTGTGTAGCTTCCTGAATTTTTACAGTAAGAACACCTGTTCAAGCCAACCACCAGCCTGTCTCTCCATCCACCCCTCCCTCCTGAGACGCCTGCTTCCTGGACCCTCCCAGGAATCATGCCTTTCCTGCCAGGTTGGTGACTGTCGCTCAGCGCTGAGGTTAATTTGTGATGCATTGGTTTTTTTCTCACTGTTCAATTTATAGGTTTCATACTGAGTGAATTACCGTATGAACATAACAAATATGGTATTTCCATATGAATACACCCTCTTTTAAAAGTCCACTATTAATGGAAATTTGGGATATCACAGTGTGGCTGCGATCATTTTCAGTGTCCTGTACAGGTGCACACATGGCTGTGGGAAGTTCAGGGTCAGAGTGCCCATGCTCCGCTCCAGGAGAGATCAGCACTGGGCTCAATGCTTATCTGCAAGTTTAACAAGAACTGCTACATTGTAGCCACTCTGGCAGAGAGTAATGGCAACCATTGAGATTGTGATCTGCACTGCCCCATGTCCACAGGTGTAGACAGATTTTCATTTATTGGCCAGTTAGACTTTTTTTTTATGAAATGTTTGCTCAAATTTCTTGCCCACTTTTACTGAACATATTCAATATATCAACTTACGTATCAACACTGTAAGTTACGTATGCCACATGTATAATATACAACAGCGTATATTCTTCCTCCTGCCCTCCTCCCTCCTCTGAGGATGCTGTCCTTGTGCTCTGTCAGCTGAGTCCTGCTTAGGGACTCTCAGGTAAGGGGGATCTGTGTTACTTCCTACCTCAGCCTCTCACACCCGGGTCCTAACCCATCTGGAACTGACTCTGGACTTCAGCAATGCAGGGCAGGGGCCAAATGCACCCATGTGTCCAGCTACCTCACATCACATTAATTTTATCACTACACCAACAAATGTAATTGCTTTAAGAATGGAAATATTTTCACATCAATGAAACAGATAAGTCTTCCTTTGGCTGCATACAATTCAAGGATTTGTTCCTTTCTGTTGTTAGAGAAAGATCACTATAAGAACATTAACACTGCCTTAATTCACTTAAACATTTATGTTTTGGAAAAAAAAATTATTTCATTGTAATTACTCTAATCAGTGGCATAAATATTCTTAAATCTTGCTATTCTGGAAGAATTTTTATTTCATAATCAATTGTTTTAGAATTTAGCTTATTTTTATTTCATAATCAATTGTTTTAGTATTTAGCATAAGTATTCATGACAATTTTAAATATACTTTTTTTTCTTAAAACTAGAATAAGTTTTACATGTTTAAGATGAAAAACCTTTAAAAACCCAGTCTTTTCTTTTTCTATTATTGTTTTCCCTATATTTTCTCAAATAAAAATAAATGACTTTAAGACCGTTTGTTTTCAGCCTGGATTTCTCCCAAAGCCCACTCACTTCACATTTCCAATGGCCTAGGGGCACCTTCCCAGCAATCTACTAGCTCAAAAGCAACTGCCGTTCACACTGGGTGAGGGAACCGTCCTCTGTCATCTCCCGCTCACACTGGGTAAGGAGCACCGTCCTGTCATCTCCCGCTCACACTGGGTAAGGAGCACCGTCCTCTGTCATCTCCCGCTCACACTGGGTAAGGAGCACCGTTCTCTGTCATCTCCCACTCACACTAGGTAAGGAGCACCATCCTGTCATCTCCCGCTCACACTGGGTAAGGAGCACTATCCTGTCATCTTCCGCTCACACTGGGTAAGGAGCACCATCCTGTCATCTCCCACTCACACTGGGTGAGGGCACCGTCCTTTGGCTTACTTCCGGCCTGCTGTGCCTATGCTGTCTATCCTAATATTCTAATTGACCATGTCAAGATGTCTTCAGTGTTTTATTCCAGTGCCCTTTGTCTGGGACTTCTCCAAATCTTACCCACAGCTAACACTTACCGTCCATCCATTTGTCCATCTGTCTGCGCACCCGCAGCCATGTGCCCAGCCAGCACACGCTGAACTGTCCACGGTGTCATTTTGTCTCTGTGGGGGACACAGGAAGTGACCACACACAACAGTTACAGAAGCTAACGCGGTACAGACAGTGACGTCACATGGTTAGCCGGCAATCAGCGAGGTGGGAGTGTGGACGGCAGACATATTGTCAGGCAGTCCGATTCAAGGCTCATCTGCTCGTGAACAGCAGCTGGTAACTTTCCACGGTGCGCTGCCTGATGTGCTAAGAGATGGCTAGGATCTGTCCCAAGGGACAGTCATACTTGAGATGACTGGGACGGACAACTGGCCAGTTGTCTACTGTCAGGTGCAGTGAGATAGGGCATCGGGAGAGGCATGCTCAAACCACACTGGTGTAATCCCACTACCTTGGAAGCAGGAGGATCTCAAGTTTGAAGTTAGCCTGGACTATATAAGCAAGAACTTTCTTTGAGACAAAAACCAAACACAAACCAAGAACAAGGTATAGTGGAGTAGAGGGCACCAGGGAAGGTGTCATGGTCAGCCCGGAGGTGAGAAAGGACACTAACAGGAAAACAGGAGGGCAGAACAGATCGCAGGCCGAGAGTGGAGCAGGCCGTTTAGAGGGAACCGAATCTTGTTTGGAATGTCAGCAGTCTTGGATGGCCCAGGCTCCAGACAAAGGCCCACGTGGCTGGACACAGGCGTAGAAGGCAGGGCTGGGAGGGAGATTACAGAAAGCCTGAGTCCTGGCTCTGGACTCTGGACAATGAGAAGCCACAGACATGGGGAGAGGGCTGGCAAGAAGGCCAATCAGGTAAAGGGACTTGTTGCCAAACTAATGACCTGATTCCAATTCCTGAGCATGATGGAAGGATCACGGACACTCCCAGGAGCCTTCCTCTGATTCCATGTGTGCTGAAACACGCATGCAGGCACACACATATGTAAACGTATTTATTTATTTTTTTTAAGATTGGGCAAGGAGCGCACTGCTGTGTTGGCCGCTCCTGTATCACTACTGAACACCAGACACTTGGGGTAGTCTCCTGTTTAGGGTCACTTGCCTTAGGCCCATCACTACACCAGAGTGGACCAGAGTTAAGCGTTAGTTACATTCTCCACTTCCTGAAGAAGACCCCAACACTGTAACGCAGACATCAGTGGCAACGGACGCTCCACCTTAGCATCAGAATATCTAGCAATTGCAGGTAGTCGGCTACGCTGGTTAGCGTGCCACTGTGACACACTAATGTCATCTGAAAAGAAGGGGCCTCGACGGAGGAAATGTCTCCTCAGCCCGGCCCGTCGGCAGAGCTACAGAGCATTTTCTTGATGACTGATGTGGGAGGGCCCAGCCCACTGTGGTCAGGGACACCCCTGGGTCTGTGGTCCTGGGAGACTAAGGAAGCAGCATTTCTCCATGGCCTCTGCTTCAGTTCCTCTTGAGTTCCTTCCTTGGCCTCCCCTGATGACGGGCTGTAATCTGTGAGCCAAATCAACTCTTTCTCCCTAAATTTCTTTTGGTCTTGGTGTTTACCACAGCAACAGAAAAGCAAACTAAGACATCGGGTTTCACATTGCTAAACATTTATTCTAATATATTAATAATTCAAGTGCAATTTTCTTTGAAAAGTCAACTGTGTTAAACAAAACTTGTTAAATATCTTTCATCAAACAAAGCATATTCTTTTCGATCCTCCACAACAGTCAGAGCCATGTAGTAAAAATAAGGTGTTTTGAGAACCTACTACACATGTGTTGTTATTGCTGAGGGAACAATCTGCATGAGCTGTCGTGTCTCAAGCAGTGATTAATTCACTTTGGAAAGCTCCACCAGATACTGTGACATAAAGTCGTGAATCCAGGTGTCAGTGTCTGGCAGCGATGTATCTACTAGATAGACCACGACTTTCCGGTCCCAGGGGTTAGTGTGCTCAATAACTGTCTGTACCAATGCCACCAGGGGTTTCTTCTCCACGTGATTTCGGAACACCATCGAGGCCTCCTCCGACCACTGGCTGCACTTCACTCCTAGGAGAGACAGGGAGCGAGGCGGTGAGTGGCCACTCTTGCCTTTCCCTGGGTCAACAGGAGGGAGAACTATTTCATCAGTTCCAAAGCAGTTTACGGATTCCAGGTTAGACCTGCTTATGCCAGAACAGTGTTCTGATCAATGTTCCCTGGCTTATAGCTTTTCTCTCCTGAATGGAGTCACTTCCGTAAGCCTTTACCTGCAGACGGATCCTTTGAGATGCCCACGCTGTTTATCAAGGGACGTAGTGATGACCACTCCTATTTCCTACACCTAAACTGGAAACTGTTAAAACTGAGATAGCCAGAGGGAATGGCATCGGTCCAATACTGATGACATTTTTCTTAATGGTTTCCCCACCACAGTGGGTTAAAAGTAAGTTAACAGAAAAGATTGGCCGGGTGATCTGTGTGCATTTTTTAGCAACATAGAGTCATAAAAAGAGCACAATGTTTCATCTGAGCCCACAGATCCCAGAGCTGCTCAGCTCTTACACAGGCCCCTCCTGCCTACAGCCACCCTGCTCCCCTCAAGGGGGATTCAGGAGAGGCAGTCAAGTTTAGTCCAGGGGCACAGGCTCACCCCAGACTCATGGTGGGACTTAGTTATGGGACTATAGACACCCCCAGTCCCAAACACCTCACACTACACCACTGAGGGCCTGTCCAGAGTGCCTTTTACCCAGGTGCCATGTTCACTTCCACCAAAACGAGCGATATTAAAGGCCAAGGCTACGGTCTGAGGAGACTGAACAACCCTCAGAATCGGTCAGTATGACAGGAATGCTAGAGGGCCCAGAGCAGGAATTTAAAGACGTGTGAGTGACAAGTGAGGGTTTCAGTGGAGGAGTACATTTACAGGCTACATTTAACAACAGAGGGTGATGCTGAGGTACCGTGAAGTGGGGAAGTGCTTGTTTAGCGTGCCTGGGGCCCGCCCAGGTCTATCCTCAGCACCAAAAGGAGACAATGCATGATTTAAGCGGAAATATGGAAATTTTAAGAGAAGAGGAAAGAATAAATAGAAAGAAAGAAAGACCAGAACTGCTTGGAACAAGAAAGAAAACAGTGAAAGAGAAAGGAACTCATTGCTGAGCTCAGTGGCAGGCTGGATGGGGCCAAGGAAAGCGGCTCCAATCTCAAGGGCGTGAGAGCAGCAGGAGACCCAGAACCAGAACAACAGGGAAGAACCAGACAACCAGGAAGGTGTGAAGGTGAGTGTGGTGGGAACCAGGGGAAGAGAGATGGGACAGGAGGTGTGAAGGTGAGTGTGGTGGGAACCAGGAGGGAGACAGGACAGGAGGTGTGAAGGTGAGTGTGGTGGGAACAGGGGGGACAGGAGGTGTGAGGTGAGTGTGGTGGGAACAGGGGGAGGGGACAGGACAGGAGGTGTGAAGGTGAGTGTGGTGGGAACCAGGGGGGAGACGGGGACAGGAGGTGTGAAGGTGAGTGTGGTGGGAACCAGGAGGGAGACAGGACAGGAGGTGTGAAGGTGAGTGTGGTGGGAACCAGGAGGGAGACGGGGACAGGAGGTGTGAAGGTGAGTGTGGTGGAACCAGGAGGAGACAGGACAGAGGTGTGAAGGTGAGTGTGGTGGAACCAGGGGAAGGGACAGGAGTGTGAAGGTGAGTGTGGTGGGAACCAGGGGGAGGGACAGGGACAGGAGGTGTGAAGGTGAGTGTGGTGGGAACCAGGGGGAGAGAGGGACAGGAGGGTGAAGGTGAGTGTGGGGGGGGGGGGGGGGGGGGGGGGGGGGGGGGGGGGGGGGACAGGAGGTGTGAAGGTGAGTATGGTGGGAACCAGGGGGAGGGAGACAGGACAGGAGGTGTGAAGGTGAGTGTGGTGGGAACCAGGGGGAGGGAGATGGGACAGGAGGTGTGAAGGTGAGTGTGGTGGGAACCAGGGGGAGGGGACAGGGACAGAAGCAGCTCCTGGGCAGTAGTGACTGACAACCTCCAATCAGGGTCACACCAAACACAACTGCACATCACACCGACTTCAGAAAAGCACAAAGGGCAGGACAAAGAGCTGACTTCCACGACACCCGAACCACAGAGGCACCGAGAATGAAGGGTCACCGAGAAGCAGCACCTCTCCAGCCAGCGCTGCACAGCCTGCTCAAGCAGCCCTCCAATGCGCATGAGCGGCTCAGAGACGGTGCTTCCCGGGCACACACAAGGCTCCTGGTCAGTCCAAAGTGTGGGGCAGGGTGCGGAGGGAGAGAGAAGAAAAACAAGAGAGGAGAAGGCCAGGAGACTCTGACAAACAAAACTGGTGAAGTCTGCTGTCAGCAGGCTGCCTCAGAAGAGAGGGAAGACCTTCAGAGGGAAGAAAGTGAACCGGGTCTAAGCAAAGACAGGAAAGCCTCAGACAGTGAGTGGAGGTAAAACGCATTCTTTTGTCGCCTGCTTTTGAGACTACGTCTCACTATATACAGCCCAGGTTGGCTTCAGACTCATCATCCTCCTGCCTCAGCCTCCCTAGTGCTGGAATGACAGGCCCATGTCTGGCTACTTTTCTTACTGGAGCTGATCTAGTGCTAACAGTGCATCTGAATTACTAGCACTGAAGTGTTTGATTGTGCCAACTAATATACATAAAACAAACGGCTGCAGTAACCATGGGGAAGAGGAAGAAACCATTCTGCTACAGGATTACTTTGTTTTATAAAGTTTATAAGGTATTAGTATTGACTGAAGGAGAATAGCACGACTTAAAATTAGCCTTGAAGGCTGGGAGACAGCTCAGTTGGTAAGGACCTACCACACAGGGACGAGAACCCGAGCTTGTACTCCCAGCACTGATTCGAACGCCAGCTGTGGTGGTGCACTCGTATAATGCCAACACCGGGGAGTGGACAGGTGGACAGATCCTTGGAGCCTGCTGGTTAGCCAGCCTAGCACCATCACTTAGCTCCGGTTCTGTGAGAGCTCATCTTAACAAACAAGCTAGAGGGTGACTGAGGAAGACACCTGACACTGTCTTCTGGCTGACACATGCAATCTGCATGTCTGCAGAGCGCGCACGCGCGCGCACACACACACACACAAGCTGAAGCTGGCATGTGGGCATATACCTGTAATCTTGCACTTGGGAGTTAAAGGAAAAAGGATTAAAGAAGTTCAAGGTTATCCTCAGCTACACAGTGAGTTCTAGGGTAGCCTGAGCTACAAATGAGATCCTATCTCAACACACACACACACACACACACACACACACACACACACACACACCTGAATTAGCTGTAAATATGTGTGGCAAACCCTAGGACAACCACTAACAGGGTCCCCTCTTCCATGTGTGTACAGATGCACAAACATGCACGTGTATATAAACACAGAAGCCAAAGTTCACGTAAGTTGTCTTCCTCTGTCATTCTCCATCCTGTTTACCGAGGCAGAGTCTCTCACTGAACTAGAGTCCACTGATTCCATTACTCTAGCTTCCCAGGGCTCTGTGTCTCTGTTTCTGAAGTGCTGGGACCCCCGGGGGGCCATCGAGCACACTAGGCTTTCATGTGAGTTCTGGGACCCGAACTCTGGCCCTCAGGCTTGCATGGATGTGCTTTATCCACTGAGCCATCTTCCCTGACTAAAAGCAGTTTTAAAAGGAAATATGATTGATGTATTAAGGCAAGAATATGGACTCATAAAATGTTTAACTAAAACACAGAAATCAGCTAGGCATGGTGGTATGCACTTGCAATCCCAGCACTGGGGATTTGAAGACAGAAATATCAGGAGTTCAAGGTCAGCCTGGGCTATAACTTTGAGACCAGCACGAGTTATGGGCAACCCTGTCTCAAAATACAGACAGACAGACAGATGAGTGTGAAACACAAAAATAAGAATGATGAACAAGAACAACAAATAGAAAACTAATAAATGTGGTGGCCGTTAATCTAGCTATATTAATAATGACATTGTATGTATGAGTACCCATGGAAACGCAGGCATATCTGCATGTGTGTGAGTGACTGTTATGTGGTCAGAGGATACAACATTGGGTACTGTTCCTCAGAAGCCATCTGGCTCTTGTTTTTTGGTACAAGGTTTCTCACTGGCTTGAAACTTGCTGAGTGTGCTGGGCTACCTGGCCAGGAACCCTCAGGAGCTGCCTGACTCAGCCTCAATGCTGGGGTTACGAAGATGAAGCCACCAAGCCCAGAATTTTTTGTACATGGGTTTTGGGGATCAAACTTGTGCTAGCATGGCAAATAATTTACCAACTGACCTACCCCCCCCCCAGCCCTTAATAATCACTTTAAACATCATTGGCCTAAACACATGAATTAAAAGAGATTATCAGAGTGGATAAAAAAACAAGGCTTGGCCGGGCGGTGGTGGCGCACGCCTTTAATCCCAGCACTCGGGAAGCAGAGCCAGGCGGATCTCTGTGATTCAGCAGCTGGCTACAATGAGTTCCAGAAAAGCGCAAAGTAACAGAGAAACCCTGTCTCGAAAAAAAAAAAAAAAAAAAAAACAAGGCTTGTTTATATGCATGTACAGAAACTCACTTGAAAGACACACATATCACAGGTACTGGAGTGGAGACAGTTATGCCATGACGACAATAATCATGCAGGGACATTCATCTGAGAAAGAACAGGCTTCAATTTGAGAAAGTTACAGGGAGGGAGAACCAGGATACAATGGCAAAGGCTCCTTTTCAAAAAGACTCAGTGGTCCTCAATGTGGACAAACCCAACTTCACACCACTGACACACTCCAGGCAAAACGGGCTGGAGCTGCAGGAAGAAACAGATGAGCCCACCATCGCTGCTGAGACTCTACACTTCCCACAGGAACAGACGCCTGGGCTGGGGAGGTGGCTCAGTGGGCAGCACACAAGCACGAGGATTTGAGTTCAATTCCAGGCACTCAGGAAAAATCCCTCGCATGATGATGCATGTCAGTGATTCCAGTGGTGGAGGGAGACAGGAGGACCATGGGGCTCGCTGACCAGTCAATCTAGCCAGTCAGTGAAAAGACCTTGTCTCCAGACACCAAGTCCAGAGCAAAACAGGAGGAGCGGACATTGACCTCTGTTGTCCACATGAGCACCAACAGGTATGGGCACCAGCACCTGTTCTACCTGTAAGCACACCACGCACATGCATGCATATGCATACACACACCACACACATGCATGCATATGCACAAAACACACCACACATATGCATGCATATGCACAAAACACACCACACACATGGACACACTCCTCCCCACATATGCATATCCACCACATAGTCCCCTCCCCTCATGTACACCACAGGCACAACACACACACACACACACACACACACACACACACACACACACACACACACACCAGGCATATAGCTCTAGGTTACACTGAACTCAACACTATAAATCTACTGGATTTAAGTGACATCTACAGACCACGTCATCCAGTAATCAGTAGATTATAATTTTTCTCAAGCTTTCATGGAGTCATATTCTGGGACATCAAACACACCAGAACAATTCAAAACAACAGAAATCACAACAGAAACTACAACAGAGTCACACTGGAGATCAACAGAGAGCTAGCAGGAAAATCCCACAACACCAGGAAGAAATAACACAATTCTAATTAACATACAGGCCGAGAAGAAACTCTTAAAGAGATTTAAAAATATTTTGAGCTAAATGAAAATGCAAACTCAAAATAACAATATTTGGAGGTGAAAGAAACCAAAGGTGTGGTGCACGGCAAGAGCTGGAGGCATCTACAGCACCATGGCTGACTCCGAAAGCCCTCCCAGGCCGCTGGAGGCCCTCCCTGGCAGCAGGGACACTAGGTGCTCATCCTCAGAGAATCCTCCTGGCAGTGAGGTGACATATTTGACAAAATGTGCTGTCAGCTAAACTTGGGCATTCGAAGTGGAAATGAAGAAATAGTAACATTAAATCTAAAGAAACCAACTACAATGCCCAGTCCAAAGCAGACTGACTAGTGACCATGCCACATACAAAGTGCTGCTTTAGACTTAGAGTCAATCATCACGGGAAGCTGCTTTGAATCCTAGCAGAAAGGCAGAGAGAATGGCAAGTGGTTCACAACGAGACACTGCCCAGCCCCCCACTAGAGGATTCATACACGCCCTGGTCTGCACCACTTTCTCTGACAGTCCCATGTGGTTTGGGGTAGGCCAGGCCAAGGCCTCAGGCAGCAGCAAAAGGGTCAAGTGGAACATGGTGGCTGCAGGGAAAGCAGGAGAGGGCGAGCCCAGGGGAGCCCAGGGGAGCCCAGGGGAGCCCAGGTGTCTTGCTGGCTGGCCTCTACACCCTCTGCTCAAACCAAGGGGTCCCAGCAGCTGATTACGGGGAAGTCACACCTGAACTACTTCTCAAAAGAGCAAAGGGAGACCTCATTTGATGACACTCCAAGGCAGTGTCACTGCAGAGCTACTAGCTAAGCATGTCAATGTCGACACATAGCGAAGTTACGTGTTCGTACGCTGTGCTGTGACACACACAGCACATGCACTTGCCCTTACGTTCTGTGACTGTGTAATGTTCCACTGTGTGTACCTGTAGTTTATGCAGTAACTTTGGCTTAAAAACAACTACGTTTTCTGCTTATTAGTTATTCAGGTTGAAAGTTTCCATGGCTTTTTGCTTGTCTTTATTACTGTTCACAGGGAAATACAGTTTTACTGCTGTTTACAGGGAAATACTGACTCAATGGAACACTTTACACCCATCAAGATAATTAGCAGATGCTAGGGGTATAGTTCAGTTATATACCTGTGCTTAGCATTCATACAAATGAGATCCTGGGTTCATTCTACAACTCTGGGGGGTTGGGGTGACAACTAGTCCATCTAGGACATTATATCCCCCAAATGGGAAAACTGTGAATGAGGAAAACCAGGATGCCATGCTCTATCTGCCCCAGGATTGCAGCTTTAGAAATGTCAGGCATGCAACCAGAGTCAAAAGCAGAGGGGAGAACGACTGCTGATCATTAAGATGATCTCCATCACGGACACGATGTTATTAGCATTAAGAAGCTGAAACAGTCCGGCGTGTGACGCACCTTTAATCCAGCACTCAGCAGACAGGGATCTCTTGATTCGAGCAGCGCTACAGAGTGAGTCCAGAAGGCGCAAAGCTACACAGAGAAACCCTGTCTCGAAAAACCAAAAAAAAAAAAAAGAAAGCTGAAACAACATGCAGTAGGCTACCTAGTGATCCTGCACTTGCTAAGAACCCAGAAGAAGGAGAGTTTAGACCCCACTGCAGCTGAGCCACACTGCAGAAGTTACCTGCAAGTTGAGCGGTGACGGCTTGGAATGGCAGCTTTCGGAACACGTCCACCAGGGGCTGCACTTTCCTTATGTTGACTAGCTCGTGCTTGCCGTAGTCCAGCTCATACACGGACACCAGCCCATTGGTCAGGATTCCTTTCAAAAGCACCCTGTACCACCTAGAAGCACAGTGGATTAAAGAGAGAAAACAGCCCAAGTCAACAGCCATTCCAAAGAGAAGCAAGCATTATATGGCACACAGAAAAATCGGTCCTGGGCGTCTGGAAGCACCTGCGGCTGCTCTCTTCGGTGGCCCCAACGGCCTGCTGTGCCCGTGGCTCCTCTCATGCACTCTGCTCATTCTAGAGCTTTAGAGGCCTCAGGGGGAAGGCAGAAACTCTGGCACTGTCAACCATCCTTAGGCTAAAACAGATGCCAAGGGGTGGTCAGGACAAGGAAAGGGATCCCTTCATCCTGGGGAGACACAAGATGGCCACGTCTGTACATGGTCCCCATCTGCAAGATGGAAAGGAAGATGCAGGTAGGATGTGTGGAAGCCAGAAAGTTGCTTGACTTAAGAACAGAGCAGAGCTGAGAGGACGTGGTGGCTTGGAGAGCACAGTACAGTGGGGCCAGACTAAGGGATGGTGCAGGCACAGAGGACGTGGTGGCGGGTTGGGGAGGGACTGAAAGTTTTGAACAAAGAACATTTTGGGGTATTCCTCCTTGGATCCCTCCCATTCTCAGTTCTCGCTTATCCTCAACAAATCTCTGTTTGCTCTGTTTAAAATGAAAACAATTTGGTGCACTGGGGCTCTCCCAAATGACCTGGGTCCAATTCCCAGCACCCACATGGCAGCTCATGCCTGTCTTTAAGTTCAGTTCCAGGGGACCCAATGCCCTCTCTGGTCTCTGCAGGAACAGATATACATGCAGGTAAAACATGCATACACTTACATTTTAAACATTTAAAAAAGAAATGGAAAGAAAAATAGATGATTTTAATTATTCCACGTGAAAAATGTTAAAAACCAAACAACCCCACAGAATCCAGCTTGTCCCTAAGATAAATAACCTGAGAGGGTAAAAGGGCATAGGGAAGCACCCCAGTTGGTCGGTCACCACGGGTGTGTTTTTCTTCAGTGGGTCTTGTCAGCAGTTAAAATGGGTAAAACAAAACAAAACAGACTTCAAGGTGAACCTACGAAGGACCAGTTTAGTCGATGGTCTCCACCATAGGAGGAGAGCAGCTCACCACAGCTCAAGGTAAACTATCTACAGATGTCTTAGCAACTGACTGGCCTGCTCGACTTGCCCTCTGGTGGCAGGGCCTGGCATTCTCTACAAGTGTACCAGCCAGAAGCCCAGGGAGAAAACACAGCTGGAAGCCTGCAATGAGGCCACTCCCTCTATGTGAGTGTGGACTGCTCAGGGAAGTCAGAAACCTTGAGGCTGACTCAAGGTGCAGAAGGCAAGGACGTGCAAGCCTCACAGACAACGGGAACACAGAAAGGATTCCTAGTAAGTACCTGGGGTTGGGAAGCCAAGCGCACCTGAATGTGAATCCCCCTGGCCATTGTCCTGTGGTGTCACTCTGGCCTGAGCCTCAGTTAGTCAAGTGTAATATTGTATTTTGTCATTGTTGTTGTTGTTGTTGGAAGCATCTAGCTCAACTCTTGGCATTACAACAGGCACTTAGCGAGGGACAGCCACCATCTGAAGATAAGCTAAATGAAAAATGCAGAGCAGACTGGAGGGGATATTTCCGGGTGGAAATGCCAGGCTGCAGGCTGCCCATTTGTGTAAGAGACAAAAAGGGGTGCAATAAACACATGTGGTTTCCACCACCACCAGCATCATCTTTAAGCTACAGGGGACACGTGATAGTGGATCGTGTTTCCAGTCCATTGAGTACAGCAGTAAAGGAGCAGGAGAAAGGGGTGTGTTTCTGCTGAGTTGAACTCTGAAGGCAGGTGCTTACACAAAAGCCTGGTTTGGACTAGACGTCAATTTTAGAGCAAACATGACCCACAGTGTAGAAACACAGATACTGGACCTTTCCCCGAGGGTTAGACTGGTGAGAAAGGAGAAGCGGGGCTTTGAATGTGTTTCCAGGTGCTTCTCATGAAGAGATCTGGAGACCATGACAATTTAAAAACCGTGTCAATTCCTATGTATTAGCTTATCATAGCTGGAATAAGGTTCAAGAGCCCCAAGTCTTAAGTAAGATAGAAGCTTTGAACACTTAACACTGATTAACTCACGACACTTAAAGAAAACATTAATGTACCCTTATTTCTAGACTATCTACTATCCCTGAACAATTAGCTGGTTAAAACCCCCAAGTCCCAGGCAGAGCTGAGCCAGCAGGCACAGCTGGAGGGCAGGTGGGGAGGCAATTCCTTCCCTCAGGCAGGTCTTCCCAACACTACCCATCACCGCCCCCCATCCCCCCACCCCTACCCACCCATGACAGCTAACACGAGGGTGGATTTGACTATAAATACATTATCCTGTAACGAGTTCTTACTGAGACAGACTTATACAGAGTCAACCCCACTCAGGGTTAGCGTTGTAAATAAAAAAGTGACGCAGTAAAAACGGCTCTTACAGATGAAAAGCTTTATGACACAGACTCAAGCTCTTCAAAATGAGCGCCATTACTCTCTTTCACATTTTAGAGTTAAAAACGGTTTTTTCTTCCCATAAAAATGACATTTTCTATATGTCTATGTTTAATATCTTAGAAAAAAATATTTTGTGTAAAGAAATTAGCAGTTTGATCTTTTAAAATATGAGAGAGGGGAGAGAGAGACAGACAGACAGACAGAGCTATCTGGGCGTTCAGCATTCAGAAGCTTGCCTCCCCACGTTGGCTCTTCACTTCCTAGGACGCCGTGGCATGAGTGCAGTGGGGAGCCTGTGCTCCTGCACGGGGCACACCCGGCACACCCAGCACACCCGATGGTTCAGGGGAAGGGGGTGTGGACCCAATCACGACCCATGAGGGCCCGGGGCGGTGAGACAAACTTCGCATCATCCCTTGAAAAGGTGCTACAACTAGCAGGAATAGGATAAACACTTAAGACTTCCCGTTATGTAAATGGGAAAACTCTTAACAGGAAAATGGTTAGTAGAGTTTTATATAATGTTAGCATTTTAAACATGAAAACTTCTCACAAGTCCTCAAATCCATGTTTCTCTCAAAATTCTCATTTGTGCAGACCAGGTCTCCCGGACACTAAGGACCCTCATGACCATTCTACAGATTCTTAGCAGAAGAACAAGGGCTTGGCCAGGACCTACTTATTCTCCACTTTGGCAGCGTACACTTGGTCTCTCTCCACCGAGATGTGGCGCTCCTCACACACACTGTAGTACAGGATCATCTCTTCCATCAGCACTTCCAGCTTGTGGATCTCCTGCCAAGGCTGGATGACAAAATGGCCTGGGTGACAGGCCACAGGCACATACACATCCATGTGTTCCCCTGACTTTGACAAGTGGACTGGAGGGGGCAGTTCCTCCAAGGAGAACGAGCTGGTGTGGTCCAGCAGGGACTTTCTGAGGACCTCTGGGTGGCCCTTTCTGAGACCCTCTCCAGGGCTGCTGGGTGCGGGTGTGCTGCTGCTGTTCCTGTTGCCAGGTGAGCTGACCGGCCCAGACACGGCACTCAGGAACACATCTTTCTGGTGCTTCCATAGGTCTGCGTTTGTGATCTGCCGGTTAATGCTGCGATGAGGATCAGGGAAGTTCTTAGGAGTAAATAAGTACACATATGCGACCCCCTTGGTTTCATCCACTTTTGTAACCTTTGGAAAACGTAAAAAAGCAATTCAGAAAATCACATTGACACTAGATTCTGAAAAGCGGTTATAATATTAACCTTAAATATTAAAGCAGAGAATTTTGTAAAACAATTATTTGTGGTAAGATGAATTACCCCTCACAGCCTAAAACATCTATAAAACACCAGCAATTCTTGTGGAAATCGCAACTGAAAAATAATCCTGCAATGTAAGACATGGCTGCTGCCCTGAGGGGAGGGAGTGGCGAAGGCAGCATGATCCATCTTTAAATTAATGACATTCCAGAACCCACGCAGCACGGAAACAGTACGCTTCCCTGCACCTCCCCCACCCTGAGCCAGGGTGACGACAAAGGAGCCAACAAGAGCCCTTTGGCCCAGAGGCCCCCAGGCTGGCAACCCCTGGGGTCTCAGGTCCTAATTCTGTGCCTGTCCCAGTCTCTATCTTCCCTTCCCACTTCCCACCCGCTCCTTATGCCAGGGAGTGTCCATGTGGGAATACCATGCAGTGGTCATGTGACTGCCCCGATGGGTGTCTGAAAGTCTGGGTGCTTAGTGATTCTCATCAGCTCCTCCAGTTTATCTTAAGGACAAAAACGGGACACTTCAGACTACATCTATCATCCATCAAAGAGGACACAAAATGGAAGAAGACAGGGACACAGGTAAAAGAGGGTGGCAGCCCACCTAGGACAGTTCCTTTGAGAGTGTACTCCCTCAGTGAGATGCACCTCTTTAATCCATCCTTTAATGTCTACTGAAATACTGACTAGTTCATTTTGATATCTGTGATACAGGAGTACCATTAAAATTCACCCAAAGTACTTTTAAGCTAAGAGTGAAGACACAAGCTAATAACAGTAGCACTTCAGGGCCTAAGGCAAGAGGATTATTGCAAGTTCCAGTCCAGCCAGGGCTACAGAGCAAGACGCTCTCTCAAAAGGAAAAAGAAGAAGTATTTTTAGTATGTACCCAAAACTTTGTCTTTATGAGTAGGTGAGAAAACAATATTTACTATCTATCATGTAACAAATGAAGCCCATAAAACAGGCATAATTAAACTGTGTGGAGCATGCAATGTGCATGTTCCACAGCAGCAGCAGCAGCCTGGACTCCACACGCACAGAGACAGAAGGGTCAGGGCTAGGGGAAATGATTCAGATCTCTGGGAAGCTATGGCTCAAGGATTTCAGCTCCAGGTTTACATACAACAACACTGTCTGCATGGGTTCAGGAGCTGAGAGAGGTGCCTAAGGTTCTTCATCCTAGAAATTCGAGCAACAAGCTAAAAAGCTTCAGAAAAAATGTGAAAACACTGAGATTAGCAATGGATTGTTCACAATCACCAGGGTTAGCAGGGGTTCACATCACAGGTTAGCAGTAGATGGCCTGTTCACAATCACCAGGGTTAGCAGTGGATGGCCTGTTCACAATCCACTCTATTTTAGGAAAAGATAGTTATTGTCTTAAAAACATTTATTGAGAGATATGATCACATATCAATTGACTTGATCACAAGTCAATTTAATTCTTTTTCACTTAGCAAGACTGCAGTAGAGAACTAAGTACCTCTGCTACCTTATTAATAATAGGAAAAAGGGAGTTGTAATAATACAGGAGATCGGGGTAACTCTTTAAATAGAAATCAGCCAGGAAATATCTTATAGCTACATGTATAATTCATCTCTTGGAAGTAAAAACATGTCTGGTGTGAAGGTGTCCATTTACGACAGTGAGGTAAAATTCATTCATGTGAACCCCAAGCTCCAGCTCTTCCCAGACATCCCAGAACCAGGAAGATAACTAACCTTAATGCTACAGTCAGAGCAATTCAAAACAGAATCTCTTAGCCAAAGGACAGCATCTGGTGTCCACATGCCAATGGACTGCGGAAGATCAGCCAAACAGCACTTTATAGCCTGAAAAAAAAAAAAAAAGAAAAAAACCTAAAACACACCATCTTAAAATCGGCAGGACATGTAACGTCTACTTCCTTAAGCCAGACGCTGCAGCAGATGATGGCAGTCAGTCCGTGGTCTGCCTGTCTGCCATGCTGTCTATTTATGTCCCTATTGGCTTTTCATTTGACTTTTTTAATCCTCCCAGGGGCCAGGGGGCTTATACCAGACACTGTGTCACCCCACAATCCTTCTGGTCTAACATATTCCGGGCTCCACTGTATGGATGGGGAAACAGTCAAGAGCAGCCTGTGGCAGGTCACAGAGTGGAACAGATGGGACACCTGCAACAACCTGATTTCACTGCAAGAGTCTCAAAGGAAGCTTAACTACTTCACCCAGAATCTCCCGAGAGACCCATGGGTGCTGAGCACTTGTGCTCACCACCTGAAGGAGGCAGAGACAAGAATTAGAGACAAAATGCCTTAAGTCTGCAGGTACTCAAATGCATCCCTCCCTCAGTGCTCTCTTACTCCCCAAGCTACTTCAGAATGCCACAGGAGGGAGACTGACTTCAGGGACTCTCTCAGTCACATGTGGGTCTCGAACTGAGGGAGGAAATCTTGTGACAGACATGAAAGCTACTCCACACTCCTCCTTAGATTCCTCTTGTGCTAAGCACCTGCCATGCCCTGGAAAAGCTACAGGTGATGACCAGGCCATTCAGAGTGGAGAGAGCACTCTGCAGGGCCTGTGGGCAGAGGCAACAGGGAGGAAGACAGCCTAATAGACTGGTGCACAGCTAAGTATAGGCTCGGCTGGCAGGAAAGACCACAGAATGCCCAGCAGCTCTGCCACCAAAAGAGGGCACTTAATATAATCACATTTTCTAAATGATTAAAATAGATGCTAGAAATAAGCTCTTTACTGAGAGAAAAATACTATTTTTTAATCCTGGCGATCTATTCACATTTAAAATATCTTAAAATGAAGAGCTGAATACAACCTTTACGGGTTTGCTCCTGTGACTTAGACCTCTTGGGGAGACAGATGTTAACTAGGGGCTGGGCAAGCTGCCCTTAAAGGACCTGTAATGAGTAGTCATCACACTTATCAAAGAAGGAATCTAGCTGAGATTAGCAGGAAGAAAAAAGGTGTTTATTGTCTATTTCACACAACACTGCAGCATAAAGAAGGGAGTGGTGTGTGACTTTCAGAGAAGCAGGAGGAAGCCTGAAGTCCCTGTCTCCAGCCAGGGAGACCTTGTCAATATGATACGGGCCTTAGGTGGACATGGCCACGAGGAGACAAAAAGGGCAGAGCTGTGTCACTCCCAGGGCGGTGGACTTCCAGTATTAGGGCCGCACATCAACAGGGTAAAAGAGACTCTGAAAGCAGGCTCGCACGAGAGCCAAATTCTTCTCTGTTAACTGTGTCAGGAAAGGCAATGGAGACTTGAGAGAGACGCTACAGCCATGCTAGTCACAGCAAACCATGCTTTCCAGGCTGTCCTGATGGTGAGGATGACTTCTGCAGAAGTCAAGGGGCATCATGCAGTCCTTTTTTGTTTGTTGTTTCCTGAGACCAGGCCTCAAGGAGTCCAGGCGAACCTTAAACTCACTGTGTAGCCAAGGATGACCATGAACTCTTGACCCTTTTGCCTCTACCTCCCTAGGGCTGGGATTTTAGAAGCATGCCCACCATGCCCAATGCAAATGAATATTTAATAGAACATAATACTGAATTAATCATATTAATTTACATAGTAAACATTTATATTTTCACCTAGATTATGTATCTATAAATATTTAATAGAATATGCAATAGAATATAGTCAGTATATTAATATTTTAATAGAATATTAAATATTTAATAGACTATGACCATTAATATTTAAAAGAACACAGTAATTAATTATATATTATTTATGTGTTATACACTAATTACTTATATAAATATTTAATAGAATATAATATTTAATTAATAGAATATATATTAGATTCCTATAAAAAATCCTCTATTTTCTCTCAAGGTAGTCAGTACTTGTTAACAAGACCGACAAGTTTACAATGACTCACAACTGTCATCTGAATGCTCTGTAAGAGGACAGGCTATGGTTAATGTTATCACTCCCATTTCTCACATGGGAGAAAGTCTTACAGAAAATGAGTATATATAAACACATTTCCAAAAGAATGGCGAGCCAAATAAACAGCAGCCCTGCGGATAAACCCTTACATACACCACCCTAAAGGCTGGCTAGTTAGATGTCAGAACTGGTATGTGATTATTACAATGGTACCTCTACTTGGGTAACAACATAATGACTCAGTGTTCTTGAAAACAGCATTTACTAAACAGTGGTCTGTAAATGTGACTGGTCAGATTCACATCTGTCAACATCCACTCTGCTATCTGCTTACAAACTGAGACTGTGCTCATGAGCATGATCAGGACCGGCATGGCTGATCAACAGGTAGGCAGCTCTCTGCAGACCTCCAGGCTGACACAGTCGTACCTGAGGCGGGATGGCAAGCATCTCCTGCAGGAAGCGAGGGGGGATCTCTCTGAGCTCCGATACTTTCACGGATGTTGCATTGCCAGAGTCCAGGAAGTGAACATCCAGTGCCCGGCTGCTGTGAACGTTCGTGATCTGCAATGAGAGGAGCCCTGGCTCACTACTATCACAGGGGAGGATGACACACTGCCACCCTCACCCCCATACAGCGCTGCAGGGTTAGGAAAACACCCCAAACTATCAGTTAATATTCTTAGACTACAGCATGGAGCCTTTCTTCTAAGTCACTCGACAGTCAGCACCAGTACTGACCAGCCAATCACTGTAAGGCCACCAGTGTCCACTATTTCTCCAATTCTCGAAATACTGCTAATTAGATGATGTTATTTTTAAAATATTAAAATGTGTTGGAAAATTCTTATATCCTAATAAAGAACATTAATAATTCAAGATGGAATTTTACTTACAGAGGGAAATTGCTTTGAAAATAACATATTTTACTATAAAACTTAGTGATTTATTTATTTATTTATTTATTTATTTATTTATTTATTTATTTATTTATTTTGGTTTTTCGAGACAGGGTTTCTCTGAGTAGGCTGGCCTCAAACTCACAGAGATCTGCCTGGCTCTGCCTCCCAAGTGCTGGGATTAAAGGCGGGTGCCACCACTGCCCGGCCAAACTTAGTGATTTTTAATCATTTCTGCCAACTGAAAAAAATCTGAAGCTCAAAAAGTCAGAGGGATAAAAGAAAGCCCAAATTACTGTACAGCAATGGGGAACTCCACAGAGCCCAGCAATTCTTGGAGAACTGTCAAGAACAAAGACATCATTTAAACAATTGCTATCAAAGTATTTGTACACCACACTAAGAAACACTTTTTTTTTTCCCAAAATACAAAGCAGAAACTTAGATACAAATCTCAGTTTGAAAGAGAATTTACAAAATGGCACTACTCTTTCTTTAGAGTCATTAAAAACGAAGACCAACCAGTAGCATGTCAGAGGGTTTCGAGGAAACATGAAGGTAAATCCAATGGGGCATCCAGACTGGATCCCAGGGCAGAAAAGAACACCGTGGAACAATGTGAGAAACGAGGGAAAATTCTGCACATTAGTGACTTCTATTAATGTTGACTTCCTGGTTTGGGAATCGAGACCGGTTACACAAGATGTTAACAGGCTAAGTGAGGCCTCTTTATATTACTCTTGTTAACTCTTCATAGAGTCTTGAATTATTTTTTAAATTAAAAACAGATCTGTACATTTACATATTATCAACTAAACAACAGAGCTTTAAGAGCTCAATAACACCATGCTGGGCACGTGACACGTGACCTGTGGTCACATACTCTACAACTCAGCCTTCTAGGAACTAAGTCACATCAAAGGCAGTAACCACTCTAGAACTGCTGCTTTCATTTGGCTAGGGATGGCTGAGCCTTTCTGAAGGGAAGGTCAGGACAGTCAATCTGTTGACATTTAAATGACGTTTCTTGTCTTAGAGGGCTGGTTTCCTGTGATTCTTAAAAATACTGCACACAGGAAGGTTCACAGTGGCAACAAAACCACCAACACCCATGGGGAGAGTGGTGGGGCTGTGGTGGACTCTTCCTCTTGCTGCATCACACAGCATGGAAACAGACTACTACAGCACCAGAACTGAGTCTCACAGTGAGTGAAAGGCATGCTTCAGAAGATTAATGCATTGATGCTTATTTACGTAAGATTTAAAGAAGTTTATTTAATCATTCGTGTGTGTGTGTGTGTGTGTGTGTGTGTGTGTGTGTGTGTGTGTGTGTGTACACGTGTGAGAGCACAAATGTGCACATGCATGTAGAGGCCAGAGGTTGGTGAGAATATTCTTCTATTACTCTATACCTTATTTTTTAAATAGGATCTTTCAGTGAATCCACAGCTCACTAATTCAATCAGTGCATCAACTCAGCAAGGCTGCCCCAGGGTTCCTCTGCCTCCCCTGACCTGGGATCACAGGTACTTGCTGCGGTGCCTGGCTCTTTATGTAGGGTCCTCATGCTTGTTCAGCAAGCACTTTATTGACAGAGCCACCTCCCTAGTCCTATTTTTTTTTTTTCTCCGAAGACAGGATTTCTCTGTGTAACAGCCTGGCTGTGCCTGTCCTGGAACTCACTCTGGAGACGAGGCTGGCCTCGAACTCACAGATATCCGCCTGCCTCTGCCTCCCGAGTGCTGGGATTAAAGGTATGCATCACCACCACCTGGTCTACTTTTTTTTTTTTTTACTATGCATATTCTAAATACATATTTATCTCTATAGTTCTAGTATGTATACACACACACACACACATATATTCTATTGTATATGTAATACACAGCAAAGCCATGTGTAGAGTTATAAATACATACACTAAAAACATTAAGAAATTCAGCTGTTGGCTTCCTTAGAGCAGAGGCAGGAGGATAAGAACAGGGCTCAAACCATATGGCCATCTCGGCTGTCAGAAACTGGTGATAAGTACAAGCATGGTTACTGTACTATTGAGAAAATCTGTCTGTATATATGAAACACTTCACAATAATCTTTACAAGTCAAGGGGCTGATCTTACCTCTACTCGTAACCATTTTCCTTTGCAATGGAAGAGGCAGATCTTCCCACAGAAGGGTAGCGAGATGAAGTACTCAGAGGTCATGTGCTACGAAACAGAAAATCAAGGAACAGTTCTTACTCTCGCAAGTATGGCTGCAGCCCTGGAGCAGCGTGGAGGCATGGACTGTTTACCCACAGGCAGTCAGACGTCTCTCCTCCCAGGAACAGCTGCAGCAGGCACAGCGACCTTACCAGGTGCTGCAGACTCTGCCTTCTGCTGTCCCGCTTGCTAGTGCCAGTTTACTCATGCAGCAGGCACACGCACGGCTCCCAGACTGACACCTACAGTGTCCACAGTGTTGGCAGGGTCAGTGGGGCTCATGTGGGCTCTGGCTCTACTAGTTACACAGGAAAAGGGCTGCTGGATCCAACCCGACCAGAGAGCAGATGAAGTCAGGAGACTGAGTCAGCCATGAAGGCCGGCAGCTTCGCTCCGCCATTTAACATTTAACTTCATGTTACTGGTTCATTCATTCTTTTTCATCCAAACTAAGAAGTATTATCACCACAGTCATCGGTGCCTGTGAGATGCTAACAAATGGCAGGGTTCCCCCTAGCCCCTCTTCTGCCCCAGCCTGCACTTAGGGCCTTCCCAGGGTTTGCTCTTCTGGTGACTGTTGTGAGTCTCTATGGACAAGGACTCCCCTTGGGTGGCATAGCACTAGGAAATGTCAAGTACTCGAGCATCCTGGGTTATTAGGACAAATGAATCCTCACAAGTTAGTCTCTCCGGGGGTCTCCTATTTTCCCAAACTCAATCAGCAAATGAAACTTTACCTACATACACACTATACATGTATATATAAACATATATTACATATAATAATGTAATTTATAATATATTTTATGACTTATATTTATATAATTTATAGTTTATGTATTATTTTTAATTATTTCACTTTAAATGTAGATACATGTAATATATTTATAATTATATAATTAAATGTATATGAATATAATATAATGTATATATAATAAACGTATATGATATCTCTAACGTAAAGGAGTAAAGTTATGTATCTGATGCCTCCACTCCAGACAGCGTGAGTAAGAGTTCATGTTATTCAACACCTATTTCAGACTACACATTCTATGTACAAACTAAGGAATGGAGAAAACTGACAACTGTCTCTACCCCAGTGGTTCTCAACTCATGGGTCATGACCCCCACGGAGACCACAAATCAGATATTTACATTACAATTCAAAACTAGCAACGTTACAGATATCAAGTAGCAACAAATAATTTTATGGTTGGGGTCACCACAACATGAACTGTATTAAAGGGTCACAGCATCAGGAACATTGAGAGCCACTGCTCTACCATAAGGCAGGGAGGAGCCACGTAGCCAAAACATAAAGCTGAACAGAGTAGGTTGAGGTGCTAGCCATCCTTTGTGGTAAAAGAAAAGGGTCCCTTCCAGGGGTGACGGGACAGGGCTGAAGCACATTCTGGATTACAAGTTTGTAATCCAGAGGGAAGGAAATCCTATTAGTGACTTAAAACCTCTGCATGTCCTGATTCAGGATGAAAGGAAGGAGGGAAGGGGAGAGGAGGAGGAAGGGGCCACACAACTGAGCCATATATGGAGCCACACTGATGGACTGTCTCTCCTCAGCAGAGAACTGGAGGGGGATGCCTGACAAGCTGGCTCCTGAGGACAGTCACAGGCAGCTGTGCTTAGGACACATCAGCTGCCTGCAGTAAGTAACTAACTATTGCATTGCTGAATGCTTCCTACATGCCAGGCACCGTTCTTTCTAGGCAGTGTTGCAACTATCTCCGTGGTTATTTCACTGGAATACACTGCTGCGCCTGCATGTTACAAAGCAGGAGCAGGAGTTTCCCCAAAGCTCTGCAACCTGGGTTTTCTACCCACCGTTTTGAAAGATCAGCCTCTACTTATTAAACAATTATTCACCCCAGCGCACCCTGAGCCTCTGCTTGCAGTCTAAGGCTGATCTTAGGAGGTGGTGCTACCCCACTGCAGTCTGAGGCTGATCTTAGGAGGTGGTGCTCCACCCACCATACCTTGCAGTCTGAGGCTGATCTTAGGAGGTGGTGCTCCACTGACCATACCTTGCAGTGGAAGTAGTCCTCTGTCTTATGCAGAAGGTCATTGAGTTTGTTCAGACCCTTGCAGGGCACCTGACAGTAGAGTGTGCCGTCAGAACAAATGTTAGTCACTTTGACGTTGGTGTACATGGCATCCACCTGGAACAAGCAAACAGGGAGCCTGTCTGAGGACAAATGCTTCCCTTGACCTCTCCAAGCAGTTCCCTGCACAGCCCATCACGTTACATACTCGTGGTGGCTAACAGACACTCTCAACTTGACAACCCTGAGAGCCACGATACCTCTGAAGTATGCATGAGGGTGTTTCTAGAAAGGTTACACTGAGTGAATACCTGGCATCAGTGTGGGTGCCATCATCCCACAGGCTGGACTCCTTCATTTCTGCTTCCTGGCTACAGAAGTAGGTGACGGGTACCCCACCTGCCCACAGCCACAGCTCCCCGCCATGGTGGACCACATCCCCTCACAGCACAGGCTGGAAACCCTTCTTCCTTCCAGCTGCTCTGTCAGGTGTGGTTGCAGTGACAAGAAAATGAACTAACGCAACACTTTTAAATTCTGTGAGTTCAAAGACATCTGGGCAGAAGAAAATTCACAACTTAAACGATACAGGTGTTAACTGTGTCAGGTACAAAAGAGACATTTTCTACATGGCCCATCATCTGGAAGGCTGAGTGTGTTCTGAACTGGCTTATTGTCTCTCCAAGAATAAAAAGTGTTCCAAAACCATACTTTTACAAGATTAACAGAAGGGTTTTTGTAGGCGGGCTTTTCTTTGGGCCGCCAGCTCACAAATAATGACACGGAAACTTATTGTTGTTTTTAAATCTCAAAAAGTCCATTCCATTACCAGTCTTCTGTGTCTGTTAGGTGTCTGTTGGTGTGATAAACACTGACCACAACAACTTGGGGAGAAAAGGGTTTATGTCACCTTGCAAGATTATAGTCCATCACTGAGAGAAGTCAGGGAAGGAATAAAAAAGAAAGAATCAGGGAAGGAACTAAAGATTAGAGTCCATCACTGAGAGAAGTCAGGGAAGGAACTAAAGATTAGAGTCCATCACTGAGAGAAGTCAGGGAAGGAACTAAAGATTAGAGTCTATCACTGAGAGAAGTCAGGGAAGGAACTAAAGGCAGGAACTGAAGCAGAGGCCGTGGAGGAGCACTGCTTACAGGCTTGCTCTTCATGGCTTGCTGTTTTACACACCCCAGGAACACCTGCCTCGGGGTGGTGCCACCCACAGTGAGCAGGGCTCTGCCACAACATCATCAAGCAAGAAAATACCCCTATATGATAATCTGATGGGGGCGTTTTCTCAATTGAGATTCCCTCTTCCCAAAAGGCTCTAGCTTGTACCATATTGACATAAAACTAGCCTGCACAATGGGCTACATGAATTTTAATGATTCTCAAAAACTATAATCAACATAAAGTTTAATCTTAACCATTTTTGGGGTCAAATCACAATATATAAAAAAAATTTCATAGTTCTATTTGTTAAAAGCCCCTTTCCCTAAATGTTTTTTATCAAGTTTTTAAAATGGTAAGTCTGGCCGGGCAGCGGTGGCACAAACCTTTATTCCCAGCACTCGGGAGACAGAGCCAGGTGGATCTCTGTGAGTTCGAGTCCAGCCTGGTCTACAGAGTGAGATCCAGGACAGGTACCAAAACTACATAGAGAAACTCTGTCTCGAAAAAAGAAAAAAAAAAAAAGGTAAGTCTGTTCTTTAGCACCCACCCTATTCTTTCAGTTGAATATTCTATAATTTATTAGTTCACTCATTTAGAGCACTTACGTCCTACAGATTTAAAATATTCAAGCTAACAATAAATATTTCCAAGGATAGAATTTTTCCTTGTGTTTTTTAATCTTTACAGGAAAATTTCATATAAAATCATTTCCATCTGAGAAACCGGAAAATAAGGAAGTGAATCCCTGTGAAATAATTACGAGAACTGGCTTGTCATCTCCATTTCCTCCTCCTCCTCCTCCTCCTCTCCTCCTCCTCCTCCTCCCCGATTTTCCCCAGTAAGGAGCTGTAGGAAGGAGCTGTCACCTCTCCTTCTACCCCATCCTAGTTACGTGCTATCAGTTATTTGCCTAAAATCTTTAACTTTCTGTTCTGATGATTTTCTTCTCAGCTCCCCTCCTTCACTCTTTTTTTTCCTTTTTTTTTTTAAGTGCATGTGTGTGTACACATGTGCCTGCAAGTATGTTTTCCTATGTGTAGACCACTTTCCATCTTACCTTTGGAGACAGGGGCTCTTGCTGGATGGACGCATCACCCCGCCTTTGTTCCCAGGAGCTAGGGTTACAGACACAAGCCCCTGCAGCAGGCTTTGTTGCTGTTCTACAGTTGTGCATGCTTGGATGGAACTCCTCAAATGGTAAGATGGCCGCAACGTTTGCAGAGGACCCCCACCCCACCCCCACACTTCACTCTGAACAGTGACCACAGTGGTACCTGGAGATGAACTTCTAGAGATTTGTCACATATGGCCTTCAGGCAGGTGGCATTGATGTTGATATCATCTTCTCCTGAGGTGTCATACAGAACCACCAAGGGGATATCTGACTTGTCCAGTATCTCCACAGCAAAGATCTTCCCACATGTTAATGATTCGACCACCTTCACAAGGTCAGGATCATCATTCAGAATCTCCAACCCTGGAAAACAGCAACTGCTTTCATTTCTACTTAGACAGAAGCATCGTGGATGGACAACTTCATGTCTATTTGACCAGCCATTAATGGTGCACTTTTAAATGGAAGCTTCATTTCACAATCTTCTTTACCTTGTACAGCTGGAGATAAAGGGCATGAGGTGAACACCTCTCTAAGAGACGATCAGAGCAGGCATTCTTAACATAAGGAGACTGATGACCAGCCAGACCTTTACCACAGAAGGAGCAGCCTTCAAGACATGTGCAAATGTGTGTGTAAAACAAGAGACTAACATGATCAAGAACCTGTCAATCATGTCACTGTCTTATCTTTCCTACATCTGTTTTGTTCAATTAAACTTGTATAACTACTTTTCTTATAAAATTAATACCTATTATTGAAACTTGAAATCCTCCCTCCCTCCCCCTTTTCCTCCCGATTCATCACCGACTGAGGATACCACAGAACCTCTGAATTTATCTGATTTATCAAAAGAAACTGATGTTGCAGCCAACACAGGCATCAGGTGCAATGTTGCAAACTAATTACTCTTTCAGTTCTTTGACAGCTGGAATTCAACATAACACGTAGATGGCAAATCTAAGTTCATCTACTGAACTAAACAAGCATGCCATTTCCTGCAGTCTGACTAGAGGTCTCTCTTTCTGTTTCTCTTTGAATGTGAGTTACAAGGCAGATTCCTCCTGCTCTACCCGTTCTCAAGACTCAGTGTTGGAACTATTCTCATACCTTTGACTCAGCATCCGGACTTTTGTTCTGCACTTGTGATGCATCCTTTCAAAACTAAAACTAATTTCACAACTTTTGATTGGCTCTTAAAAGCTCACTGGGCTTATCTCAGATTCAGGCCCTTTAGAGACATATGGTCTCATCCTTGCTGATGGGGACATTGCCCAACCCCTTTATTCTGTTTTGGGACAGGGTCTCACTCTGTAAGTCCACACTGGCCTAGAACTGACTATGTAGCCTGGGCTGGCCTCCAATTCATGGTCTTAGACTCTGAAATGCTGGCATCACATGGGTGAGGTACATACTCAGCTTAAGGGGTATTTCTGTAGAGGGCTCCTTTTCATGTAAGAACTATGATCTGAGGACTGGAGAGGTGGCTCAGTGGTTAGCCGAGCTCCCCACCCTTCCACCTATACTGGGGGGCTCACAACTGCTGGTAACTCCAAGGACACAGGAGCTGATGCCTCTGGCCTCCACAGGCACCTGTATACACGAAGAATGCATACATTTTATATGTGTGTGTGTGTGTGTGTGTGTGTGTGTGTGTGTGTGTGTACATACACACACAGAGAGAGACAGAGACAGAGAGAATTTAGAAAAAGAATTCTGCCTTTAGAAGTGCAAGCCTCCTTGGTACAGTGCCTAATACCCTTAATCTCACTGTGCCTTCCTTCCATACCTCATTCCTCCTGTCACCCACATGTGCACAGTCCCATGCTTCTGTAAAGAAGAAAGGTGCAAGGACCAGCACACCCCACAGTCTCACTCAGCTTGAGTGCACAAGGTTTGCTAGCAGAGTGCATCTCCACAGTCCATCTCCAGGGGAGGCCTGAGGATCCCTCCTAATACTTGAAGCAACAGGAGTGAGTCCCATGATATAGGATCGTATGGGCTTTTACTAAGACCAAACAAAACAAACATAAACCCTTTCAAATGGCTAGGTGAAGTTTTTATAATAAAATACAATGAGCTACGTTCTATATAATAAATATAACAAAAACACTGTCACATTTTCATCATTACTACATCTTAGACAGAACACCTTACATATGAATTCTTCATTGAACCTTTCAAGAAAAACATTAAAGTCACGCGCTGGGTGTGGTAGGCCACCCCTGTAACACCAGCGCTGAGGGGGTGAGGAGGGAGGAGTTCGAGGCCAGCCTGGGCTACACAGTGAGCATTTCCAAGTTGAACACTGGACTGGTGATGGGTTTTCTAAGGAGCCCACTTACCCGCCAGCTTGCACTTGGTGGCCTGGAAGGACAGAGAGCAGAAGCGTGGGCTCAGTCCGTAAGCTTTGCTCTTCTCGACATTCTCACAAAAGCCGTAGTCCACATAGCACACCTAAGGACAAAGCAAAGCCAGCCATGTCTATGCGCGGTCTCTATCCTTACCAAAACTGGGACACATTTAAGTGGGTTCACTTTATTCCATAAGCACCAAGTACCTCAACTGTCTCCTCAGGCCAAAGGAAAGGCTCCCTGATGCACCCAGAAGACGACAGCAGGCTGGGCCTCAGGGTCCCATGTTCCAGGCCCTGGTCTGCTACCTCGCCCCTTAGTCACCAGGAAGAGCAAGGCCAGAATCGGAGGCCTCACCTAGGCCTCCAATGCTGCTGCGTCTTCCCATCTTCATCCAATGCTTGTCCTCCCTCTCCATTCTGAGGGGCAGTAGATGTTTCCAGAGAAGCCATCAGTCCTGTGATACTGGCCACAGGCTAGAATCCCAAAGCAGCACTTGTGACAGTCTGCTCTCGGCCACTGTGCTACTAGGGGCTGACATGTTTCTGTTGGGGGCAACAATGACGTCAGGCTGGACAATACAGAACTCTACTTTAAAATAAAAAGAAAGAAAAACCCAGTGTTTTCTTCCAGTGCACAAAGCTAGATTATGTCTTCATGCACCTTAGCAAAGGCCTGGCTCTGAGATAAAGCTGGCACTGGACATTCTTGTCACCTTTATATAACCTGGAATCACCTGGGAAGTGTCTCCGTGAGTCTACATCAGGGTAGCCTGTAGAATGTCTGTGGGGACTATCTCAACTGCCTCAAATGACACAGGAAGACCTAGGCTCCAAGTGGGCAGCACCATGCCTGGAATGTATTAAAGCAGAGGACTCTGCTGAGCACCAAGCGTGCATGCATTCATTCTCCCTGTTCTTGCCTCAGAAGGACTAACAGCTCCGTTCCTGACTTGGCCCTCTTGCAGGGCAGGACTGCAGCCCAATTAACCTGTTCTCCTGAGTTGTCTCTTGTCAGGATACTTCATTACAGCTATGGAAGTGTGACTGGACACACACCATTAGCACAGAGATGACTTCTACAGCACACACTGCTGTAGAAGTCCTAAAAACCACAAAGTCTCCCCCTCTATTTTCTAAGACAAGGTCTCACTATGTAGCCTGCCTTGCCTGGGACTCATTTAAATAGCCCAGGCTGGAGATCTGCCTGCCTCTGCCTCCCAAGCTATGAAAGCTTTTTTTCTTAGTAACTAGAAACTAAGTTTTACCATCATGGGTTTAGAATAACTAAGCCTCTGACACTGTAGAAAACCTACTACGCTCCCTTAATGAAAGCACATGATAGTTATTAAACATAAAATTCAAAGCAAACAACAAAGGGCAGGCAGAGAGTCAGCTGGAAATACTCATCAACAGAGGCAGGTCTTTGTGTCTTCAGCAAAAAATGAAGATAAATTCCTCCACAGCAGTGTGAGGAAGGAAAGGGGCAAAGAGCCCTCCAACTCCAGAGCACGTGGTGAATGTGCCTGGCTGCTGTGGCAAAGCCTCCCTCTTAGGAAAGGATGCTGGACCCAGGTTGCTGGCGGAGTCCAAAGGGACAGCTGTTGGCCACTTCAGTGCACAAGTCCACCTTCCTACACTTCATTTCTTCCTCTCACAGGCCTCAATATTCTCAGGCAGCTTTCATTTTCATTAACAGCAATCTACAGCTGCAACTTGGACTTGTTCTTCCTGAACCCATGGTATATACTCTGAAGACAGGATGCAGTTTGTGAGAGATCCAGACTCCAGAGAAAGTCAGGCCATATTGTTAGCCTACCAACAGACTACTCTGGAGGGCTCCAGAGTCTTCCAGGGTTTGTCTGCAGCTGCCTTCTTTATTGATCACCACACTGTATTTTTGCTGTGGTGGTAGTAGTGGTGGAATTTTGTTTGTTCTGTGGTACTGGAGACTGAACTCGAGGCCTAGTGCATCCCAGGCAGGTACTTTATCACTGAGTTACATCCTGTAACTGAGACAGGTTCTCACAAAGTTGTTGCCCAGGCTGGCCTTGAAACTGTTCTCTCCTGCCTCTGCCTCCCAAGTAGCTGGATTACAGACCTGTACCACCAGGCCCAGCTGGTAACATATATTTATATGGCAACCACAATTCACAAAACACTTGTCCCTGGATAGGCCCATGACTCATCCACCTCACCCTGTGTTCTTTGCTCTAGGAGAGCAGAGCAAGCATTTCAGCTGGGGATCACCACAAGCCAGCAAGCACCCAGGGCTTCCATTTCTGGTTCTCTGGCACCATCAAGTGGCCACAGATCTCACTGTCACCCGAATATTCTTCATGCCTGCACACACCTCCTAGCTTCCAGAAGTCCTGGAGCCTGGTGATGGGACAGGACAAGGACTCAAGAGGACTGAGGGTGACCCTGGGAGCAGCCCAGCTCAGGCTAAGACACTGAGAGAAGAACAGCAGCTCTCTGCGGGGACTGCTTCCTCGGGAAAAGCCTGCTTGACGCTGCTCCCAGAGTTCCTCAGTGCTGAGCGGAGGGAAATGCCCTTCTGATTAGATCTGAGTCCTGCCCCCTCCCAGAGGACTTTAGGTTTGCTCTGTGACTTTAGAGATCTCATGACTACCACTGACATAAAAGCTGATGGAGAGAGCTTCCACAGACACCATCTTTGAATTTCTGGTGAAGTCACACAGGATATGGAAGGACAATGAGAAGCCAACAGTCCTACCTGAAAACCGGTAACATATCTACCTCACGCTAGACAAAACTGAGCTTGCCTTTATCTTGTTCTCGTCCGTGGAGATGATCTGTGCGCGTAACCAGGCATCCTCCTCTGCGTTGACCGCCAGCAGCTGCCCCACGTGCACGTTCTGGATTGGTGTGACTTTGGGGTTCTTACTGTAATACTCCTTCATCTCATCCTCCATCAGTTCCTGAGCGGCTGAGTAGTCTTTGCCTACATACCTGGATTGACAGACCCATTAGGCGTCACTGGTGCTCCTACCTCCCCTGCAGCCATCCCTCCGTCCAGTTTCACCCCTGCTCACCAGCAGGGGGAGGGACTGTGCTTAGGGAAGATTAGTCTAAGTGCAGGAAGACAGGAGGCTGGAGATCACTGCCTAAGGTGGCAAGGTTTGACAGTCTGAGAATGGGGGCCGGGTGAAAGGAGGGAGGAGCGAAGGTACAAGGAGACACCACAGGAGGCCAGATGAGCCCTCCAGGGATTGATTGAGGCTGCTGGGATCTGTATGGACTACTGAAAAAGAGAATCCGGCAGAGTTTGACCCTGGCTGCGGCTGCACCTCAGAATTCTCAAGCTTTGAAAAGCAGGGAAACTACCAAAAAAGAACAGAATGAGGCTGAGGGGTGTATGTGGCAGAGCAATTCCCCAGCCTGTGCCAGGCCCTGGGCTACATCTCTAGCCCTGCAAGACAGGCAAACACAGCAATGCAATGCCCCCAAAAAACTTTAAAAATTTGAGCAAATCACAACAAAAAGTTGAGTTAATACCTCAGAGGTGACATGCTCTGGCTGGCTGCCTCTACAATGTCTATCCTGAGAAGTATTCTTTTCAAACACACCCAGTCTTTTCTAAACATTTCTACTGCTGACATGCAGTCCTTTGATCCAGTGTGTTTTCAAAACACATTTCTATCTTGTCTGCCATGAACAGGCTGGTTTTTTGCCTTCCTTGAGGGCCTCATTCCAGGATGCTAGATCTGGAAAAGCAAGTCTGGCTCATAAAATTAGAACATCTCAGGCACACGAGCCCCCAGGCACCCAGTCAAGGAGGTGAGGGAGCCACAAGAACCCTGTTTCTTGTATTGCTCCAGTTTTTACCCAGAGCCTCAGGTGGTTTGAGGAAACTCTAAGGAACTGCTCCATGTGGTCCTCGTAACTATCAGCAGGACAGAAGATGGCCCAGCCAACCTTCCTGTTACTAGAGACAAGGGGGAAAGCTAGAAAGCAGTTTTACACAAAATGCAAAGAATGCATCTTTGGAGACAATGGCTATTTGTAAGATGAAACTCTACATGTACTCTTTGTCTCTGAACTGTTAGATACTTTGTCAAACTCCGTCACTTACATTTACTGAGTGCAGCAAATGTTAAGGAGAGGCCGGATGTAGTCCTCCACCGGGCTCCAGTCTCCTGGGCGCCTGGGACCTGGTAAGAGTGCCTACTTGAGGGCCTAAACTGAGGTGATGACGGAGTCTGCTCAGTACAAACACCTGGCAGGGCTCCTGGGAGGAAGAGGCAGTAGAGGAGGGTGGCTGCACTTCTGGGTGAGAACAAGGGAGGGCGCTACAGCTGGGTGAGAGTGGGGGAGCAAGCACAGGTTCTACACTGTCTCCAAATTACCTGAGGGAGGGAGGGAGCAGAGAACGGAGCACACATCAACCTCTGCATGCCACCAGTACAAAGCTTCCCCTGCATCCAGTACCCCATATAAACCACAGCCCTCTAAAGATCCTTCCTGGCGGCAGAGCCAGGAGACTAGCCAGGTCTGGTCATCTCCTCAGCCTCAGCCTTCTCAAGTCCTGGAGCTTTAATGCTGTCAAGCTCTTCCTTCTGGAAGGACTTTGATTTGGGCGTTCTCTGGGCTTTCCTAACTCAGCTATGGTCCTGGGCAGTCCAAACCAAAGGGCCGTTTGGAGTGGGGAGACTGGGTTCTGTTTGGCTTCCATGTTCTCCCCCTCTACCCAGCCCCAGGTCAACACTGATGGTGATCCAGGGCTTCACTGATACAGGTTCCCACGGCAGGAAGCAGCAAATCGCAATCTTTCTACAATTTCTGTGTGCGTCATAGTTTTCCTAAAAATCTAATACAAGAATTCAGAGTTAAGCTGATGTTTCCAATTCTAGCTATATCATTAGACAGTTAGGTGACGGCTACTCATTCCACACAAAGGCATCTAAAGACTAAGTCAGCAGGGCACCTCTGGGTCAGGCGGCTCATCTGAGACATACGGTGAAGTTAGCTCCCCTGACTTTTTAGGACTGCTGCACAGTCCTAGACCGATGGCATAACCTGGTCTGAAGGGGGCTTGCTGCTTTCAGGTTGGATAGAAATGTCATGTTTCTGATACAGTTGCCATTATGTTTAGGACATGATTTTCCTAAGTTCACATCATCATTCCAATTTTAAGAACTAGGAGTCCTACTTAACACATATTGGTCCATTACTGCACTTCACTACACCCCCTAAGGGCGGCATCCATGCAAACAGCATCCACGCAGAGAATGGTCTAGAGACAACACTGCACGAGCACCTTAAGGACCAGGAATGCCAACTTGCCTGATAACCACGTCATTGGTGTTGCTCAGCTCAACCACCAACACAGACGGGGAGGCCTCGGTGGGAATCACCAGAGGCGGCACGGTGACGTCCTCCACAAAGTCATCAGCACTTTCGGCCATGTTTTTTTCTATCTGTAAATACTCTTGTTCAATCATGGACTTGATGTCAAAATCTCCCTGTGCCTGCCCTTCATCCTTTAAGATCTTGTCAGCGGGCAGGGGGAGTTTCGCATAGAGAATTGCCTTCTGAGCGTTTCCAGAGATGTAGCTTATGGTGCACACATCAGAGAGTGAGCCAAGATTTTTTAAGGCATCCTCCGGGAACTTGACTTTGTACGTGTCCTCAAATGCTTTGGGGAGTGCACTTGCCCAAAGGCCACTCGAGTATTTCACCAGCAGCTCTGCCACCTTCTGCTTGACATCGGGCATCACTGCTGGGCTCCCTTTCGATGGCACCTCCTGCTTGGGAGCAGGCGGTGGGGCCGGGGGCTCCTTCTCAGGGTCCTGTTCACTTCTCAAGGGCTGCTCTCTCTTGGCAGGATAAAGAAGCAAATCTTGACCACCACCACCAGGTTTCTCCACCTGAAAATTTTAAAGAAAGCGAATGACAGATATTTCAGTGGCTATGAGAAACCTGAAAACACAGTAATATATTTCATATTTGAGAAAAGCACTGTTTCCATTTCATGATGCAAACAAGGGTCAATGTTCTCTTGAATGCATCACCTCACAAATGACATGAGCCACAGTTCAGAAACAACCAGGGAAAGGAAAGGCATCACTTCACTCAGCAGACAGTTAAGACTTAAACCTCCCCAGGGGATCGTGTGGCTTCTGCCCTGGTGTGTTCCTCTGCCAAACTCAGAGCCAAGCTTGCAAAAACCACTCGATCCAGGGTGAGATGACATTACGTCGGGAATACCCCAATGGGAGGAACACAAGGACTAATCTCAGCGCAGCACGAGTGCTGCCTTCCTTCCTTGGCTCTCCACTGTGGGTTCTTAGTAAAGATGTCCCAGAGATAAGGTAGTCTGAGCACTCACCACAGCAGAAAGGGAACTGAAAGCACTGCGTCCTAAGGAGCTAGTAGGGAAAGACCATGAGGTGTCACCCAGCCTCTGACTTTACATGCCTGAAGAGACACGCCCCAGGAACTGATGACCTCCAATTCTTAAGCCCTTCCACTGACAGACCAGGGTTGGCAACTGCCAGCCTCCTGCCCAGTGAAGTTCCCAACTCGTGAGCTAAGACTGGCCTTTAAAGTTTAAATGGCTGACAAATCAGAAGAATCGTTTCACGTGTGACTGTCCTATGAGATTCAGTGTTCACGAAGCCTCCCCGGCTTATGTAGCCTACGGCTGCTTCGCACTATAATGGTAAAGTCACAACAGGCCAGGTGCCAGTCACGCAGCGCTGCAGCATTTCTGAGCCTCCAAAGCCTAGACACACACTATTTAGCCTTTCATAAAACCAGATTCCTCATCTTACCCTGACTTCAGATTCACGGCCTTCTGGAATGATCCCTGTTATCAGTTGCATCTGGCTATCCCTCAACTACAATTTAAATCCTTAGAAGAATCCACTACGATGTTAAGTTTATAGGAAACCACCAAAGACAACAGATTGCTTCCTGTGTTACTGTTGTGCTTCTTGCCGTTTGCTTTTAGACGGGGCTACCTGCAGCCCAGGCTGGCCTTGAACTCATTAGATAGCATCAACTGGCTTTAAACTCCTGATTTTTCCTCCCTTCCTCCCTCCATCCACCCCTCACCCCCTTCTCTTTTGAGACAGGGCCTCTCTACATAGATCCAGTTGTCCTGGAACTATGTAGACCAGGTTGGCCTCAAACTCACAGAGATCCACCTGCCTCTGCCTTCCTAGTGCTAGGATTATAGGCGTGCGTTACCACATATACCAGGCCCTCTGATCCTCCATTTCTTAAGAGTTGGGATTACAGAATACTTCTGCTGACTGGCCAGCTTATTAATGAAGAACATGACTCCATTTACCTCACTTTTTACACACAGTTTAGGAAGACAGATCATAGATGTTCATGTATAAAGACACTGCCAGGGAAGGCCTTTAATAAATCAAAAGCCATGGTCAATATGACATTAAAAGATTCCTTTTGGAGCTAGGCATTGGGGCATTCATTTCTAATCTTAGCATTTTGGCAGTGGAGGTAGGAAGAGCTCAAAGTTATCTTCAGCCACATACTAAGTTTATGAGGCCAGCCTGGGCTACAGGAGATTGTGTCTCAAAAAACAAAACAAGCAAAAACCCCAAAGATTCCTTTTGTCTGATTACAGATTCTTGATGATGCAAAGGAAGTGGGGAACACTGACCTAAGTATAAAGCCTTGGGTTTTCTTCCCTATTCTTCTGCCAATGTGTGCTTAAGTTTCAAGGACTCAAGAAAACTCCCAGACTTTGAAAAGCCCAAGAAGTGATGCACTGCACGTGTACCCGCTGCAGGCGTTTCCTGTGTGGTCTCACCACTATTTGTGTGCCTGCTGTTAAGTTGCTCCGTGGCTCATCAACTCTTACATCTGAATTCTTATTTTTTTTTAATTGTCTTTCCAGTGCTGGGGAATGAATTAGCGCAAGCCTTTTAGCATTAAGCAGCATTCTCAGCCCTTTTCTATTCTGAGACAGGGTCTTCTATGCAGCCTGAGCTGGCCTTGAAATGTCATCTTCCTGCCTCAACCTCGGAAGAAGCAAGGATCACAAGCACCATCATGCCTGGCTTTAAATCTGCAGTTTTAAAATGTCAGTCTGTGCTGTGCCTTAGCATGCTGCATAGCATATCAGAATGTATGCTGAGCATCCAGGGGAGAATGGAAAATATACTTCCTGGACAAATGAAAAAAGAAAAAACAAGGCTGTGAGTGATTCACGTGTATACGATTCCAGCTGGTGTAATTAGAGACATGGCAGTCTTCCATATCCAAAGCCAGAGGAGGCTGCTGGTCTGCCTGCAAACTCTCTTTAGCCTTCACCCACCAACCTCTCCTCAATCCCTTCCCTCAAGTGCATGGTGGGCTAGCTAGGTCAGCAGAGAATAGGACATAAGCCTCAGTCCACAACTGCATGTGTCCGCATATAACCCCTAGAAGGACACAGTTTTCAGTTTTATGACGCTTTTATTTCCAAGGAAGTTACCTGAAAATATAGGACACTTCAACATTTACTTGGTCCCCGTCCCCCACCTGCTCCCATGCCAAGCCTCTACTTCTTCCTGTGTGTTAAATGTGATGAGAAGTGATGACCTACAGCAATGGTCTATGCACAGTCTTTGCACACAGCCAGTGGAGTGAGCTCTTCCAAGCAGGAACCCCTGTTTTTGACAAAAGTTATGGACAACTTATCCACTTAGTAGAAGTTGGTCTAAGGCAAAAGCACAATCCTATTTTCTCTAGTTTTTATTTAAAAATAATCTGTGGTTTTCAGATAGTTTCATGTAGCCCAGACTGGCATGAAATTTGTTATCCATCTGATGACCTTGAACTCCTGACCCTACCTCTACTTCTCAAGTGCTAAGACAGTGCACTAATTCCAGAATAATCTTAAAAGTCATCCAGAACAGTGTACTTGTCTGTAGCATCAAACTTTGCCAGTCAGCATACAAAGTGAATAGTAAGAATGGACCCAAAGTCCAGGCAACAGTTAGGAAATGACCTGGACTAGCAGACGGCTCCTTCAGCAGTCTGTGCTTTTGTCTAAAGTAACCACTCCCGGTTCCATGACTTTCTTTAGTGTAAGCTCCAGTGAAATTGTAGTGGGTTCTTCCTTATTTCAGATAAGCCTGGGTGTGTTCAGGGAGCTATGGCTGTAGACTGCTTCCTTATTTCAAAAGGAAGTTGAAGGCCTGAACTCATCTCTTCTTCAACTGTCTGGCCTGTTGACCTAACTTCAGGAACACCCCGACCTAGCTACAGTTAATTCATACAGCATTCAACATTTCAGGCAAATGTATTCCCTGCCAAGTTTGGTGACACGGAAAACATGCGTGGACCAATACTTCATTAACCAACCTTTGGAGAATGGCTTATGGCAATGGTTCTCAACCTTCCTAACACTGCGACCCTTTCATTCAGTTCCTCAGGTTGTGGTGACCCCAATCATAAAATCAGTTCAATGCTACTTCATAACTGTAATTTTGCTACTGTAATATATTGTAATGTAAATATCTGTGTTTTCAGATGGTTCTTAGGCGACCCCTGTGGATGGGTCTTTGACTCCCAAAGGGGTTGAGATCTACAGGCTGAGAACCACTGGTTTAAGGGTTTCTCAGTTCAAAGGGGAACATACATGGAAGACATTATTTAGACTTAAAAAATAAAAACATAATTTTTAGCTCATTTGTTTTCAAATGTCTTACAGATGGAAACTTGCTTTTCCCGTCCCTCTCCTCTGACTGCTGTCTCCCACAAAGCATGGCATCTCTAATTTTCTGGCAATGGGCTTACAAAGGAGACCTAGTTCTCTCCCCCTACCCTCCAAGTCTCCCCAAAGCTAAGGAACCATGGTTATAATGGGTGTGGGACGTCTGCTCTTTTCTGTCCTCTGGCCCATGTCACAGGGCTTAGAATTTACACATGGGCTCCTATCTCAGCTCCCAACACAGAAACATGTCTTTTTACAATTTCCTGCACATGACAGCCGGGAAGCCACTTCTAATAAATTTCCCAGGAGAGGACTTTTACAACTTCTGGTTCCTCTGGCCCACCCGATTCAGGCACATCCCTGGGAAGGAATCAACAGCTCCCCTCCCCGCACTGTGGGCAAAGACTCAGCATCTGAACAGTACTTTCGTCACCTTTTTGTCTTGTAGCTTTGACTCTGGATGTCCACCCTTCATCAGGCTAGTGATGGGACCTGTCATGGCCTGTACCTCCACATAAGATGCCCCTCAACCTCCCTACAGGAGAGATCAGTGATGTAAAGACATTGACACTCTACACCACAGAGATAAGCCACCTTCTGTGGTGACCCGGAAGATTTGACTGTCAAATACACCCTAAGTCTGCTGTGCTAACAATTTCATTCTACTCAGCTTCACTTCTGCCTCATTGGAATCACAGCTCGCCAGGTTTCTGTAAGCTTCCAGGAGACACATCAGTTTTGGTGGGTGTAGGTCCAAACGCAAACCATCAACTTCCTTGGACAGCTGTGTGTTCACACAGATGAGGACTCATCCTCTGCACCCTGACTGCTTCTCCTGAAGCAGGAGAGTCTTCTTTCCTTCTTGTGTGACCTGGGGACTTAGTCTTTAGAAGCTCACCTGCCAAGAGCACAGTAGAGGCCTCTGAGGTTAAGTTTACTGTTTCTATGGAATTAGAATTTTCTTTAGGGTTCTAGAAGAACCTAGAAACAGCCAATTAAACTGAGACTTCCCACACCATCTATATGGGTGTAGCTCTGTTGCCATGGAGTAGCAGTTTCACACCGATGCTTCATATACCGTTCCAACCTTTATCTTACATGGCTATCCTTCAGTTGAGACTCCAAATGGTGTAATAAATATCTTTATTCATCTATAGATCTACTTCCTAGCCCTCCAAACATTCAGCAATAGTTATGGGCTCAAAATGAAACATCACTAACAAAAAGAAACCAGTTTAAAAATTTAAGTCTGACCTTGGTAGCAAAGGAAAGACCCTTAAGTGCCTTTCCTCGACAATGACAATCTGTCACTGGTCACAAGCCTGCCCCCTATGCTCACTTCACAGGAAGCCTGGTCAACTGATTCCCTAACAGACAGCCTCTTTGGGCTAAAGGTGAAGCTGGTGGAAGTCTGAGCTGAGACGAGGAAAGGGCCAGTGGTGTCACTGAGCTGCATTGACGACAGACAGACAATGTGAAGCAGGTGGTTCTGTGAGGGGAGAGAGGTACTGTGTTCAAGGAGAGCCAGAGAGCAGCTGATCCAGCACAGTGCGGCCCACACCGGACAGCCCACACATCTCTGAAGCAGCACCCCACACTAACCACCACAGCTAAGGTGCTGAAAGGAGTGGGTCTTCCCAGTGGGATCTGTTTAAGAAGCGTGGCTGGCGGCATGTCCCACAGGAACTTAGGGTGATGTCCGTTCTCGGCTGCTGAAACCTCTGGCCATCCACAAGCCATCTATCCAGAGAACCTTTCTCCACAGCCCTGAAGGTGGCTGTAGAGACAGCCTCCGTCGCTGTCAACTCTCTCACCTGCTTGTCTACCTGATGCCTCTCACTGATGCTCTCTAGACACACACTAGCACCATTTCAACAAGGATAAACTCCGTGGAGTCTTGGCCCAAACTCAAGCCACTTGCTCACACACTTTAGAAGATAATGGAGTCTTCCAGATACACCTATAGAACTTTCTGGAATGCTTCTGACTAGGAGCTGGGACTCTCACTGTGCACTGGGCTTTTCTCTTGCTCTCATTACCTGTGGCAGGGGTGAGGAAAGGGGAGGAATCCTTTTCAAGGTGGCACCAATGTTCATATTAGAGTTGCAGTCCCTGCTTCCTCATCTGGAACCTTCTCCACTTAACTGAAGTAACTTCCTCTGTAGGACTTGCTTCAGCAATGGCTTTGTCTGCTGTGAGGCTGGACTGCGGTTTCTGATGCTCTGCTAACAGCTGCTTTCTGTAATTTATCTCATTTAATTCTCACAACAACCCTATGACATGTAGAATCAGTTACCTCACTGACCAGATTAGGCTTTAGAGGGTGGTGTGTAGGCCAGAAGTTATACAGCTAAAATAACACCCCTAAATGTGCAGCAGAGGCCTCAGAGATTGTTCACTGTCTCTATGGAATTAGAATTTTCTCTAAGATTCTGTAAGAATGTAGTATTCAATTAAGTCAAGATACTTTCCAACGCATCAGTATGGGCACAGTTCTGTCTCCATGGAGTAGCAATTTTGTGTTGAGGCTTTAAATCACATTCCAACTCCATTGTGATCTAACCTGTTCTGCATCCTTCAGGCCTGTGGGTACCTAGTGGGTAGACACAGATGGCACACCACTGCTCATCTTTTCTGTTCATTCTGCCATGTGCCAGTTCATCTTTCATCTAGCCAAAGGTCCGCTGAGACTTAGAAGTTGTACCAATGTGTTCACCAGGACTTCCTTTAGTGATGAAAAACTGGAAACCGGATTGCATTTCTAAAGATTACGGTGGACACTGCCAAGCCGTCCACTTCCCTCTCACCACTGCCTCTGCTGGCACTGTATATGGGTTGTGTCTGACACTGGAAGGGGGGAGCAGTGACGGTGTTCACACTGGTCATGGTCCACTTCCCGAGGGGTCCACATTTGTTTATGAACAGACTTTTTTTTTTTAAAAAAAAAAAGGCAACTCATTTTTTTGCATGGGCTGAAGGGAATTTTAGTCTATCCAGCAAAGAATTCTACAATTATGTTAACACAGATTTCTGCACACAAGAGCACAAACCGTGCTGTGCCGCATATGATGAGGAAACTGCTGCTGCCTCTACTTTCTCAGACACTGAACAGATTGTAGGAATGTTTCCAGGTCAGAGGTCTTGCAGTGCTAACTAATAGTCAGTGATTTCATGGGTTAGAAAATGATACCCAACAGAAATGCATGGGAGCTGTTAATAATTAAAGTCATCAGGCATTTCCAACTACACATGGCATCTTACATTCAGTAATATTACGTTGCCAATCACACCATATCACCTTCTGTAACTAAGGCCAGGTGTGCCACAGAACATGGCCTACTTCTCTTGGTGGTTCCAAAGCTGTCTTCCAGCAGGTCTGGAGGCTGTGGGTACATCTGCTCTGGCTCAAAGCCTACCCTCTCAGCTCTGCACCCAGGTCTCAGCAGGTTTCAGTCCAATCCTGACTGTTCAACAGTTCCTGCTGCAAGAACTGCAAGTGAGTCAGAGGCCAGGATCCTGGCGACCTCAGAGCAGGGGCACACCACTGCCACTGGTGATGGTGACTCTATGAAGCTAGCTGGTTTCTGCTCAGTTCTTCAGCTTCCTCTTGAGCCACTGTCTTCTTAAATTTCCTGAAAACAGTGTTTCCTGGTCTCTGACTCGGTATGAGCTGTTCCTTTGGTCTCCATCACTCAATGTTAGGTTCTCACTTAACAGCAGCCTCCCTCCGAGTCCCTTTCTTCACCTGCCACCCCACATGGAGTCCTTCTATTTACTCCCTTCCTGGATGGCCATCATAACTAGTGCAGGCCTAGCATTGTCTGTCCAAACAAGGAGTTTCCTCTTTGGACAGGAAGTTCCATGGGGGCAAAGATGTGTGTGTCCCGTTTTCTATTTTATCCTTAGCACCTAGGTCAGTGGCTGGCAGAGTGCTTGGTAAGTGCCAGTCAGGTCCAACATTTAGAGAGCATCCTGTCTAGAGCAGCCAGGGGACGTTACTGCCCTTCCCCAGGCCCTGATGGGGACTCCCCACAGCTAAGACAAGTACTTCTCCACCATTTCTATCCCCTCCCAACTGTCTAAAACCACGAACTTGTCACCACTGTGACTTTTCAGTCTCTCCAGCCCAGCACACCCTCTGCTACTCAGTCACCCGAAAGGATAATGTTATGCAACCCAGCATCGGAGTCTTACTAGAATCCTAGCACTCAAGGAGCTGAGGCAGGAGGACTGCTGTGAGCTCAAGGCTAGCCTGGGCTACAAAGTGATATCAATCCTGTCTACAAATAAAACATCCATAAGAATGTGTCTTTGGGTGGTAGAACTACAGGATATTTCTATTTTTTTAAATGCAGCGTTGGGGTTTATTAGGAGAAAGATAACACTTGCTTAAAATGTGGGTAGACAAGACAAGAGACGCCGAAGTATCTTAGCACTAGCTAAATATGTGACTTAGTGACTTTTGAAGTTATAGTGTTGAAAGTATATAATACATAATCAATTCAAAGCTTAAGCAAAGTTTTAAAATTAAGTAGAATTTAGAAAGTAAAATATGGCCCAGGTACGGTAGCAAGGATATTTGTATTTTTGTAACTTGATTTTTAGTATTTTTCATATAGTGTTTTATACAGCTGGAGAATTTTTTTTTTAAAAAAAACTAGGAAATATAATGAACTTAGATTTGTTCTTCAGTCATGGTGAGCCACAGAGCAAGGGCCTGTGTCTAATCCCAGACTTCCTGCGCTGCCTTTGAGTCTGATGTTGGTTGTGCTTCTACAACCCCAGGCATGCTCAGTGTTTCTGCTCTTCATGGAGGTGAGAATAAAGGCGAGAAAGGGACTATAAGCATGGTGCAACTGTTTAAAGCCAGAGAGAAATGACCACAGAATAACTGAAACAGTTAAAAGTACTCTGAAGTTAAACTAGGTATGAAAAGTATCAACAGACACCCAAAGGACTGGCAGTCTGTGGTATCTAGACCCACTGTCTTCCACCAGCACCTCACACTGGCAGTCCTACTCAGTCTAGACAGTCCTACTCAGTCTAGACAGTCCTACTCAGTCTAGATAGTCCAACTCAGTCTAGACAGTCCTAATCAGTCTAGACAGTCTTACTCAGTCTAGACAGTCCTACTCAGTCTAGACAGACAGTCCTACTCAGTCTAGACAGTCCTACTTAGTCTAGACAGACAGTCCTACTCAGTCTATATAGTCCTATTCAGTCTAGACAGACAGTCCTACTCAGTCTATATAGTCCTACTTAGTCTAGACAGTCCTACTCAGTCTAGACAGTCCTACTCAGTCTAGACAGTCCTACTCAGTCTAGATAGTCCTACTCAGTCTAGACAGACAGTCCTACTCAGTCTAGACAGTCCTACTCAGTCTAGACAGTCCTACTCAGTCTATACAGAACTACTCAAAGCCAAGGGAGGTACTGGTAGGGAGTGAATTCTGTAGTTCTGCTTCATGCTGACCATTCCTGACAGGGCACGAAATGATCATGAGGTGCGAAATGATCATGAGTTGCAGATGGATCCAAGTGCTGAAAACATAAAACAGTTGGTTGCTTCGGTAACCTAAAATTTAAGAGGAAACCATTCATTTTAAGTAACACCCTAACATCAACAGGATAGATACTCTTGTCAGGCAGAATTTGGGTGGAGGGTCTCTGTGGACATGCAGAGCAGCAAAGATGAAAATTTCTCCAGAAGTAATAAACTGAGCTACACAAATGCTAATAATTATCATCAAGTATAAAGCAACCAAAAAGGCAAAACACCATTTATTCTTTCCTTAAACATATGCTGTAAAGAATTCTTTATCCAGCTGGGTGGTGGTGGTGGTGGTGTGGTGGTGGTGGTGGTGCATGCCTTTAATCCCAGCACTCGGGAGGCAGAGGCAGGCGGATCTCTGTGAGTTCGAGGCCAGCCTGGTCTCTAAAGCGAGTTCCAGGAAAGGTGCAAAGCTACACAGAGAAACCCTGTCTCAAAAAACCAAAAAAAAAAAAAAAAAAAAAAAAAGAATTCTTTATCCAAATCTAGCAGGCAAGTTGTTTATGTACCTTGACCATAAAAAGCTCTATAGCCATTAAAAATTTACTATAAGTACATGATTATCAATGGATTTTTTTTTAAAAATCAAGGGATAGTATGCATCTGATGGACTGAAACTCAGGCCAACAAACTGCTAACAAGCTCCTCAGGAGTAAGGTGGCTGAGAGGACATCAATACCAACACACTGCATGCAGGGAGACTCTTCCCCAAATGAAGGGAAACAAAATTCCCATCTTAAGAACAAGCTCTGCATTTTAAACACCACAGGCAACGTTCTCCAGAACATTCGTTATTCCTGCACTTCCCAGGAAACGGAGCACAGTCTCCAGAGCTTGACATGTCTTGTCTCCCTACTTCACATGGAGTATTCTAACACTGGCCACTCTGCCCTAACCATGTTTTCCCGTAGCTATTTACCTCGCCAGACTTAACCTCCATGCTTCCAGCTCTAGGGAAGTGACTGGCACGGCAGTGTGGTGTGAATGGAGAGGGAGCAAGCAGGATGGAGGGATGGATGGATGACTTCTGCCTGCAACTGGGCATTAGACTCAGAGGCAACAACAGTCTACAGGGGAAAAATAGTGACAAAACCACATGCTTTTCTGGGGTCAGATGCTTCAAGGATGAGGCAACCTGTAGTTTCCCCAATGGGCTTGGGGCCAAAATGTATGTTAAAGAAAGCCCTCTTTCAAAACAAACATACACCTCAAGAAATTGATTCTACAAACGGGAATCAGGTGTTAATGCTGTTATGTAGGACAGCTGCATTTTGAACAGACTCTATCTTCATAACTAAGAAACATCTAGAAGTACTTGGGTGTAAGAGTATAGCTGTCTCTATCTCTGGCTGGACTAAGTTTTCTAACAAACTGTCCCGATCCACCCTCTTATTATAATCACTAACTCTGTGCAGAGGTGGCTAGAGAGAACTTTCAATCTAAAGCTTCTACCATGAGGGGAGTCTGTATAGGTCTCAAATGTGAGTACAGTATCAGTTCCAAACAAAGTTCTATGTAAAAACAATGAACAGAAGTAACACAAATTTGTTCCACCTGAAAGTCCTAAAAAATGCTCAAGAATAAGCATGTACAAACTGAGACTAATACAAATTGTTACCAATAAGTGCTAAAATGGCAGAACAGTCAATGTTTATTGGCGGAGGTTCAATCAACACACAGTAATACACAGACTAGATGATCAACTACTAAAGGCATCTAAAATGATGACACTTGGTAAAGCACTTCCGACCTCGGCATCTTTCTCGAAGGATTAAGCCACGTGCACTAATCTTACAGACAGACCAGTGCAGTGGCACCCATGAAGCACTCTGCTCCCGTGACTAGGGACTTGGGACCTGCGGGCTGGGCAGGGAGGGGCGGGCATAAGAAGGGAAGAAGAAGGAAACACGTACCGTGCAAATGTGAGGCCAGTGTTCAAACTGCTGTAAAACTCCTTGGTTAAGGTCTTCTTTATAAAACTCTTTGTAAAAATGTGGAAGCTTAGATATCCAAATGCCATTGTTATGCTTGTCTAATATTTCCTTTATGCGGTTTTGAACCTCATCCATCTTATTAGTGTAAGAGGCAGGAGGCGTGACATTTGGTTTCTCAACAGTCTGATTTAAATTATCTTTAAATTAAAAGAATGATAGCATTAATAGATTATTCCCATTACCTAGCATTTGTGTATCTGACTTTGCTACACTATGGGCTTATGGGGCCATGGATTTTAGAAGACTGTGGGATTAAACTGAGCAGCACTGAGGACCACCTCACCCTATTACCCCTGAATTTTATCAGCAGAGCCAAGACACCTCCAACAAGGGAACTTACCCCTTCACTTTGCAAGGGTGCTTTATACTTTACTTTGAACATTAGGGCAATCTTGCTGGGTAAATATGTTTTACTATTTAATGTTTTTCTAACTGCAACTAAGGGATGCAACATTTTAGATAATATAAATGTGCAGTGCTCAACTGAAAGTTATAGTAAGTTATGATTTTGTTCCATAAGGCACAAAAATGCCTTAGTAGGAAGAGTGAAGGATATTTTATAAAAGATAAAAGGATGTCCAGTTTTTCTGATTATAATGAACTTTCTCTTTTACTAAGGAAAAAAATTTAGCAATCCACAGAAGCCCTAAAACTATAAATACAATCCCAGTTAGTTTATGAACATCCACAACAGGTCTGGCACCCAGACACCACCAACACGGACTGGCTTTTATTCTCCAATATTTATATTTCATGAAGTTTTAGCTAGCTTCTTTCACTCCTGTTTATTTTTTATTTAAAACTCAGAGTGTCTGAGTTTACATAATAAGCAAGAGAAACCTGTGTTTCTGTGACCATTCTGTATTTTAACTGAGGAAATATTGTCAAACCTATTTAGAATTCTACCAGGATATATATCAAAGTATTAACAATCTAACACCTACATGAAGAATATATTTACAACTTAATCAGATCTTTTCTGCTAAGTATAGTGATTTCTATTTTGTTTTTAACTAATTAATAGAGATATAAGTATAGTCTGGGGACAGTGGTCTCTAAGGATGCCAAATCCCAAAGGGAATTTTCCTTGAGGATACTTGCAGCTGATGTCTCTCTTCTCACTAGAAGACAGGATGATGTGTCTCTGATACTCTTAGACTGGCACAGAGAGCAGATGGGTCCAGGATACCCATATACATCTCCTACTAAGGAAATAACTTATTCTATTTTAAACTCTTAAAAGGGGTATACAACTTTACTGAATAGTCATGGTTTAGAAAATGAGTATGTGAAAATAATTCTTATATACAAAAGTCATACTATTCATTTTCATAAGCAATACTGGAAGAACATTCCTATGGAAAAGGAATTTGAACTCAGGAAAAGGCATAGTGCAAGCAGCCAATCCTGTCCAGTCACACTTATACTGAGCATATGGTGAGCAGTCCGCAAACCTGCTCTTGCTGAAAGTTCTCAGTGGACTTGTATACTGCCTGCACAGGACAAGGTCGTGAGTGGTGCATGCTAAGCATCGGCTTCCTTGACTTTATTAACTACCCTATTGTTTTCTTAATGGTCCTTTTGGATTTTATAATCAATAACTACCCATACTTAGCTGTCACCTCACAGTTTAAAAATAATGTTAATCTTTATTTTTATTTTATGTGTATGGCTGTTTTGAGTGCATGTATATCTGTGCACCACCACATGTGTGTGATGCCTGCACAAGTCAAAAGAGGGTGTCAGATACTCTGGTACTGAAATTACAGATGGTTGTAAGCTAACCATGTGGTTGCTGGGAATCAAACTCAGGTCTTCTGGAAGAGCAGTCAATGCTCTTACCTTCTGAGCCATCTCTCCAGCCCCACACCTCACAGTTTACAGTGCCAACTTTTACTAGTAGAGTATCTAAGTCTCTCTTAGGAGTTTAAGCCCCACATTATGACCTTGAAATAGAGCCTGTAGTTTCCTTAGAGTGAGGCTGCTGAGCACCAAGCCTTGAGGGTTTACCTCTAATTAGGGAGAGGATGAGGAAAACATGGGTAACTCTGCAAGGGCCACATGGACATGGAGCAGAATGGGTCTGGTGTGACGAGGGCCTCACGTCATGCTGGCAACAGCACTGGAAGCATTATTTTTTTTCTAAAGGTCACTTCAATGCATGAGATTCAAGTTAGAAACAGAGGGAGGGAGATAAACTTCATGCAGGAGAAGGTGAATGCACAGGTCAAAAGGCACCATTAGGTATTTCTCTTGGGGCCCAAGACTCCTGACACATCTGGAAACATACCATCCGCTTCCTTAGCGCAGGGTCTTGAGAGGGGCGTCTGGAAAGGTGCTGGCAGGGCTGACTTTGGACTAAACCTAAGGTGTGAAAGAACGGCAAGTCTTAGACACTTGACTTTTCATTTAAAGTCCTCAGCAAACTAACCTATGAAAATATTCCAAACCATTAAAATAAGTCTGGCATCATATTTCATATTTACTCAGAGAAAGTATGTTAAAAGCTAAACTTAAACTTGAAAAGCTTCTTTCAAAACCTGCAAGTCAGAGTTTCAACTAATCATCTTTAAAGGATAAATAACTAAAAGCCCACATAGAATGAACACTTGAAATAAAGACTATTACGGACTATAGCCCCCCAAATGAAAGATTAGCAGTACCACAGGTTGGGACGTATCCCTAAGTCACCATTTAAAACAGGTGGACAGATGAGTGGAAGAGTACAGATCTTAGAGACCTGACATTTACCCTCTAGCTTGGCTCTAAGCAAAGTCGTGTTTCTAAGTAGCAGAAAGGCTGCTCAAATAACAACATGGGAAAAAGAATGCAGGCACCTGCCTACCTTGTGTCCTTTCCAAAATAATTTACTGTCAACTATTGGACTCACATAGGGAGATGTTTCCAAATATGAGGATGAACAAACCACACCCACCCACCCATATATCTGCATGCATGCATGCATACACACACACCTACATACATGCACACAGGTATGCACACTCCCACTCCCAAGCATGCACACACACCCACACACATCCACATGCACACACCCCAAGACACACACACACACACACACACACACACACATCCGTGTCCTTGTATTTTTCCTTCAGTGGTGTCCCAGTTCTTGAGTAATGCTTAGTACTAGCCAAAGAGTGAGTGTTTTAAGAATGGCTGAATGAACCATGATCAAAGGAATCGGTGGCTCCATTTCTTCATTAGGAGAGGCAATCACAATTCTGAGCAGCACAGAAGACTTAAAAACTAAACTGCTTCAATCGAAGCCTATTTCCTAGTGGTACTTTATTTCTAAAAGAAGCAGACTGTCAGGCTTTTAGCACATGCAACTGCCAGAGTTCCATGCCTCTACACTGATCCAAGTGAAGACTTAACAGACAATTCTGAGGCATACCTTTCTGCCAAACTATTTTTTAAAATTATTTCTTCTTCTAAATACTCTAGTATATGGAGGGAAAGCTTCTGAGGAAAAACTGACCTTTACTCCCAAACAGACACTGATTCAAATGGATATGATATCACACATTTACAAAAAGGCACAATTTTTCAACTTGGAAGGAAGATGGGATGCTGATTCATCTCTATTAGGGCCAGCATGTGTTTCCTTTCAGGAGGCCAACAGGACAGACCCAGGCTCTGCACAACCACTCAACCCTGCCCCTGCAGTACAGAACAGCACAGGCAATACATGAACAGGCTATGGCCATGTGCCTATAACACAGTGTTTACAAAAGCAGGCAGGGGCTTTAGACTGTAGCCCATGGACTATAGTTTGCTGACCTCTGTGTGACTTCATAAAACCTTGGCATTTAAAATAGAAATCTTTCTGAAATCAGCTACTTGTACGTTTTTACTGGACAAGCAAGGAAATCATCCCACAACATAAAATAATGAGCTCAGTGTTAGCTGGCTCAGGCAGGGCCACCCCAAGCTAGGGCTAGGAGCATCTCCTTACCAGTCCAGTTCCGTGGTACAAATGTGCCAGGTGCCCTTGCACTATAATTCAACACTACTGCATAACTGTGGGTAATTATTGGAGCAAAGGAGCGTATACAGCTGGATGAGATTTTAGCTGACTCTTACTAATTGTAAGAACAATTTTGTTAAAAAAAAATCTGAAAAGTATGTAACATGGCGTCTTAGAATGACCTAGAGTGTGCACAGCCAATAGGACAAGGGGAGATCAGTCACAACAGCTGGAGGAACAGGATGGGAGCTCAGGTGATGTCCCTGTGCAGATGAGGACCTAGCGATAATGAAGGGGCCAAGGCGCCCTTCTCAATATGAACATACATTTCCAACAGCTGTCACCCCATTTCACCAAGCTTCTCCTTAAGTCAGATAAAGCCCAGGTACCTGCTGTTGGGAGACATGCTCACATGCCTCTGCACTGGAATATCTGGGTAAAGTGGCATGTCCACATCAGCCTTAACTCCGAGGGTGCTTCCTTTGTCTCTTAAAAGTGCTGGATTAGGTTTCTTGCTGATCGAATAGTCTGAGGCAAATCCTGGTTGTCTGAGGGTTGCCTTTGGTTTCCCTGTAAATCAAGCAGACACAACAGAATCAGCTGGCCTCTTCAACTGTAGTCTCATTATGCTGCTCCCCTGACCAGGTATTTCTGTGGGTCACACTTGTCAGAACCAGTTGGAAGAAAACAAAGAGGGGACCCTGACAGGATGGTGAGCAGGGGATGAGGCCAGGGGTCAGTTGTGGACGAGGGTCCTGCCTGCCTCACTAGCCAGTGCTTCCCTCTGCTCGTCACTGAGCGCTTCCCAAGCGGTCACCAGTCGGTGTGAAGTCAGCACGGTCCTCCGCCTTCATCAGGAAGCCCACCCTCCTCACTCACAGTGATGGCCGCCTTTTCTAAAATGCTGCTTCTGCCATGTAGTCATCTAATATTTCACGTCACTGTTGAACTACTGCTTGAGAACTTGGTTTTAGAATTTACTATAACCTCCTAGAGATAAGTGTTCAGGAAATACAGCTGTCTACCATGTTTTCAGGCCATGTAATTCATATATATTTGAAAAATAAATGTCTTAAAACCCAAGGACATAATCACATCACAGGTTCTTGGTTCATCCAACAACCTATTGATGAGGTCTTTAGCTGAATCTTACTAATTGTAAGAACAATTTTGTAAAACAAACAAACAAACAAAAAAAAAACCCTGAAAAGTACGTAACATGGCATCTTAGAACGACCTAGAGTGTGCACAGCCAATAGGACAAGGGGAGATCGGTCACAACAGCTGGAGGAACAGGACAGGTTGATCGGGATGAGGGTTCTTGTTAAATACCCTAGAAAGGTATTACTCTACTCAGCCACCACCACAGTCCCGTCTGCTGCACTCTTCTTCACAGGGACCATTGGATTTTGTGGGTCACATTCATCTGCACCTCATCGTTTCAAAAGAAATCCCAGCTGCAGGATTTTTCTTCTGACATATGGGTATCAGCAAATTATTCAATTAGCAGTTATCAGGAACAAAGGTAGTATTTCCATAAGTCCTTATGACAATCAATTCAGGGACAGAAATTTGTATGTGAAAAGCCCTACCTTCTAGAAAGAATGGCATGGTTTTCTTCACTCTCATCTGACAGTTAATTTGTCGCCCCATTTTCCTTTTCGAGGTCCTCTGACGAGCCACAAGCTGAGCAATCCTTGCGGTTTCTGTGCAAGCTACAGCGTAGCAGATGATCTGTGAGCAGCAGAGCAACAACAAGACATCCTGAGAGGCAGTTTGCAGAGGCCGGGTGCAAGTGAGCCTACACACCCCAAAGCCAGGAGGGCAATTCCGAGGGGCTCTCTCCCAATTCTGAAGGACCAAAATTATATTTAACACAAAAGGAATCACAACTGATCTAGAACACTTTCTCCAACTTGAGCTTTTCATTTATTCTTTAAATAGGTATTTATTAAGAATCAACAGTAAAGCAGGTATTGTGGGTTGGCAAATAAGCCAGAAGTATCCTCTGCTCTACATGTACCAGCTCAGAGACACAGAGTACATCTTTTCCCCACTCACACAAGGAAAAGCAGTGAGGGCACCGGAAGCTAAGCTCCCAATTCACAGAGTGAGGCTATCTCTCTGAGGCCAAAGTATATGAATTTTTAAAATTACGTTTGTTTGTTCATGTGAGACTCTCAGTTGAAATCAAGAACAGGGCTCTATACCACAGCCAGATCACACTCCTACTCTTTGGGCCAGCATGTCTATACTTGAGAAACATCACAATGTAAGTCAAAAGAAAACAAGTTACCTGCCTCAGTAGGTTCAGAAGGGGATATGAAATAGTCAAAACCCTGGAAACATTTTTAAATGCCAAAATAGAGGAGAAAAGAATTAAAAGTAAAACATATTTCAGAAACTGTATGAAGCACTATGAGTTCATTCATTCATTTGGATATTTAATCATTCAAGCATTCAACACATATTTATGAAGTATTGATTATGAAGAGAGAAAAGGTAAATCTTTCATTTTCAGAAACTCTTTTTTTAAAGAGAGAAAAGAAGTTGAGAACTCTGTGATGAGTGCTTTAAAAACAGCAGATGAAGGCTTAAACCTGGGAGGCTGTGGGATGCCAGCACACACTGTACTACTGATACCACCTGTAATTAACTTGTGTCTCCCCCTTACACAAGTTCCTACAGATGAGCTTCCCCTCTGACTGCTCTCTTGATCCTGGCTCCCTTTTCTTCTCTGCCTAGCCCCACCCCACCTCTACTACCCCCCCAAAACCCCCTACACACAAAGAGAATCAAACATAGTAAGCTTGGTGGAAAACATCCCAGATGTTCAAGTAAGGAAAGGGCACCCAGAAAGCTGCACATTTGGGGCAGGGAATACAGGGGTTAATCCTGTCGCTATCATACTGAAAACGGGCAGATACCACTAAGTGAGGCTGAAACACAGAGTGAGCACCATCACCTACTGCACCCACACCACACTAATGCCCACCCAGAGAAGCTGGAGGGTTTACAGTGATCACACTCCCATGAAGGGGGAGCTGGAGGGTTTACAGTGATCACACTCCTGTGAAGGAGGAGCTGGAGGGTTTAGAGTGATCACACTCCTGTGAAGGAGGAGCTGGAGGGTTTACAGTGATCACACTCCTGTGAAGGAGGAGCTGGAGGGTTTACAGTGATCACACTCCCATGAAGGAGCAGCTGGAGGGTTTAGAGTGATCACACTCCCATGAAGGGGGACCTGGAGGGTTTACAGTGATCACACTCCCATGAAGGAGGAGCTGGAGGGTTTACAGTGATCACACTCCCATGAAGGGGGACCTGGAGGGTTTACAGTGATCACACTCCCATGAAGGAGGAGCTGGAGGGTTTACAATGATCACACTCCTATGAAGGAGGAGCTGGAGGGTTTACAGTGATCACACTCCCATGAAGGAGGAGCTGGAGGGTTTACAGTGATCACATTCCTGTGAAGGGGGACCTTGCTGCTGAAGGAAGGAAACTGCAGCACAGCTTTGGCAGAGAGGCTCCTGCCGTGAGGGACCAACCAACTGACATGGCTCAACAGGTAAAGGCACTCGCTGCCATGTCTGATGACCTGAGTTCAATCCCCAGGGCCCCCAGGGTGGAAAGACAGAACAAACTTCTGACCTCCACATGTGTACTATGGCACATATGAGTGTGTACGTGCACACACACACACACACACACACACACACACACACACACACACAGTACATGTGTAATAAAAAACTGAAACAGTTGCACAGGTTTGCAGTGAGCGGATATGGCTATTTCAGGCTTCTTGTATAGTCACTCTGTGTAGACACTGGAACTGGCTAACTGTCACCAACACTCTGAAGCATGACATTACATGAGACATGACAGTGTGGGCTGCACCTTCGATGTGCGCTCATTATGGCTCTAAGTTACTCAGTGCTTTCACTTCGACCCCAAGCATGATGTCAGAAGTGCCAGGGAGAGGACTTCAACTCTCGTGTGAGAATTCTGACAGATAAGATGTCCTCTTACCTCTCCAGATCTGCTAGTCTCTATCCTGACCACTGCTGGCACACTTCTCAGGTAGGCTTCTAGAGTGGGGTAACCCAGCTGCTTGAAGGGGATCCAGTCTCCAGTCAAAGATCGGTACTCTCCTTGGAGCCGGGGTAATGCTATCCCGTTCTTGTGAGACTGCAGGACAGCCCTTAGCATCTTGGAAACCAGATCTGCCTCCAGCATCTTTGCCTGTAAGAACACAGAAGAAGGTTACTATATCATGACGCATCAGTCTGTGAATGGGAAGAGATTTTGAGAGCTGAAGCTTTTCAGACTGTGCCACAAACGAGTGCTGAATGTCTCCTATGGGGGAATAATACAGGGAAATACAGATATTGACTACCACGGGAATGCGGGCTAAGTCAGAAAGGTACAGGAGGAGGGCTGATGGTCAGGACAGGAGGAAACCAAGGCTGCAGGGAGAATGCAGAGGCAGAGGTGTGGGCTGGGAGAGCAGGGCACAGGAGTGCTCTGAGAACTCCAGAGAGCCACGTGACTGACAGGACTGGAGGAGGATCCAAGCTGGAGAGGGAGCCAAAGGATACTAATGACTACATTTGTTAAAGTAATGCATCACTGAAGGGAGATCGAAGCAATGAGGGAAATAAAGTGGTCAGTTCTGATGGGAAAACTAATTGGAAGGATTTTCAGATGGGAGAATGCTTGGAAATGTGGAGAACTTGAAAATAAGGCCTGAGGAATTAAAAAACAAGCTAAAAGTAGTCAGGATGCAGAAGCCACAAGTAAGGGATCCAAATATCTGGCTAAGGCACGCTGGGTAGTAACCACTCGCAGAGTCATGGGCTGGAAGCAGGTTTGCAAGAGAGGAAGAGGTCGAGGTTCACTCTGGATGGGTAGAGGCTGGGTGTCCAAGGGCAGCCACATAGATATATTTACTAGGAACTCAAGTTAGAGGCCTGAGCTGGTAGATTCCCTGGTCTTCGGCATCCAGTATAGAAAACGACAAGGCTAAAGATGGATTTCTATAGAAGGTAGTCATGTAAGTACAGAAAAAAGGACTACAAAGACTGACAAAAATGAGGAAGAGGTAAGGAAAGGGGGATGGAAAGAAGAGGTAGAAGGGAGGGGGGAGAAGAGGAGGAGACAAGAGCTGCATCCCAGTGTCTCGCAGACCAAAGGAGAATCAACCGAATAAAGTTCAAGTGTCATGACTGGCCCAGACAGTGAAGCAGAACTGAAGGCCCAACGTGAGCACACACAACTACATCCATCTAACATCCAACAAAGACGCCAGCAGCATGCACTGGAGAAAGACGCGCGCGCGCGCAGCGTGCTTACCAAAAGTCCACGTCCGTATGTAGAAGAATGAAATCAGGCCCCTATCTATCATCACGCACAAAAAATTAACTCCAGATGGATAAAGAACTGTAGCTGGAGGGCTTCTCTCCAGGTTCCCCAAGCCCCGCAGCCCCACAATCCACTTATAAAATAATCACTCAGACGCTTATATCACTTATAAACTGTATGGCCATGGCAGGCTTCTCGCTAACTGTTCTTTTATCTTAAATTAACCCATTTTTATAAATCTATAGCTTGCCACGTGGCTGGTGGCTTACCGGCGTCTCTACATGCTCTTCTCCTCGCGGTGGCTGCCGTCTCTCCCCCAGCCTTCCGCTTCCCAGAATTCTCCTCTCTCCTTGTCCCACCTACCTCCTGCCTGGTCATTGGCCATCAGTGTTTTATTTACATAGAGTGATATCCACAGCACTTCCCTTTCTTCTTTTTTAAAAAGGAAGGTTTTAACTTTAACATGGTAAAATTACATATCACAAAACAATTACCGAGCAAGAATTATAGTTACAATATTAAAGAAGATGTCCTATCTATCTTATATTTGTGAGTTTAAGGTTTTATAGCTAACTTATCTTTTATCATAACTGAGGAAATTACGACTATCTAGCCTTCAACCAATCTTACCCATTACTCTAAAACTTGCTGCAGAACCTACAGTTAGTCTAACTGAGATTTAACTATCTGAGCTTTCTCACAGTACCCAACAGAGATAACATCACCCCCTAAACAGCAGGAAGCAATTCTAAGAAAACGACGCCCCTTCTCCCTTAGGTTTCATAATTCTCAGGGTTATGGATGACGGTTATAGGGTTGGGGGTGGAAGAAAATATTAACTCAGGATTGTAAAAAAAAAAAAAAAAAGAAGGGGTGGGGGGAGAAGAAATGGAACGGATAGGTATAAGATATGATGGTAAATCATTGTATATACTAGTAAACAAACTTAGTAAAATACCAATCTTAGATAATTTGCACTGTAATTTGTACTGTTATAGAATCTTATATGTTGATACAAATGTAGACTATTTTTATACTCCTGTTTAAGATAATTTGTATATTGATACAAATACAGAACTATATTTGTTATAATGTACATATATTTCTACTCTTATTTGAAACATTTTTATATTGATACAAATGTAAATTTATATCTGTCATACTTTATATATGTTCTACTTCTGTTTAGGATATTCGTATATTGATATATATTTAATATTATTGTCATATTGCATATCGCACTATATATTCCTACCTCTGTTATAAATATCTTGTGTATTGTCACAATTTTGAAGTCATCGTTCTTCACCATACATTTGCTTATAGACTGTTTACCTTATTTACGTGAAGCCTTAGTCCTTAGGTTATTTTGATAGATAAGATTTATAGATTTATAGTCGCCTATGTCATCTCTATAGTTACGTTAGTTAGGTTATCCAGATTTACAGATACATAGGTTAGATGGGCAGGTAATCTTCAAACACTTCATAGACCTGGAGAATATGGCATTTAAATAACTTAGAATTCTGTTGACGTGAGACACAATTGCTCCTGGCTGCACCAATTGATCCCGAGAGAATGTTGGGCTTCTAAGACATTTCCATTTGGAAGTTTGTCTTTTGGCACAAAATGGCCTACTGGGCAAAGAACTGCCCTTGCCTTGATGGCTGACAGTACAAATGCAATGCTCTCCTTTCTGGACAAGCGGGACACAAGGAAAGCGACCACTGTACTCTGCCAAGACAGGGGTAAGATGGTCTTTCAGAAATCCTGCTTCTGAAAATGGTCTGTCAGATACTCTAGGCCTGTAGCCAATTTGAATGCACCAACAATGCGGAGAAACATTAGGTGACTGTCCAGGCTGCCAGCTGTCTTGGTCTACTCTTGCAAGATTCCCGAAAGTTGCTTGCATCTGTCTTCCATTTCTCAGGTACCGTTATATTCCTTCTCAGGTCTTTGATGGGATTGAAGACTAGCAGTTATAGTTACAACTTAGTATATATAACATCTTAGATAGAACTTATTAAGTATTAGGTTCAGGTTCTTTAGGATAGGACACCTTTGAATGATCTTTATAATATGCTGTTTACCTATGCTCTATACTTCTCTGGATTTTAGTATGTGTTTCTTGCTTGATATTGTTTGCATTGGTTGTAGTTACATCTTATCTAGGTCATTATCTCTCATTATTTCTGGACAATATTTGATAACCATTCCTTTGTATATAGTCTTGTATTAGTTTTAGAACCTTCTTATTTAGACAAAAAGGGGGAGATGTAGTGGGTAGCCATTCCAACTTGGTTCTGGAAGTTCCAACCCCCATTGAGACTCTGGCAACTGTCACGCCTACGAGGCGGGGCGAGGGGAGGTGCCTGGGGACCCGGGAGCTGGATGGGCCAGCGCTCGCTCTGGGCGCTCTCTCGTGCCGGGACGCTGACCAGTGCAGATTGACTGTGTAGAGCTCCGGAGAACACCGTTGGACTGCATTACACCTTCCCCAGACCCTGCGACCTACCCATTACTTAATTTGTGAGTTTCGCCATTAAATAAATATCCTTTTAACTACGTGGAGTGGCCAAAATAATTTCTCCAATAAAGAACCTCAATGTAAAGCCCCCAACACTAAAACTGCTACAAGAACACATAGGCAGTACCCTACAAGATACAGGTGCAAGGAAGGACTTTGTGAACAGGACCCCAGTTTCCCAGGAATTGAGGCCAACAAGTGATGAGTGTGACTTCCTAAAGCTGAAGAGCTTCTGCCTGGCTGAAAGCACAGTCGACTGGGTGAGGAGGAAGCCCACAGAAAGGGAGAGAATCTTCGCCAGCTACACACCTAACAGAGGACTCACATCCAGAATATAGAAAGAACTAAAAAAAAGACTAGGCATCTGGAAAACAAATGGGCTTGGGACCTGAACAGCAAGTTCTCAAAAGACAACATAAAAATGGTTAAAAAAAAATCTCAAAAAAAAAAAAAAAAAAAAAAAAAAAAAAAAAAGTTCACTATCCCTAGCAGTTAGGGAAATGCAAATCAAAACAACTTTGAGATTTCATCTTACCACCACCCCCCCCACCCCCACCCCCGTCAGAACTGCGGTGATCGACAGCATGCTGGAGGAGATGTGGGGAAAAGGAGCCCTCGCTTACTGTTGGCGGGACTACAAACTGGCCCAATCCCTCTATAAACCAGTGTGGAAAACTACAGAACTGAAAATAAACCTGTCAGGGCCTCGCTATACTATCCTTGGATATCCCCAGCATGCACATGGCTTAAATGAAGACCAGGCCTCCTTCATTCGCAGGCTCGTGAAAAGTGAGTTCTTTGGCTACCCCACCCAAGCCCGCTTCTCCTTCCTCCCTAGGACGGTTTTCCACCCTTGTCCAGGAAAGGTGCTCTTCCTGTCTTCCTTTTTCTGCTGTGCAAGAGTGGCCAGCAGCAGTTTCCCAGGCAGGGCCGCTGTCTTAGGAAGGTAAGGAGGTGGAGAAAACCACACACCCCACTCAGGGTCTTAACTGTCACTGGAAAGCTGGGTCCAAGGCTTCACTCTCTAATGCCATCCCTTTCAATGTGCTTCCTTCTTTCAGGCCATGGACTTCCCAGACCCAGCAGGTGACATATGACGGTCGCCCTAACTGCCCGCCCTCTACGACAATCCTTAGTCATCATTTGTGCGAACAGGCAGAGGCATCAGAGACAGAGCTCATCTGTGGGCAACAGTGCACGCGCATCCTCAGTTTTCGCCTCCCACCCTTTCTACCTGCATGTCTGAATTCTGTTCTCTGGCGACTGCTTTAGCTAAGTGAAATCTTCTGAGCTGCCCTGGTAAAGTCTCATGCTGCACATACACCTGCTACTGACGTTCTCTTTCAAATCACACAGATCATAAAATTTTAAAAGTCCATATTTTACTATTTATTTCCACAGCAAAGCTGCTAACAAATAGGTGGTATATTTTGATTTTATTTGGTGGGGAGGACCTGGAGCCTGCAGCACGTTGTATCTGGGCCTGCTTTGGCTTGTGTGTCCAAATTCAATGCCAACAAGCAAAGAACACACTTACTGTCCTGGTCCAAGCTCCTTGTCCCAGGCCCCAGCATGGGAAGGTCCCCTCCCAGCAGTCTTATTCCTTCTACCTCAACCCAAGCCACCCCTGAAGATGGACGGCTGACATCCACCACTCCCCACCACCTCCACGAGGTCGCCCTAGACCATGCCAGGAGCATCTTTGCCTCTTAGCTGGTCTCTGCTCCACTTTCTCTTCTAGAATCTATTCTTCAGACCACATGTATCAACCAGAGCAGTCCTTACATACTAAATCCCATCATGCCATTCTTCTGCTCAAAACCTACATCCATCCTGTCGCATTCAGACAAGAAACCACAATCTGTCTATGCCTACCCCCACTTCTCTGACATCAAGTCTTTTCTTTTCTCTCCCTCACTCTACTGTCCTCATCCTTACCTTTCCCCGACTGTGCGGGAACAGCCCCACCTCAGGACCTTTGTGCTTGCCTGTCCCACACCCGGAAACTCCTTGCCCCGGGGTCAATACTGCTCTCTTCAGGTCAATACCGCAAGTGTCCTGTTCTCAGCAATGCTCTCCCTGGCCACCTGACTCACAGTCAGAGCCATTGTGCCGGCTGCGATGGTGACCTCTATTCCACTACTCTGCATTCCTGTCACCTTAATGTGTCTCGTCACCCAATAGTCATCAGGCTGCTGTCTCCTTCACTGCAGGATTTGTGTCTGTTCCCTGCAGACTCTTTAGTGTCTAGTCCCACAAGAGCTCAATGAATATTATACTGAATGAATGAGAAATTCTCCATCTAACTATCCATTCCCCTCCTCCTTCTACTCACTAAAATACAACACATGTGTGAGCTAGTACATGAATAACCACGAAGCCATTTGTTATTAAAACTGTCCTCAAGTTACATTGAGTGTTATAAACTAAAGAAGACTATTACTTTGTCACCAGATGAAAACCAATAGTTAAATTATTTCTGGGCTTCGAGTTCACAATGAGCAGGCAGTGGTCAGGATTATTAACTGTATTGCTTTAGGTATTCATCAAAAACAGAGGCACAGCTTAAAATAGTATTTTACAATACATGGTGCTTTAGAATGCCACAATTTATGAAACCTTTATCATGACATTTTTGTTTATCTGTTTATAATTTTTACAGATGGCAATTATACACTCCATGTACATAGGAATACCTTCATCTAAAAAAAATCAAGTGCTTTTAAAATTTTTTTTAATGAATCTTGAAAATCATTCATTACAAGCACAACAGTAAGGGAATTTCAACTTTTAGAGTCCAAAGGCAAAGTTTTGCGTATTCTCCAACCTTCTCCCCTTATTTCTGGTCTCTAAAAATGTTGTGGTAGATGCAAATTTGGTTTTCACTGAATTGAAGTTAAATTTAAGGCTTTTACCTTGTGAGTCTTGAACATCCTCTAAGACCAGGTGACTGTAGTGAGGCTAGGCAGAGAGAAACACAGAGTGGGCCTTCCATTTCTGTGAGACTGCAGATCCTCAGGCCCACATTCTTGAGGGCTGCCCAGTCAGTGCACAGGTTCCCTGAGCTAAGTGAGGCTCCCAAGCAGCAAACCAGAAATGGGCATGGGGAATTATTAGTCACAAAGCGAGCTTGCAAAGACCTGTCAATGAGGAAGAAATGCTGACAGACCACACTGAGTTTTCACTTCCTCTTGCTCTTCTTCTCCTTACTCATGCAGAACAGAAACATCAAACCAGCGTTGTACACACTTGAGCTACTCAAGAGACTTTTGCAGAAGAATGCTATGCTATGGGAAATGACCATGGATAAATACACTGGCTGGAAATAGAAAACAAGTTGAAAACTGGAGAAACTTCTAGTTTTGTGTTTAATTCATTATCGGAAGTTGTCTTGAGTCACTTGCTTGCCTTCTAAACACTTGTATCAACTGACAAGTTTGCTGAGCAAGCCAGTGGGTCTCCATGATTTCTCTCGTAACAAGTAGGCAAATACACTTTGGCAAATGGTCGAAGACAGTGTAGGACATGGACCCTACCTCAGAAAGAGGACCTGGGAATAGCAAAGAATGATACAGGCTGTTGTGTAACAGTTTCTCTAGATTGAAGCACTCCACCTGTAGGGAAGCTCCTTAAACAGGAAGGTAAGCAACTCAGAATAGCTTCAGGAAATCCCTGAAACTGACCAATTTCACTAGGCCCCTCCCAGTCAGAAGAAAAACTAAAAGCCAAGCGCCCCTCTCAGCCAAGTCAAGATGAAAAGTAGACTATCAGATAAGCCCAGCTGCCTGGAAGAGATTTAAAACAACTGAGTCACTTGGAAGTGACACTCTCAACCTGTTAAGCTGCCTATAGGCTGTGCAGTGTGCTCCAGGTTTCCAGCTTCTGTGAGATGTCACCCATGCTGGGGTGGGCTTTGGTGATGCAGCAGTCTTTTGAGTCATTTCTGCTGCTATAAGTAACTCCTCAGCCATATTCCTGTAAGTAACCCCAATAAAACTGGTTCACCAAGCTGGACTTTGGTGGCATCTATACTTTGGTTTGCCATGGGCTTCTTATCTGGCGTGAGCAGGTGTGTGCATAGCATCTCCACAAGAAAAGCTTTGCCACATAACCTAGGCACCTTAACACCACCTCCTTAAAACAGTAAGCTTAAAAATGAGGAAGCTGGAGCTTGGGAGATGGCTTAGTGCGTCAAGTGTTTGCTGCACATGAATACCTGAGTTCAGAACTCCAGCATCAAGTCAAAAGCAGACACAGTGGCTTGTCTCTGTAATCCCAATGAGGGAGGAAGGTGGAGACACAAAGATCCCTGGGGCTCAGTGAACAGTCTACCCAACTCAGGTCCAACTCAACCCATGCTCCAGGCCTAGTGGGAAACTGTCTCAAAAAAAAAAAAAAAAAAGAGGAAGACACTCAATGCTGACCTCTGGCCTCGACACCCATGCGCACACAAGTGCAGAAACACCAATGAACACTACATATTTACACACATAAAACATGAAGAAACTAGGGGTGGAGAGATGGCTTGACGTTAAAAGTACTTTCTGCTCTTGCACAGGACCTGGGTTCTGTCCTCAGCCACCACATGGCAGCTCACACCTGCCTGTAGCTCCAGTTTCGGGGGATCCAATGGTCTTCTGACTTCCACAGGCACCAGGAACACCAGGTACGCATACACACATGCAGGTAAAACGCTCATACGCATAAAATAAATACATCTTTAAAAAACATAACTCTGAAAACTGAGGAAATGGAGGCCCATGGCTATGTCTTCTGGCTCTTACTATTTTATGACCACAATCAACCCACCTCTTGTCCCCTGATTTCCAAATAAACCTTTCTTTCTGAGGACACCACCAACCTAGATGCGTGCTTAGTGACAACCTTCAAAACTGGAAACAGGCCTGGCACAGGCTGATTTAACAGAGATGCATCCTAATCCAATAGAATGTCACATGTTGCAGAAACTCTGTGAACCTGACTGCTCCTCACTTTCCATCATCCTTTCCCTCTCCTCCAAGCTACCCACGCCACTGCAAATGCCCTAGTACTAATGCTGTATAAAAAGTGCAGAACATCAAATTTAAATGTACATAGGGGGGTACTGGAGACAGAAATCCAGGGCCTTCTGCATGCTAGGCAAGGGTTCTACCTCTGAGCTACATTCCAACCCTGAATTTAAACAATTTACATGACTTCAAACAATGCTCACTCTATTTTAAAACTATGTTGTGTAAAACTGCCCTTTTTCTTTGATTAAACCTAAAATGATTCAAGGAGGTCTTATTTTGAAGAACCTGTGGACGTTTTTGTTGTTTGCCTGAGACAGGGTCTCACTCCCTATGATGCTCACGCTGGTCTCAAACTTCAGATCCTCCTGCCTTTGCCTGTAAGCGCTGGGATCCAGATGTGCACCACCACACACAACTGAGTTCTGACGCATTTCCAACAGAGGTTTTCTGATGCTGTCTACCACTGACTGGGGTATTGCGCAGGCAAGTACCCATATGCTCCTGGTGTCCTACGGTTATGGGTGTCACCAACCAACCACAGCGGCACCAGTCTGGCTCTCATCTCTGTTTTTTCTGCTGCTAAGTTTCTCTCTTTTTTTTCCAACTATTTTTAACTGAATAGTTTGTCTTCTCTTTCTCACCACAATTTTCCCATCATAAATTCTAATCACCCAAACAAACCCAAAGAATTACTAGGGTAAACTCTTAACCTCTTAGCTACTTGATCTGTGCTGAAGAATCCGTACATCTCACTAGAGTAGTGGTTCTCAACCTGTGGTTCACAACTTCTGGTTGCATATTAGATATTAATATTACAATTCATAACAGTAGCAAATGAAATAATTTTATGAAGTAGCAATGAAATAATTTTATGGTTGGGGTCACCACAACCTAAGGAACTGTATTAAAGGGTTGCAGCATTAGGAAGGTTGAGAACCACTGCTCTAAAGAATATCCTTAAGGTCTTACATGATCTTACCAAGTAGGGACCTAAAAGCCCCAATAAGTGTGTGCTGAAGACTTTAGACATCAATTAGCTAACTCAAGCCTTTCATCTTAGAAAGCAGTAAACAGCCTCAGAGAGGGGAGGAATGTGTCTACGATACTTACCCAGCAATTTCTCATATTGCAAGGTGTGTGGGTTGTTTTTTTTTTCTTTTTAATTTAAAAGACAGCCCCCTATGTAGCTCTCCATCAGCCACTAGAGTGCTGGGATTAGAGGTATGCACCACCACACCCAGTGGGCACAAGCTTAAGGGCTATTATTTTCTTTCCAATGATAGTCTACTTGTTGAATCTAAGTAAGTCTACCTACAACTGGTTTTTAAAGGAAAGAGTAATTATCTTCCTGAAAGGTTTTTAGGAAGTAATTCTCCTTTTTATTCTTGTTATTTCAAATTATTTACTTTGGCCAGTATATAAATTTATCTAAGTAAGAGGTCTCTGTTAGGCTACACTAGAGAAAAAACCCTGCAACGATTGAGAAAGTGGTCAGGAGTCGTGGTCTCAACACTAGTTCTAACTACCGTACCTGTGCCTTTTCGAGTAGTCTCTTTTTTCATGTGGAGGATGATTGTGGGCAAGAGCTATTGGTTCTCTGCTTTCCTCAGGTTCCTTTGAGGAGGAAGTGGGTGTTGAAGAATATTATTTTAAGATCTATTACATTCGTTTATGCCGTGGAATATTTGTTTAATGATGCAAAGATGTGTTCCGTTCTTTTATGTTGCATTTAACTCTGTGAAGCTGTGTTACTTTGCCTGTCTAAAACACCTGATTGGTCTAATAAAGAGAAGAATGGCCAATAGCAGTCAGGAGAAAGGAAGGGGTTGGCAGACAGAGAGAATAAACAGAAGTCTTGAGAGAGAAAAGATCAAGGAGCAAGAAGAGAGAGGACACCGGGGGCCAGTCACCCAGCTACACAGCAAGCCACAGAGTAAGAAGTAAAGAAAAGATATACAGAAACAGAGAAGGATAAAAGCCCAGAGGCAAAAGATAGACTAGTACATGAGCTAAGTTTAAAAAAAAAGCTGGCTAATAACAAGCCAAGCTAAGGCCAGGCATTCATAAGAATAAGACTCTGTGTGTGATTTAATTGGGAGCTGGGTGGCAGGCCCCCCAAAAGAGCCAAAGAGCAAAGAGTAAATAAATAAATAAATAAATAATAAGACAAACAAAAACCACAAATGGGCTCCAAAGTTCCGATGGAAATTACAGGGTTGCTTGCTCATGACGACGTTGCACAGGCTGACTATCAAGTCTGCTTGGAATCTCCTGGGTTGTCTTGGTTCAGAAGCTCTGCCTGGCACACACTTCAACTGAAAATTACAAAACTGACTACTTTTTGTTTGTCTGCAAAGACAGGCTCTGGGCCCTTGGGGAATGTGTGAAAACAATGAAGGACAGTGATGGGAACCAAGGGAAGAAAAACCAAGTCTGGCACAAAGAAAGAAAAGCCAATTCATATAAAAATGAAAGTCGAATTCACTCCAAGCAACAACAAACTCCTGATCCATGGAAGCATCCAGACACTTTTTTCCTACATCAAAGCTCAGTTCTTGTTGTCTATACTTCATCAAACACAAAACAAGCACGCAGAATTTAATTATAAAGTGTATTCTTTACATTTCTAGCAGACATCCAATTATATTAGAAAGAAAAGTTAAAAAAGAAAGCTCCTTCTAGAGTTCCAAACTCTTGATATAAAGCACACTAGTTCACTCAGCCATGTTCATGGGGCGCATTTAAAAGGGTATTAGCGGGGATTACGTTTCACTTCCAATCCACAGGGACTAAAATCTGAGGGCACTGCCAGGTGCTGCCTCACTGTCTTAGCAAAGAGGGAATCTACGAAAGAGACGGGAAGGGCTCCTCGAGGAGCTGTGGACTCCGCAACCAGCACGGTACTTTGCATGTAACTGAAGTTCAACTATGTCATCTCGGCGCAACTGCAAAAATCTCCACCATGTGCCAATTTATCCTATAAAAAGATCCGTGTGTTCCTGTCCTCAAAAACCTTGAAGTCTCAACCTGTAAAATATGGGCAGTTCGGTGAAAGGAAGAGAGTTCGCCACTTTGGACGATTATTATTATGAGCCGAAGGATTTACCTTATCTTGAAAACACTTCGAAGGTTAACTATTACCATTTGGCACACGAAAAAGCAGGCTCAGAGAAAGGGTGCAATTTATTCCCGACCTCACAATTAAGCTTTGAAGCCCAGATGCCAATACATATCAGCAAGGGCCGCACTGTAGAATGCCACACTTCATTCACGCCAGGGGGCTCGGGAAGAGACAGGGACTTAGTTCTAAATTTCACTTCTACCACTAAGGCGTTTCCATTCCCAACAACATTTCTCTGCATACGTCCACCTGCAGAGTCGAGGTGGTTGGTTACCAACCCGAATAGAGATTTCCTTGGTTGGTCTGTAGTGGCAGTGTCAGAAACCTTTGGGGCTGGGTCTTGACTAACATCTATACACAGCTCCCTTCCTTGCGCCCCAAAATGACAGGGGAGTGGCAGCCCTGGATATTAACAGAAATGTACCCCTCAAGCGGATGGGCAGTAGAAAAGCTGTCAGCTCCGACTTCCAAGACAACTTCTCCGTGGATGCTTGTTTCCTCCCCAGCGCTCACGGTTAACAGGAACGGCTACGTGTAGGTCCTGCCTGATGTGCGCGGCCTGCACGGGCCGGTCTCGAGGCGGAGGCCGCCGCAGTGTGGCCCGCGGGCAGGCACAACTGCGACGAGCTCGGTACCGCTGCCCCGCACGGGCGGCCGCGGCCGGTTGCTCCTGCCCAGGAGGGAGCGCACTCAGATCTGCGCGCCGCCCACGCCCCCCTCTGCATCTCCGGCTGCACCGCGGCCTCCCCGGTGGACGCCGGCCCACGTCCCGGGGCGTCACGCACGACGCTCTGGAACCCCGCCGCGTCGGGGACCAGGCCCGGGCCTGAGTCGCCGCGCCCAGCCGCTGTCCCGCCCGAGCCCTGCCGTCCCGCAGCCTGCCCCGCGTCGCCCGCACCTGTCGCGCCCCGACCTGAGCTCACCTGGGTCCCGGGGGCCGGCGGCCCACGCCCTCACCTCTGGGCCCGGCTCCCTCCGCCGCCGCCGCCAGGGCCCCCGACGCGGCCGCCGCCCACTTTCGGTTTCCCCCGCACTGCTGGAGCCGCGGCTTGGGAATCACCTAAAGCCCGCCTCTAGGCCCCGGCCCGCCACACCACGCCCCGCCCCTCGGCCGCCGGGGCTCGGCTGGGCTCTACGCAGGCGCAGGCGCTCAGGTCACCGCCGCCCACTCCGGGGTCCGCGGGTGAGAAGGGAAACCGACGCCGCCTAGCGGTTCCTGCGCGTGCGCACGCCGGGCTGGTGCTCGGGGCAGTGGGCTTCACACTCCTTCCACAAAGTTCATTCTCTTCAGCATCTCAATAGTTTCTTTTCATTGTCGTCAACAGTCCGACCCTCTTTGGAGGAGGGCGACCACACTAAAATGCCAGCCTCCTTGTTTCCTTCTTTTCTGCTTTGTCACATCTCCTTGCACCTGGATAGCTGAACCGCTTTCATCCACTACCCTAAAACTAAAGCCATCTGAGGACAGGGATCTTAGGATGCTGCCCAGTATGCAATAAGCATGAAATACATACTTGTCAAATTCGTTCATTCATTCTAAAAGTGTGGAATATCTGCTGTTTACGCACCCCTTCACAGTAATTCCACTAACATTTAATGCCTGATTTGCCTTGAACCCACCACAAACACTTCTCACCATTCTGTGTGCTTTTGCTGAGCGCTTGCTGCTTACTCAACCAGCGTTTTTGACAGTTTGAAGTATACTTGCCATACGATAAGCTGCACGATTCAAATGTACATTTGGTATATTTCGAATACATACTACAAAGACACCATCACAGAAATTAACATAACGAGCATAACCACACCTTCAAAAGTTCTCCCTTTCTATACTATTTACCTCATGTCCCATTTCTTAGTCCTGTAACGGCTCTATTACTTTTACTATAGATCTGCTTGCTTCTTCTGGGGTTGTATATAAATGTAATTATTCCATATATGTTGGGGAATATTATTTTAAGATGTGTTACATTTATTTATGCTGTGGAACGTTTGCTTTAATGATGCAAAGATGTGTTGCATTCCTTTATGTTGCATTTGTTTAACTCTGTGAAAACACCTGATGGTCTAATAAAGAACTGAATGTCCAATAGCAAGGCAGGAGAAAGGATAGGTGGGGTTGGCAGGCAGAAAGAATAAATAGGAGGAGAACATTAGAGGAAGGACGAGCAAGAAGAGAGATCAAGGAGCGAGAAAAGAAGGGGCCAGCCACACAGCCACACACACAGCCAGCCACGGAGTAAGAGTGAGAGTAAGATTACAGATGTAAGAAAAGGAAAAAGCCCAGAGGCAAAAGTTAGACAGATGATTTAAGTTAAGAAAAGCTGGCAAGAAACAAGTCAAGCTAAGGTCGGGCATTTATAAGTAATAATAAGCCTCCATGTGTATATTTATCTGGGAGCTGGGTGGCGGGCCCCCAAAGAGCAAAGAGCCAAAAGATCAAGAAAGCAACCAACTACATGTATGTATTGTCTTTGGGGGAAGGGTCTGGCTTTCTTCACTCAGCAGAATTCTATTGAGATTCATCTGTGTTGTTGCATATACTAGAAGTTTATATCCTTTTCTCACTGAGTTTCCATTGTGTGGATGGCATGTCCACCCCCAGATATTGACCCAAGACAAAGGAAAGAGTTTATCTGTCACAGACCTGTACAAAAATGTTTAAATCAGCTTTGCTTGCAATACCTAAAATTAAAGATAGCATAAATATTCTTCAGTGGGTGAGTGGATAATTAACTGTTATGGACTCAATACCTGCTGTCAAATAGCAAAAGTGTGTGGAGGGCCTATAAGCCTTGTACTTAAGGAGCTTTCCATTCACTGAGAAGCTGCAGTAGGCCGTGAATAGCCTGGAAGGAGATCGTGAAAAGCCGGATATCCTGTGCTCGGGAGGTTCTGTCCTAAGGCTTTGACCAGAGATATTCTTTGAACACGATTCCCTTTCATAGTCTCACATTTGGTCCCTGCCTAACTCTGCCTGCCAAAGTGTCTCTCCCTGAAACTGAATTCTCTACATCACCTTGTTCTATTTCAGTCTGTTTCATGTAGCTTTCTCCCTGCCCTCTTCCCTGCTCCAAGGCTGTCATTCTAGGGATTCAGAGACTTCATGCTTTCTCCCTGATCTATCCCCTAATCTACTCCAAACATGGCAGTGGCTTTCACAGACCTAGAATATAGCCATCTCCCTATTTGGACTCTGCAATACTTACGACATGCCCTGGCTCCACATTCAGATGGGGGTGGGGGATAAAAGCAGCATCTATGGACTGAGAGGATGCCGGTGGTGACAGGAAGTTAGAGAACACCGAGTTTAATACATAAAATGATGTGCATGAACCCTAAGTCTGAGACCTTTTATGCTTATAAAGGTGCTCACTGTTTGCAGAATCCTATGTACAAAGAAGTCATGTGATGCCAGGCGGTGGTGGCGCATGCCTTTAATCCCAGCATTCGGGAGGCAGAGGCAGGCATATCTCTGTGAGTTTGAGGCCAGCCTGGTCTATAAAGTGAGTTCCAGGAAAGGCACAAAGCTACACAGAGAAACCCTGTCTCGAAAAACAAAACAAAACAAAACAAAACAAAAAAAAGTTATGTGCTGTAGCTAGTTTTCTGTAACCAGCTTTATTTATAATAGTTGCCACAAGCAAATATTTTCAAGTGTGCAGTTTGATGAGTCTTAACAAATGTATCCAACTATGCAGCCAGCATCACCATCAAGATGCAGAACTGGTTTTATCATTCCCCAAAGGTCCCCTGTGCCCTCTACTAACCTTTGTTCCCTCCCTCTACTCCCTGCTCCTGGCGGCTGCAGATGGCATTTGTCACCACAGATTTGCTTTCTCTAGAGTACCATACTCATGGGATCATATGATATGTAGCCTTTTGTGTCTGGTTTTTCACTTAGTGTAACTCTTATGTGAATTATCCCTGTTGTACTTATCAATAGTCAACATGGTGGCTGTGTATTATGTCACTATATGGATATGTTACAACTAGTTTACTTAGTCACATTTAATGTAAATTTTTGTTGTTTCTAGTCTGGGGCTGTTCTGAATCAAGCTTCTATAAATAACCACTGGGTAGTCAATTTTTTTTCACATACATACCTGGGAGTAGAATTAATGTCAGGATGTAGGATAAATGTATACTTAATAACATATATTTACATATACTAATATATATTTATATGCATACTTAATTATATAATGTATAATTATATCATATATATATAATTATATATAAATGTCAAAGTGCATTCTTAAGTGGCCACATCCACTCATTTCCAATATTCAGCATCATCAGTTGTTTTTTTTTTTTTTTTAAAGATTTATTTTGTACAGCGTTCTGCCTGCATGTATGCCTGCATGCCAGAAGAGGGCACCAGATCTCATTGTAGATGTTGTAAGCCACCATGTGGGTGCTGGGAATTGAACTCAGGACCTCTGGAAAAGCAGCCAATCCTCTTAACCTCTGAGCCATCTCTCCAACCCATCCATCATCAGTCTTTTTTATTGGAGCATTACACTGGATAGATAGAACACTGAGACTATATACTGAGGGATGTAGCACTGAGGCTTTAATGACATAGAACATCTTTTCATGTAGACACTGGCCTTTGTATATGTTCTCAAAGTGTCTAGTCTGTATATTTAACTGAGATGCATCAGAAAGAGTTTAAGTAGCCAAATTTTAGCAAGGAAGTTGTGCGATTTTGTTTTGTTGCTTGTTTTATAGCTGGAATTCAGGATAATTGAAACTATTTTTTGAGACAGGGGCTTGTCATGTGGCTGAGGCTGGCCTAAAGCTGTCTTCTTGCCTCAGACTCCCAAGTGCTGGAATCACAGACATGTGCTACCATGTCCAGCTTAGACTGGGTGCTCTTTAGACTCAGGGTTGTTATCCTTTTGTGGAACAGTATGTCAGAATATGTGAAAGCAACATATAGACACAAGATTTTTCAGTACACATTGAAAACTACTTTAGGGGAAATCTAGAGCCAAAGAGCAGTGTTTCAATATAGACAGAACGCCGTTCAAAGGTATTCTCCCCCAGGAAAATGCCAACCTCATCTTAGGTCACTGTGAGCAGAGGAGGGGAGCAGGTGGGTGGATCTGCCCTTCAGGAGAAGAACACACACATTTCTTGTCTCCGAGGCTGCAGAGAGGTCCTTAGAACCCTGCTCAAGTGGATTTTGCAAGAGGCAGCCTCCTGGTAGATCATGTGTGCCTTCAGAGGCTTCACCAGAGAGACTTTATAGTGAAAAGGAAGTGCAAAGCAAGACCTAAGTCCAAGAGAGGAAGATGACCCCAATGCCACCTTATCCTGAACTGAGAAAACAGAGATATAAAACCTCCACCAGGCTGGGCATGGTGGCACACACCTTTAAACCCAGCACTGAGAAGGCAGAGGCAGCCAGAGCTCCGTGAGTTCGTAGGCCAGCATAATCTATATAGTGAGTTCCAGGATAGCCAGGGGCTACATAGAGATGCCCTGCCTTAAAATAAAATAAAATAAAACAAAACAAAATAAAATAAAATAAAAACACATCTCTCCACCAAAAGTCCTTCATGCATTTTGTTCATCAGGGCAGCCTGCTTTTGTGGATAGAGCCATAGTGGAGGCACAGGACACCTGTCTGAGGCAGGAGGATCCAGGGTACTCCACGCCCCTCCCTTTATAATAGCTCAGCAAGCCCTTGTTTCCAGCACATATCTATAGCTTTTACCCGCTCACCTGTACAACCCAAGAACCACATTCTCTTCATCCTCCCTGTCACAGCCAATGGGGAGCATTGCGAATCCCCCTTCCAAATCTCAAGTGGTGTTTCGAGAGACCTCAAGTGCTGACATCTCATCTTCTACCCAGATATATCTGTTCCTTCTTTATATTGTCTCCCAAAAAGAAACTGCAAAGGCAAAGTACTGTAGAACTCTGCTTTCTATCACTTTCTGATCCGTCAGTGAACGGCAGGGACTTGCTTGTGACATGACTGGGTGTCACGGGTGGTAGCCCTCAGAAAACCTCCCTCACAGCCCCCACCTAAAAACAACTGTTCTCTTAGCTGAGCTTCAAGCTGGTGCTTTGTTCCACAGGTGCGGTCTCACGGAAAAGCATCGGAGGACCCAGCATTTCATCTCCCTGCTGCGTGTGCAGCTTCACCAAACCTTCCTACTCCTAGATGCACAGCCGCAAGTGACTTCAGCAACATTCCCGCCTGCCACATGCTGAGTTGCTTCTGCATCCAGGTGGAACCCAGCTTCTTGGCTGTTGGTTCCTTACACAAGGTCAGGAAAACCAGATCCACCACAAAAGGGCTCTCTGGATAGTTCTGCTTTTTGATTAATCATTAATGGCATCATCACTTCCTCTTCAGTTACATGAACAAACAGAAATTTCTAGACACTGTTTTAACTGAGTAAGGAAAAAAAAAAGGGCAAAAACAAAACACAACACAAAAGGGAGGGATTGCCAGAGCCCCGATGAAATTCAGGCCCTGGTGGAGCTCAGAGCATGCTGATCAAGCAAAACCCCTAAGCTCCCCACAAAGGCTTCCAAGGTGAGTCAGCTGAAAGGCCCTAATCCCCAGCGGGGTGATCAGGGAAGCATCTGAGGCCCCAGAGCCACCAACAGTGTGACAGAGGGGATAATGAAAGCTTTAACACCGTATTGTGTGGGGAACCGATAGGGCTGAGCCTGTGCTAAGGGACCATCTTCACCCGCTTCCCTGTGAGCAGCAGGTCATTCATACAGCTCAGCCTTAGACATGGCCCGCAATACAGATGGTGACTGGGTGGAGATACCAAGCACTACCAGGTAGCTGAGAGGCCCAGCTGTTTGGCAGGGCATGAAGATGTGGTAACTAGCACTTTAAACAAGGCAATCAGGCACCAAACTGAAATACCGGATAAAGCTATTGGTACAAAAAGTAGGCGTAACAGTTGCTGGGCGAGAAGAAAGGGAAAGCAGTCATGAGAAACTGCCTGGGAGCTCGGGAGGCACTCAGCACCGCTGCAGACTCTGAAACGGAAGAGCAGTTAGGATTCACGAAATGTGTCCCCCAGGCAGCATCACAGTCCTGACCCTATCCACTGGCAAAGTCCAAGGTTACGCTGAGCTGAATTCCAAAACCCTTTGGCTCCAGTTCCAGTTGGATCCCTTTCCACGACAGAGCTAATCCAGTAAGTAGCAGAAGAGCTTCTCTTGGGGCCATCCGGTCAATTCCTATTAATCAGTGGTCCACCAGGGGAGGAGCTCCCGCCCCCAGGGCGTTCTAGACTCTCAGGAGGGTACTTTTAGTTGTCACAGTGACTAGGCAGGTAGTCTGGGCCAGTACCTGGATGCCCTTGTCTCACTAATCAGAGAACTTTCCCTTGTTCCAAAAGTGTGACTGTTTGGCCAGCTATTGGTGTAGACGACAAACCTCTTTTCTGTATAAACACGAATTACTTTCCCCATAATTTTACAATGAATTTTCTAGGTGATTTTTTTGGGGGTCAGGGGAGCTGTGAATTACAACATTTGTCATAAAATGGAGGTTGGGAATTGTTTCCTGGTCCCTGTAGATTTAAATCCTGCTAGAAATTCTCTAACAATCGGCCCCACCCAGAGACAAGGAGGGAAAGGACGTTCCCTTTTTCAGCAATGGACACGGGATGCACGAGCGTGTGGTTATTGGAATTCTCCGTCACCCCACGACAGCACAGGATGCTTAATCGCCCTAGCGCTTAACCACTTGAGGACTTTTAAAGAAGTCATTCCTTTTGAAGGACTCCCTAGAGTTGTTTTAGCCCGATATTTTATCTCTCAATTCTCCCTTCACTTCCTCTTTCATTTACAGTTTAAGCCCTTGCTCCCCGCAGCAGTTTCCTTAAAACAGGACGCTTTGTAATTTGCACTTACAACATTCTAACACCTGGAGCTGGGACAGGGCGTGGCCCAGAGAAATACTCAAGAGGATACTCCTGCCGGAAGCTGGCGGTTACTCAGCACTGACTTGACCGCTCCTCCTCCTACAGCGCATGCTCCAGAACATGGACTCTAAACCTGCTTGTAAACATTACCGCTTGCTCCTTATAGAGCCGTTTGTGTATTCGAGGTGGGTCCAGGATCTCGATGACTACATGCCCCGGCGCCTGGCGCACACGGGCTGACAGCAAATATTTGCAATGAAGGAATGAGCGAAGGGCTCAAGTCCAATACTCTCTGTGGAACTATGCCACCTGTCTGTGCTCCCAAGGAGTGAAATAAAAGATTCCCCAGACAGAGGGCAGTACATTAAAAATATAAAAACAGCAAACCTTTATGTCTGTTATCCAAACCTCCATGAAGAGCTATACACCTTCTACCAAATCTGAGTACCAGTTGCAGACTGGCGATACCTCAGTCTTTTAGGCTGCTGTAACAAAGCACCACAGACTGAGTGGCTTACAAACAACAAACATTTATTTCTCACAGTTCTGGAGGCTGAAAGCCCGAGATCCCGGGGCCAGCTTGGTCCGGTTCTGCCGAGGACCCTCCTCTGGGTTGCAGACTGCTGGCTCCTCATTGTATCTTCTGTGGGGTTCCCCTCTCCTCCTCACATACTGACAAGTGTGCAGAGAGCTACGGAGGTCTCTTTTATAGAGGCACTGGTCCATCTGGAAGGCTCACCCTCATGACCTGCATCATCTCCCCAAAGGCCCCACCTCCTACCACCATCACCCTGAGGTTGGGATTCCAACGTGTTGATTCTAGTGAAGGGACACACAGAGTCCATGACAACGACAGTTGTTCAGACAGCCTTGATCTTGATTCTGTCACTAGATATCCACACAGTTTCTCCCTTTAGGTTTCTAAAAGTCTCCAGTGTGTCCTTCCTGCTTCTTCACTGCTTTCCTTCTGGAGAAGCCACCAGGTGTTACTCTTCCCCATCCACACTTCAGAGATGTAGGATAGAGAACAGACAGTGTGACTTACCAGTGAGGAATGTGACTACTCCAGATGCTTTTGTTGTCAACAAGTTCAACCAGAGAGCTGATCTGGCTGTAGCCAACACCTGGCAGTGCACAGGACGCCTCTATAACAGCAGCAAAACACCCCCCCATCCCTCAACCCCCCCCCCCGCACCGCCATGCTGCCCATGCTTATGGAAAGGCATCTCCAAATGTCATAGTTCCATTATCCAAAAGCCCCCTCTCTAGAGTGTGTTCTTTTCGTCCTAACTCAGAGGCTGGAGAGGAGGGCTATGACTCTCCCTTGGGGAGGGAGCTCACCTGGTGTTTGGAGCATGCTGCCAAGCCTTCCCAATGTTTCTTTGGGCTCAAAGGTCATGCTTTCTTCCTCCCAGCAAACTCGGATAACGATATCAGTTTGCTCGAGCATGGCACCCAGAGCACATGGTTTCCTTGTTAGGTAACTATCTTTCCTTAGGGCCAAAGTAAAGCACAGGCCTCGGTGGTACTCAGTCATCCTCTCTCAATCCTGACCCCTTGTTGAGTCTGAAAAGGCCAAACTGAATTTCTTTGAGACTTTGAGACTTGTGGGGTAATGGCTTTTGGCATGCCACATGGCACTGTCACTACCAAGTGACTGATTTTATTGATCTGTGTGCCATGTCCACACATCACTTGGCACCAGTCAAGGCTGCAGTCCTGACAATACGAAAGCCAGGCCTCTGGTAGTCAAAGTAATATCCTTGGACTTGGTCTTAGGAGTCCAAGAATTCTCAGCAGGACGGTAAATGTTTGCATTTTCACTTAGATGAGCGTCTAAGTAAGTAAAAAACATTTTGCATTTTCTCTAAAACCACATAATAAGAAAGTATCAATATACTGCATTTGCTTTTGATGGCAAGACTACAACTATTGCCCTGAAATAATAGCACTGCAGTTTTAGTAGGCGGCTGGGCAGCATGTCTGGCTGGTTCCGTTGTATCCTAATGTTAAGATTACAACAGTCTCTCAGCATCAGTGTTTGTGATTATGAATAAAGAGAATATTTCCCCTTCACATTGATAATTACAGCTAAAGGCATATCCACAGAAACATTCTAAAAAGAATTAACCTATTAAATACCATAGACACCGCAAATGAGCAAATGATACTCTATAAGGGGATGATGCGGTAATTCATTGTAACAAAGATAGAATTTACACACACATACAAGTCACACACACAGAGACACATACTCATACACACAGACATACATGTATAGGCATATGTTTTGCAGTTTTTGAGACAAGGTCTCTCTACAAAGCCCTGTCTGTCCTGGAATTTCCTATGTAAACCAGGCTGTCTTAGAACTCACAGAGATCCTCCTACCTCTACCTCTCAAGTGCTGGGATTAAAGGTTTGAGAAACCACCACACTGGCAGGATTGCTTTGGATATTGCTCTGTATACTGTGAATGTTTTGCTCTGATTGGTGAATAAATAAAGTGCCAGTAGCCAGGCAGGAAGCATAGGCGGGACAAAGAGAGGAGAATTCTGGGAACAGGAAGGCTGAGTCAGGAGTCGCCAGCCAGACACAGAGGAAGCAAAATGTGGAGGCAGAACTGGGAAAAGGTACCAAGCCATGGGGCTAAACATAAGTAAGAATTATGGGTTAATATAAGATGTAAGATCTAGCTAGCAAGAAGCCTGAGCCATTAGGCCATTCAGTTTTAATTAATATAAGCCTCTGTGTGTTTATTTGGGTTTGAGTGGCTGTGGGCCCAGGCAGGACTGGAGAAAACTCCAGCTACACAGGATTAATATTTTTTTTAATTTAAAAAATTTGATGAAGGGGCTGGAGAGATGGTTCAGCAGTTAAGAGCACTGGCTACTCTTCCAAAAGACCTGGGTTCAATTCCCAGCACCCACTTGGCAGCTCACAACTATCTGTAACTTCAAGATCACACAGACATGCATGCAGACAAAACACCATTGCACACAAAATAAAAATAATTTTTTTTTAATTTATGAAGTTAAGCAAGGTGGCATATGCTTTTAATCTCAGCACTCAGGAGGCAGAGACAGGTAGATCTCTGTGAATTTGAGGCGAGCTGAGTCCTCATAGCAAATTCCAGGATAGTGAGACCCTGTCTCAAAAATTTTTATTACATTTTATTGTGTGTGCATTTATTCTTTGTGTAAGCACACACATGTTTGCCATAACATGCATGTGGAGATCAGAAAACAGCCTGTGGAAGTTGGTCTCTTCTTCCACCACATAGGCCTGGGAATCCAACTTTGGTCTTCAGGCTTGGTGGCAAGTATCTTTTCCTGCTGGATCCTCCCACCAGCTCAAAGTCTGTATATGTTAATTTCCCTGGCTTTTTTTGTTTTGTTTATGTTATGGTTTTGGGTTTTTTGTTGTCTTTGTTGTTGTTGTTTTTTTTGTTTGTGTGTGTGTGTGTGTGTGTGTGTGTGTGTGTGTGTGAGAGAGAGAGAGAGAGAGAGAGAGAGAGAGAGAGAGAAGAGAGAGAGAGAGTTATCTTTTTTTTCCTCCAAGTGTTGGAAACCAAACCTCTAGGGCCTTGGTGTCACTAGGCAAGTGTTCTATCACTGAGCTAAATCCCAAACTCTGCTTTTTAAAAAGCATTAATTATATTAATGAGGCGATTTCACCAAATGAAGCTCAAATAATAGCCTGGCCTGTGATACAGATGAAAATGTATAATCTCTGGAATGAAAAAAAAATGGTGAGAAATTAAGCAATCACGTGGTCTTTTAACAGTGTGGTTCATCTGCCATTCTAGTTCAAATGGCTGTTTTAGATGACGGTAAATCCACGCTCATCTTTGCAAGTGGTTGTATTGTGCAGATCCTGTCCTCCACATGTCCCTGTTAATAAGCAGGTAAGAGCAAAGAATATTTAATGACATCTTGGTGATATATTGGGCGTTGATTAGCCTTTAAAAACAATTAATCATTTGCTAAAAAGGCTTCATTGTTGATGGAGAACAACCAAGTATAACAATAGCAACTCAAGCTGGATCAGTGCACTCCAAGTCAAGTTGGGTAACAAAAAGTGAAACATGGTTGATTTTTCTGGATTTGTAAATCTATTTGTGCTTGGGAAGTATACCAGACTACTCTGTCTCTACTGCTGTAATTCGAGGTCCTGGTTCATCCTCAGTCCTCTGAGTATCACCATATCCACACACGTGCCTCAGTGTGTCTTTGCCCCATTTCACTCATTTCTTTCATTGTTATCACCATCTAAAGCTTCCCATTCATTGTTTCCTCCCTGTTCCACACATCGCCCCTCTGAGGCAAGCCACAAAAAAACAGACATCTCATCTGTTTCTTGCATTATAGGAAATCTATGGAACACAGAGTTTGGATTTGATAGCACTTAATGAATAGAATAATATGTTGAATTTATAAATTTATTCTTGAGGCTTGGATAGAGACTATTAGCACTAAAATGCAAACAACCAACTGTCCATCAAGTGTCAAGTGGATAAATGAAATGCACTATATCCATACAATGGCCTTGTTATCTGCCATTAAAAATAACGATTGTGGGGCTGGACAGATGGCTCAGTGGTTAAGAGTTCATGCTGCCCTTGCAGAGGACCTGAGTTCAGTTCTCAATATCCACCTCAGTGGCTTACAGCTCCAGAGGACCTGACATCCTCTTCTGGCCTCTGTTGGAGACACACACACACACACACACACACACACACATACACACACACACACCCCTAAATGATAAAAATAAATCTTAAAAAAAAAACTGTTGTACCAGAGATGACAGATGACGTGGGTGAGGAGAACTGGCGACAAAGCCTGAGATCTACGTGGTTTGAGGTTGTTCATCTACGCAGCACCTGCCACTCTTGACCAACACTGTGGGGGTGACGTCATCTCCACGTGAAATGCCGCCTGTATGGGTCAATCCTGTCAATCATGCCCTTACATACCAAAGCTTGGAATGTGCTTAGCCTCTCGATAGCCTAAAAACAGTTTATGAAAGTGTGGTAAAAATAAAGCGACGATAAACCTGCTGTCTCCACGGGAAAAAAAAAAAAAAAAAAAAAAAACTGTTGGTAGCATCATGAAAGAGGGTACAGTGGGACACCCCAGCAGTATGTCACCTAAACAACTATTGAACTGATAGCAACTTTCCAAAGCAATCACCTTCAACATCTGGAGCCTAATATAACAACATTTACAGCATCCTGGGGGGTGGGACTTGATGAAAATGCTGGTAAATTTGGGTGAGTCTAAGCCTTTTTCAGGGTACGGCCATAATTTCCTACTTTTATCCTTGGGCAGACAGTTTCAGGGCATGGCTTGCTGAAGGCAGACTAGGAAATAGGACTTTGTCTTCCAGAATGGAGTTATGTGTTTGTTGTGAGTAACATCATACCAAAACATGGACAGATAGATATGCTGTGTCTTTTCGCAGCGCCAGAATTTACTGAATAACAACCATTCACCAGCTGTGTCAGCTTCATTGGCTTCCATTTAGCAAGTCACCTTGAAATCCCTCGACAGCTAGCTCTGGCAGTCACAGGGGTTTGGTTTGGTTTGGTTCTCCAACTTCAATGATTAAAATTGATTCAGATCACACATTAGACTTCAGACGATTCACAAAGAACTAAAGGAACACCTCAAAATAGTACATGACCAAATAGAGCAGCGTATGAACAAAGAGGTAGAAATACAGGAACCGGATGGAAATTCCAATCTGAAAACTGCAGTTACTCTGGATGAAAATTTCCCTGGGGACATTCAACAGCAGAGAGCAAGTGGAGGAGATCTGGGAAGCCAAAGACAAGAAAATGGAAATCCGGCAGCCATACAGAAACCCGTAACTGGTCAGAGTGCCAAGAATAACCGACTGTTGAATATTTAGTCATAAGTGAGATGTCTGTATTGAACCTGCCAAGGCTCAGGGAGCATAACAGAAGAAGGAGTGGGAAGGATATAAGAGAGCAGGAGGTGGGGGGTGTGGGGGGGTGGGAGTGTGGGGGGAGCTGTGAAATACTGGACATGGCACAGCCATTAACACTCCTGAACTCACTGCAGCTATAGTTACCTGCTCAAAACCTATTCGAGGCACACAGATTGCAAGCCCAGTGCCACTTTGAGATCTTTGCAGCAGTTAACTCTGCAGCTCACACACGATTGAGCTTGTATGATAATGAGTATTCAGAGACGGGTAATGCCTGGGGGTGCTCACCAACCTAAGACAGAGCACCTGTGTGGCCTGGGCAGACGTCTCCATGACAGGTAAGGTGACCTGCTGATGGCCCACGCAACCTAAGTCAGAAGCTCATTTTTTAGTAAAAGGGGGACCTGTAGGTCCCTTGCCCCCCCCCCCCCCCCCCCCCGTTTTGGGTAACTGTTGCCTTGCTTGCTGACCTTGACCTTGATATCCTCCCTATGCTAATTCCCTGCCAGGTTCCACCCCTGAATGCTTAGGGAAGTTCCTTGTCTGTGTATCCTGCATAATGGGCATTAACAGCTTAGATGCAAGATTCTGCCCTCTGGGGTTCTCCCATTGTGCTGTAAACCTGTATTTAAGATCTCTTCCCTCCTTCAATAAACGACATTCAGCATTAAATAAATAAATTAAAAAAAAAAAAAAAAAAAAAAAAAAAAAAAAAAAAAAAAAACTGTTCCAAATCAAGCCAACAAGATCAACCTACATTCTATTTGGTAGCACTGACTGGACTCAAGAAGAAGATGATGATAATGTTGGTGATGATGATGATGAAGAGGAGGAGGAGGAAAGTGGAGGAGGACATGTTGGAGGAGATAGGTTAGAGAGAGCTTCGGTGATCAAGATACACCGTTGTGGTGGTTTGAGTGAGAACGGCCCCATAGGCTCATGTATTTGAATGCCTGGTTTGCTGTGGTGATACATTGTGTGCCCTAATAAAATTTACCTGGAGATCAGAGAACAGAACAAGCCGACTGGATTAAACACAGAGGTCAGGCAGTGGTGGCACACACACCTTTAATCCCAGCACTTGAAGATCTCACGCTTTGCTTGGGAAGCACACACGCCCTTAATCCCAGGAAGTAATATGGCAGGAAGAGAAAGGTATATAAGGCGTGAAGGAACAGGAACTCACTGGCTTTAGGCTGAGGATTCTCTTAGAGGTAAGAACTAGTGGCTGGCTGTTCTGCTTCTCTGATCTTCAGGTAAATTTTGTTTATTAGGGTACACAATAAATCACTGGGGGGGGGGGTGCTGGTAGAAACTGTTGGTGTTGAAGAGATATGTTTACAGGGTAACAGGGCTTTGAGCTTCAAAGCTCACACCATTCCCAGTTGGCAATGCCTGCTCTCCTCTCTCTCCCCTGCCACTGCTTTGTGGTTATTTGAGTCCCCATGTGTGGCATGTAAATCCACATAGGAGCCTGAGAAGGCTGAAAAAAAAAAAAAAAAAGTTCCAAGTAGGCTCAGTGCTTGCCGATTACAGAGGTGAAGATCTTTGAAGAGGTCCTGCTACAGAGCACTTCAATCCTCACTGACCAGAAGGAGACAAGTCAGTTGCCAGGCCATGTGCTAAGTGGAGCCATGTGCTAAGTGGAGCCATGAGACAGAGGGCCCAGTGCTGCTTAGTAGCTTAAGGTTTGGCTCTTGCGGTCAGAGAAGGCTGCAGATGTGCAAAAAGTCAGGTCCAGACCTTGCCCCCCCCCTTAAAAAAACTCTAAAAAGATATACTATGCTTTAAAATGTGCTTAGATGCTGAGGAAAGAAAAGAAAATGGGTATAGAGAGGCATAGAAAAAATAGTTTAAAAATAATAGTTAAGTCTTTAAAGAGACAGTAAAATAATATAAAGGAAGTCACAGAAGGATGGGAAATACCATAACACAGGGCGTGTGAATCATATATAGTGCTTTGTTAACTTTAAATTTTTTAAATGCTAGTGAACAAAAAACAATAGTTGCTGAGAGACATTAGATTATGGAAACTGCCAAATTAAACCAACCTGTATATTTTAAGGATGTCTTAACTTCAGAATAGAAGTCAAGAAATGTGTTTGCATTTGGAGGAGAGGTTATGCCTTTGTTTCCATGGGAAACAAAAAGCTATAGATCTCTTCAAAACTCATAAAGACCAGATGTGATCAAGGGGAGACCTCCTGAAAATCTTGAAGAAAGACTACAAGACAGGTAACATGTATGCTGATCCCTCAACATGGGAACAGTTCTGAGACTGGATAAGACAGGATAAATCTTGTTGGCTACAGAGTCCTCATGACTATTGTTACATGCTATCCTTACATGTTACCATGCCATCCTTACATGTTACATGGATGGAGATCTATATTACAGTTTGGTTATACAGTCCAAACAAACTTATAAAGTTAACAGATGCCCTTTACCTGCTAAAACATAAAATAACAACAACAAAAAAGTCATCTTTAACTGACTTGAGCACACTGCACATTCCATACTTGTGTTAATGCAGATATGTATGTTACCTTTAAAAGTTTGTGTGTTTTCAGAAAAAAAAAAAAGGACAGACACTAATAAACACAAGTAGCCCAGACGACCCAGCCTCACAGAATGCCTCTGTTGTAGTTTCCTCAAAAGTCTGCATCCAGAACAACGTCAAATCAGCTAGCTGAGATGATCCAGTCTCATGCACTTCTCCAGCCAGGATTTCAGATAAGGCCTGCATTTTCCCATCACACAGAGACTAAGCAAAAAATAATACAGCTAGGTCTCCCAGAACTTGATCATTATCTCAATTTTCTCAGGGTCCCCTAGAGATGCCATCACCCCCAGACAACAGGAAGTGATCTAGACAACAGGATGTCCATATTCCCAAGAGGTGGGGGTGGGTGTTTTTTGGTTATTCAATGAATTATGGATGTTTATTCATCATTTAGAGGGGTTAGTTGCAAGTTGTTTTGGGTCATAGTCAGGGAGGAAACTAAGCAAAGGAGATTAGATTCAGAGATCTAATTCTGAAAAGAAAAAGGGGAATATAGGAATGATAGTATAAAAGGGTAGATTACTGAAAATCTACTTTAAACTAAAAAGTAACTATTAATCTCAAATATTTACAGTGGTGTATATTTCTGTATATTGATACAAGTTTAAGGTTATTTTTGTTATACTTATATATGTTTCTACTCTTGTTTAAGGCATTAAACCTATGCAGCTCATTTAAAAATACAATGTAAAGTTTTAGTCCTTGAAAGCTATTTAGGATAATAAAGAAAGACAGGTTAGTAGTAGGTCATCTACAACAATCAAACTTATAGAGTCATGTTAGATATGTTTTCAAGGTCAAACAGAACTATATTTTAAATAGATAGATGGTCCCAAACACTTCAAGAGACTACAGAATAAGGCATTGAAAATGTTTTAAGAACATAAGGCTTTTTATAACAGTGAAGCACATGTTCTGCTCCTGGCAGAACCGATCTACTTCAAAAAGGCATGTTTATGGCATGTGAGAACCGTCCATATGGAGTACTGTTCTTTG